>NC_133504.1:149530400-149840300 GCF_049354715.1 Callithrix jacchus | reverse complement strand
TGTTATTTAATTCACAAATAGTGGGATCATGTTCAAGTTATATCTTTGTGTCTCAGTTTATCATCTTCAAAAATAGGGATGATACTTCCTTATAGTATTTGCTTGATGATAGTTATAATGTATGACACAAATTGTGTTCTTCAAAAAGTCCAATCACATATATTTTCTCTCCATCTTTTTATCTCTCTGTATAGGTACATGTGTGTTGTGCATAATTCTACTATGCTGTTTCTATGTGGACTTAAAATTCAAATTAAGCCAAAATAAACTACTTAGAAGTTAAAATGTTTCTGGATTTGTGATCTTTGTGACTCTTCATTAGAGGTTAAGCCCTATTCTCTCTATAGTCTCTGCTCTACTTATTAGTGGTTCCATTTCTACTCGTTGAGTTGTTAGGTGTGGTTTCCTCTGGAAAAACATAGTTATGTGTGTCCTTAGGACCTTAGTAGGGGATACATACGGTATTATGGCATGACACATATTCTTTTGTCTTATTCTTTTTAATTTTTCAGTGTTTCCTAAAAGAACTGAGTTTTAAAATATCCCCTTGTATTAGTTTTTGTGGGATGTCATAACCAAATCTCATACTTGAGGTGGCTTAGACAACAGATGTTTATTTCTCATAGTTCTGGTGGCTCACGAGTCAAGGTGTCACTAGGTTCTAGTGAAGGCTCTTCTCCTGATGAAGATGACACCTGTTTTCTCTGTCTTTACACAGTCGAGAGAGATCACTCCAGTGTCTCTTCCTCCTCTTATAAAGGCACCAGCCCTGTTGGATTAGGGCCTCACTTAATTACACATTTATCACCTCCTCACAGCCCTATCTCTAAATAGTCATTCTGGGGTTTGAGCTTCAACATATGAATTTAGGGGAAAGAAAAATTTTACTCCATAAAACCCACTATTTGGCCCCATATACATACAGTAGTGATAGAGACTTGTGACTGCGTTGAAGACCTTTCTTTGTACTTGGATTTCTTTTAATGGTTTCTAGAATCATCTTCTTTTTGGACTTGAGTCAGTTTACAGTTCACTTACTTGGCTAAAATATATGTACACACACACACACACACACACACACAATTTATTTCAAACATCAGCATTTACTATTACTTTAGAAATTGTTCTGTGCCTGAAAGAGATGGGGGGAAAATAATGTTACTCAAGACATATAAAGTAGAAAAAAACAGAAACAAGCGTATTAGGTGTCATCAATTCATTCATCCTTAACTCTTTGCCAAAGATGGGAGACAAAAAAAATGAAGGCATTTTTACCCATAAGTGGTAATAGAATTAAACTGAAATGGTTCTAAGAATTCTAGGCCCTGTTTGTTCACAGCATAAATTCTCATTTATTCATCTAGGACTCTGATAAAAGGGAAGAAAATGTAAAACTTTGAATTATATTTAGAGAAATGTACAGTGTCTCATTTGTACTTAATTACAAAATAACAAATTTTTTATTAATTCCAAATACTCAAATGTAAAGTTCAACAATATTAAGATAGGAGTGCTGTGTAGAACTTGATAAAATGCATCATGTGCAAAAACAAACAGGGGAGAATGCTACAGGAAAGTCAGAGAAGGAAAAGCAGTGTTACCAAAATCTCCAAAAAATTCAATAATAAGAAAAGAGGGATAGAGTCAAATGGCCAGCTTTGCTTGCATTCCCTCTTACTAAGCATGTCATCCCTTTTTGGTTCAAGAAACTCAGTACTTTTTCCCTTCTACTTTCAGTTCAAGGACAATATCCTACAGAAAGCCTTCCCTAACCATTATAAGAGAATGTGGATTTCTCACATCTCTACTTGTCCACTATCTATGGCTCATTTTCATTCCTGTCTGGTAGTGCTGGCAGACTGACTTTTATAAAATTATCCACAATGTCACTAAATTCAAGTTCATTTCTGGCTGACTGTTTTTTCAGGTTCCTGGGGATAAAATGTCATCTCCCTATAATATGATTATCTCTCCCTTTCCACCATTTATTACTTCTAATTTAATTTCTGGCTTACATCACTGAGGAGAGCAAATTTTCTAAATTATACTAAATAATAATGGTGAAGCATAAATCATACAATCATTCTTCAATATAAAGACAAAGTTTTAAATTTTTGATTTCCTAAGCCAGACACAAAAAGACAAAATCACGTGTTCTCACTTATACATGGAAGCTAAAATATTTGAAGACGTGGAGTTAGAGAGTGGAAAAATAGGCAATACAGATTGGGGAGAATGAACAGGAACCAAGAGGATGAAGAAATATATTGAAGGGGACAAACGTGCAGTAAAATAGAAGAATTAAATTCAATGTTTGATATAGTAGGATAAATACACTTTTAAAATGTATTGTGCTTGGATGACAGATACCCTAAATATGACTTAACACAAAGCATTATATGCATATAAAAAATTCTCATGTATCCCATAAATTTGCAAAAATAACAAAATAAAAATTTTATCTCAAACATTTTAATAGAAGAAAATCATTCTGATACTCTTCAATTCAATTTTAAAACTTGAAATGGGGCCAGGCACCCTGGCTCATGCCTGTTATCCCAGCACTTTGGGAGGCCGAGGCAGGCTGATCACGAGGTCAGGAGTTCAAGATCAGCCTGGCCAATCAACATACTGAAACCCCGTCTCTACTAAAAATACAAAAATTAGGTGGGTGTGTTGGCTGGTGCCACTAATTCTAGCTACTCAGGAGGCTGAGACAGGAGAATCATTTGAACCAGGGAGGCAGAGATTGCAATGAGCTGAGATCATGCCATTGCACACCAGCCTGGGTGACAGAGTGAGACTCCATGTAAAAAAAAAAAACAAAAAAACTTGAGATGGGTGTGTTGAGGTATTCATTTGAACATATGTTTTATGATTAAATGATTTTTCATTGATTTAGTAACTTGCATTCTTGAATCAAATCCTTTCTGTAATGTTGTACTATGTTTAATTCTAATTGTTAATATTTCTATCTGAATGTTTTATTATGTATATGTATAAAATCAGTATGAAGTTTCCTATTTTAATTGAATTATTATCACATTTGATATTGAGATATTAACTTCATACGATAAATTTCTTAATCTCACATTGTTTCCTGGATTTAAAACAGACAATATAATATGATAATTATATTTTTCTTCTAACTAATAAAGATTTCACCAGTGAACATGTAATGACATGGCTTTTTCAGTTAGTATTTTCCCATTTTTGATAATTTTTTCATTAACTTCTTTCTAATATTTTAATAATTCTGCTTTAACAATTTGGTGTTGAAGTTCTTTTTAGAAAACCATTTAAAATTTATAGTATAAAATTAGTGTATATGGTTATAATATTTACTATCACATTTTACATAATTTTTCTCTCAATTTGGATGGCATCTTTTTGTTTCTTTTTTTCAGAACCAGATCTTATGGTGACCAATTCCTGTGTTTTATTATTTCTATAAACCAGATATATTTTATAGTAATTTATTTGGTTGGACAGTACTCACAAATTGCTTTAAGCTGAGAATTAACCATTCTAATCTCCCAGGTATCAGTGTATGTCAACAGCTATACATGGTAGTTAGCCATGTGGATTCTAGAACCAAACTTTCTAGGCATGAATCTCAGATTTACCACTTACCAGCTGTATAAGTCGAGCAGATTATTATACACTGTGTGCTTCAGTATGTTACCTAAAAAAATCAGGAAATATGAGTAGATACCTCACAGAGTGGTGTTGAGGATTAAATGCATTAATTCACATACAGCATTTAGAAGACTGGCACAGAGTGAGTACTTGATAAATATAAGGCAACTATATTGATTTTTGTTCTACTTGATGGCATAACAATATTACAAGTAAACATGATATGTAAGAGGGTTATTTATCTGACTCTCTTCTGCTGCCTCTTTCATTGCAGGGAAAAAAAGGAGTTCAAGAATCTTGCCTGAAAGTAGCAAACTGTTCTGATTGTTTGTTTAAATATCTGGGTTTATGACCCATCATCATCTCTCTAAGCAACAGATAAATGTAATGACTTGTCAGCATTTTTCTGCATATGCATACCAAACTACTGACAATAAAATGTAAACACCTGAATCCAAAGGGCATGTGTATAAACATCCATTCAAGTAAACAAAAATAACGTAGCATCTTATAAACTATCACCATGGGCTGCAAGGGACCACTATAGGCAACCATTTACAGAAAATAAAGCAGAACTTCAAGTGAATATAACAAAGCCATGCGCCTTTAGAATCATCAGCCATAAGGTATGGGGTTTATTAGATATAACTAGATGCTTATTCATTCTGTAACACTGCAGTAAAACCTTGGGAAAATAAACAGATATGATCAAGACGATAAGTAGGATTCTATCTTCTTTTTTTTTTTCTTTACAATCTGCAAAGGTAGTTTCTTAGCGCCATAAGTGCTTTCAAGTTTTGATGATGATGTCTGCAGACTACATCAAACCAAGAAAGCCTTTCTTTAAGATCCATATGGTAACACAAGGACTTGATGCTTCTAGGATGCAATTCTGAGGCTTGCTCAGGACACTGGCCATAAGAATTTCTGGTTCTCACCCTGTAATCTCTTTGAATTCCCATATGTTACCTACAATTATCCCCAGTTTCATTTACTTCTCAAGTATCATTTATACTTCAAAGATGTACAGCTTCATTTAATCTGTGACTTATTTTTTTTAAAGTAAACTGAACGAAGAAGCATATCCTGTGGGCTAATACAGACACTTGAAAATTAGTTGAAAAAGCTCCTCAGTACAATGACTTTCCTTGAGAAGTGAGAAAATGAATATGAAAATGTGTAGCCAGGAGGGATATTTTGAAAAGTGCATTCGCTAAACAAGTGAGAAATAAATAAGTAATGTGTTTATATTGACATCTTATCAGCAATTTTATTTTAAAATAATCAAAAAAAGGGAATTCAGAAAGTGTTTATCTCTTCGGTAATTTTTCATGGAGAGAGAATCTGCTGACTAAAGCTTCTGTATGATTAATCTACCAGTCCTCAGTGGAACTCAAAATTTGTGATGTACAGAAAGTGTCAGATGCAACTAATTATACTTTTTACCTTATGAATAAACTATTACTATTGATTTTCTGCTATTCTGGCTTTTTTTTTTTCAGTGTTTTTAAAAGCTATAACCACTGCAGTATCTCTTGTCCTCTGAAAAACACAACCCCGCTCAAAGAAAAAAATTTAGGGGTTGTAATTTTCCTATAGTTGGGTTTATGATAGGAAGAAGATGTCCAGGGCTTATCCAATCTTCTTTCCAGCATTCTCTTCCCTCCTGACTCCTACATGAGTAGAAGAGTTAGTAAATGTCTTTGCTCCTTGGCTGGAGAGAGATACTCCCAATATTCCAGTTTGTGTGTGTAAAGGCTATGTTGATAGTTTGAAAAAGGGAATTAAATAATAGTAAAAACAAAACCTTATAATTTGTAGTTGCCGTATAATAAAGTAAAAATTGCTATACTGTATGCTGTTTAATATAAAACTAATCCCCAGCTCTGCTTAAAATTAACTCCCTCTAAAACCTACCTTATATATTCTCCCCAGATTCTCAGCAAAGTTCCCAGGCATCTCGAGACTCCTGTTTTTCTTGCTGACCAGCTGCAAGGTCACAGGGCAAGATAACACTCAAAGAACATACAATGCGTTTCTCAAAATTCTATTTTTCAAATGTAATGTCCATCACAAAACATGTTACCCATTAATTAACTGTTCTTTGTTCTATCTTCTGTAAACCTGTTAGCTGCTATGTCATCCTGGATGTATAAAATGTACCCCATTTTCTTTCTCTTTTGCTCAGCCTTGGGTTGCTAACTGCTGAGCTGGTGGCCACCTTAATAACATCCTCCCGTTTCAGAGAGACCACTGGTCTCCTGAATATTCTGCAACAAGTTCACTGAAGCACTTTAAAAACAACACACAATATGGAACAGAAAAGACTACTAAAAAGGTAATCTGGAAAATTAACCAATTTGCAATTGTGAATTAACAATTATATCACTGTACTGCTCAAGAAAAAATGCGGAAGAATCATATAGAATAGAATTGAGAATTAGCATATATTTCCAAAAGAAAATGGCTGGGATTATTCCACTTATTCCTCACTATTGCCTTATCATAGGTACTGTTCATTCCTTTCCAGAATACAACAATTGGTGCTAGAATCTTTACCTATTGCCGTTCCTCTCTCCAGTCCCTCTTTTTTTTTTTAATTAATCTTCCTAAAATTCAAATCCAATCAAGTCAGTTGTTTGAAACTTTTATTCACTCCCTGTGACTTTGTCACTAGCTCCCTATGACTCCACAGCCTTGCGTTAGGTGTTTAAAAAATAAAATATTTTCCCGAAACAACTATCCGTTATGCTACCTCAATTATCCTGTGAAAATGGATGTATTTTCTAGTAATAAATATGTGACTTGCCCAAGGAATCCATTCTATTGTGTACAGTGATTATTCATGAATTATCATTTATAGATATTATAAAAGAAGTATCCTTAGGAAAATTATATGATGCTATAAAAAGAGAAAAACATTAGAAATAAGTCACAAATGTGAAATGGTATTTAGACCTTAAGCAATAGAACATGAAAAAACACGGTGCAGAATCAAGAGTAAGCATAACTGGTGAGCTGCTTTGGTTGATATTTAATGCCTTTATACATTTTAAGTTATTATAATTATTTTTGTAACTCTTGTAGTGCTCTAATTGACTGAAATCTCTTTGAATATAAGTACTGTGTCCTATTTCCCTTTGAAATGTAACATGTAATGGAAAAAGCATAGTACTTATAACCAGGCAAATTTGATTTTGATTACAAGGCCAAAACTATTTATTAGATGTAAGAGACTTTGAAAGTTGCTTGATTATCTTAGTCACTTTTCTCCTTCTTAGATTACAAATAGTAATAGTCAAAGGATTTCCATGAAAATTAAGTGAAATGAATTATATCAAGTTTCTAGCACAAAGACTACTTATACAATTAATAAATGTCTGTCTCTGTGTGTATGTGTGTGTGTATTTAGTGTGTTTAGTAGGTATTTGGTAAATAATTATTTAGATGGCTATTTCTTAATAACAACCTATTTCTAACTAAAGTCTTCACCACTCAGCAAATGCTGCAAGCATCCAGTATGGAAGAAAAAGATTCTGTGTGATTTTGAAAAAGCACAAAAAAGATTTTTAAAAAAAAGTTGAAAAGACTCAGGATAATTAGGCATAGGAGCCTGTGTACAAAAATGGAAAAGTTCAAGGCCAAGCTTGTCAAAATATTACTAATCAAATAGGTTTTCTTTCACATTTTGTGGATCTTAAGAGTAAATCTCATCTGAGTCCTTTCTCTCCAATTCAACCCAAGAGTGAAGGTTTAAACTTAATTCCTATCTTAGCCTATGAAATATGTTTTATCTCAATCTCTTACCTTTGAGAATTCTTGATAATATTTTTACAGTAAGTACTTGAAACAAACTTGAGAGAAATAGGTCTCACAAGCTTGCTCTGAAAAGCAATCATATATTTGAAAATATTATACTTAAAAATTAGCATGTGTACAATATGTGATTTAAAAATAAAATTATGTATGTATACCATAGTATAAGAAAAGACATGCATACTCAAATTTAAAGTAACAAATATTTCAGGAAAAATACTATTTGTAGAATAGTGCTGATAGAACAAAACAATTCAAACTTGAAAGACAAGTTCTGAGGAAAAATGTCCAAAAACATTTTACCAAAATACATCATCATTATAAACAAAAAATGGAAGCAAAAAGGAAGGGGGGAAGAAAGGAGAGAAGGAAGGAAGGAAGGAGGGAAGGAAGGAAGGAAGGAAGGAAGGAAGGAAGGAAGGAAGGAAGGAAGGAAGGAAGGAAGGAAGAGAGGGAGGGAGGGAGGGAGGGAGGGAGGGAGGGAGGGAGGGAGGAAGGAAGGAAAAAAAGAAGGAAGGAGGGAGGGAAGGAAGGGAAAAAATACTTGGTCCCCTCTGTATATCCAGGGGATCTTATAATTAGCTCCAACGTATAAGTGAGAAAATATGGTATCTGGTTTTCTGTTCCTGTGTTACTTTGCTAAAATAATGGCCTCTAGCTTCATACATATTCTTGCAAAGGACATAATCTCATTATTCTTTATGGCTGTGTAATATTCCATGGTGTATATGTACCACATTTTCTTTATCCAGTCTACCATTTAGACTGATTTCATGTATACATATGTCTTTGTGATAGAACACTTTATGTTCTTTTGGGTATAAACCCAGCAATAAGTTTTCTGGCTCATACTGAGGCCTATTGGAAGGTGAAAGGTGGGAGGAGGGAGAGGATCAGAAAAAATAACTAATGGGTACTAGGCTTAATACTTGGATTATGAAATAATCTGTACAACAAATTCCCATGACATGGGTTCACTAATATAACAAACATGCACATGTACCCCTGAACTTAAAAGTGAAAAAAAGAAGAGCTGAGCACAGTGGCTCACATCTGTGATCACAGGGCATTGGGAGGCCAAGCCAGGTGGATTGCTGGAGTCCAAGTGTTTGAGACCAACATGGGTATAATGGCAAAACCCCCTCTCTTCAAAAAATACAAAAATTAGCCAGGCACAGTGGTGGGTGCCTGTAGTCCCAGCTACCTGGAAGGCTGAACTATGAGGGAATTACCTGACCCCAGAAAGTCGAGGCTGCAGTGATCACATCACTGTACTATGACTTGGGCAACAGGGCAAGATCCTGTCTCAGAAAAGGAAAGAATTCAGGGAAGAGAAAAAAGAAAGAAAGAAAGAAAGAGAGAGAGAGAGAGAGAGAGAGAGAGAGAGAGAGAGAGAGAGAGAGGGAGGGAGGGAGGGAGGGAGGGAGGGAGGGAGGGAGGGAAGGAGGGAGAGAGAGAGAGAGAGAGAGAAAGAAAGAAAGAAAAAGAAAGGTTGGGTTTTTTTTTTTTTTAACATTCCTAATGATAAAAATAATTGTAAAGTGAATTTGGTAGGATTTAATTCTACTATGCTATATTCTTCAGAGTAATGCTTTCATACAGGCTACATAATGTTATTAGCTTTGACCTAAATTAGAGCTGGATTCAGTGAGTATGGTGACTTTGTCAGATAGTTAGTGTTTTGCGTTTGAGAAGGGAGTGTGATCATTTTCAGAGCCTGTAATAGGACACCGTAAATTACAAGAGTATGCTGCAATACTGTGACCTTTTCAGTATTCAGTAGTTTGAATAGCTGGTCTTTCTATCCTGCTTGATTAAAGCTCCACCAATCATCAAGAAAGTTAATGCAAGATAAAACATTTCTTTTAAATGGCACAGCATTAATCCTTTCATATGGCAGAGGTTGGAATGGGAACTGTTAGACATCTGTAACAAATTTCAGTGTCTCTGCTGTAGTTGCAAATCTTTAGACAGCAGCCATTGACTTTGGATGATGAAATTGTGACCTGGCAAATCCTTGATCCAGCACTTTTTTAGAGTTATGGTATATTACAAATGTGCCTGCCAGGCATAGAGAGTAGACATGACCTTGGGAAATACCATGGATGTCTTAGTCTCCCAGAAAGTATCACATACAAACTGTATCTCCTGAGAATCCCACTTATAAATATGTCCAGTGACATCAATGTTAGAATACTTTTTAGTAATCCTTTGCAAATCATTAACCTCAAAAAGAGAGAATTCTTATTTAAACTCAGTTCAGTAATTATAACTGACATAAATCTATACCGAGCTGAGAACTATGTTTTTCTAACTACGAAATAAATATTTGTTAATTGAGGAAGAGCTAATGAATAACAAAAATCTACCTAACACTTTAATGTAGGTTTTTTTATAAAGTCAGCTATTTTAAGATCATGGAAATTATTTTACTAGCCAGTTTAATCCAAAGTATTCAGAGATAATTTTTTAAGTTCCACATATAAGAGTAACCATGCAATCTTTTTCTTTCTGTGTCTTGCTTATTTCACTTGGCTTCATGTCCTCCAAACACATTCATGTTGTCACAAATGGCAGGGTCACCATACTAGAAACAAAGAGCAGAAAGGTGGATACCAAAGGCAATGAATAGGTGGGTAGGAGGGCCTGGGAATGGGAAGAGTGAGGCTGGGGGGCAAAATGTTGTGGATACATAGAATGAATAAGTCTAGAGATGTAATGTACAGCATAAGAAAGATAGTTAATAAAACTTGAAATTTGTGAAGAGATTATATTTTAGGTGCTCTTATTATTTAAAAAGATGACATAATGAAATGTTAATCAGCTTAACTAAAGTTATCATTTCATTATGTATAGGTACATTAAAATATTATATTATACCCTTATATATATAATAAAATATATTTAAAAATACTTTAAGTTAATCTGCAATTCAAACATCAGGAGACTCAGTATATTGTGAATATGTATGCTCTCCTTATTTGAGAGTATACTAAGTGTTTTAGTTTAATCATCAATACAATATGTATGATTTGGGGTCATATTACAGGAAGTAGTTATTATTTGTATAATTCATAGCAAGCCTTTCAGTGTATGACCTAGTGAGGGCATTCAACAAATGCATGGACAATGAATGATGAATGGGGCATGAGAACACAGGATAATTCCATAGATTAAAATTTATTTCATTGTTTTCATGGCACTAAAAATGTAGCATGAAACTTCTTTAGCTGTGTTACAGATTTGGGAAACAGAATGACCAATATTTATAGTTAAGAAAGTATTATGTGAAAGAATGTATACATACAAACAATTGCTGATGGGAGAGTTAGTTAGTTGGCAGTATGTTAGCTAACTGTGGTTTGACTGAATGACCCATGTTTGAAATGAATTTATACTAAATAAGGCCTCTCAATTAAAAGTGGATTTGTTTTTATTATTTTAATAATGGAATAAATTTGTAGCCATATTAAAGCAGATTTAAAGTCATTACATTTCATGAGATTTAACCATTTCAAACTAGAAATACTTTTTATCTTTAAGTCTCTTAAAGCATGATTTAAACTAAACATTGCTTAGTTTATTTTAAACTTTGATTCTGCACTATGACAATTCTGAAAGAAAACCTTGCAAAATGCTCTTCTGAACATTGGCTTAGGAAAATAATTCACAACTAAGACCTCAAAAGCAAATAAAACAAAACAAAAATAGACAGGTGGGATTTAATTAAACAAAAAAGCCTCTGCACAGGGAAAGATAATAATCAACCAAATGAGCAGACAACCTGTAGAATGGGAGAATATAGCTGTGACTGATGCATCTGACAAAGGAATAATAACCAGAATCGACAAGGATCTCAACCAATTCAAAAACAACAAAGAGTTCACTAAAAAGTGGGCAAAATACACTAATAGACATTATTCAAATGGCCAAAAAGCACATGAAAAATATTCAGCATCACTAATCATTAGAGAAAAGCAGATGAACATACAATGAATTACCATCTTATACAAGTCAGAATGGATATTATTAAAAAGTCAAAAAATAACAGATTTTGGTGAGGTTGCAGAGAAAAGGGAACGCTTATATAAAGTTGGAGGGAATGTGTATTAGTACAACTCCTTTGGAAACTAGAATAGAGATTACTCAAAGAATTAAAAATAAAACTGCCATCTGGGATTTGATCCAGGAATATCACTAATATTTATGTACTCAAAAGAAAATACATAATATAAAAAAAAACACCTGCACTTATACGTTTATCACAACACTATTCCCAATAGCAAAGATAAGAGAATCAGCCGAGTGTTCATGAATGGATGACTGCATACCGTGGCATATATATGAACACACACACACACACACACAAGCAACATGGATAGACTGGAAGCCATGAACCTAACTAAAATAACTCAGAAACAGAAAGTCAGTTATTCTCATTATAAGCTGGAACTAAATAATGTGTACACATGGACATAATGGAGTAATAGACATTGGAGACTCAAAAATGTGGGAAGATGGGAGGAGAGTGAGGGATGAGAAATTAACAGGTACGATACATACTGTTCGGCTGATGCTTACAGTAATAGCCCAGACTAAACCAGTGTGTAATGTAATGTATACACATAACAAAACTGCACTTGTACTCCCTAAATTTATATATAAAAAAAAACCTGTTTGTGTTTTCTTAATTCAGAGCTAATACTAGCTAATCAGACAATAACAGATTTATTTTCTGAGCTCTATTGATTCTTAATTCAGAAATCTTAACTCTAATTCAAGTAAAATAAGTCTTAGAATAGTTGGAAGAGTAAGCACATATGTATCTGATTTTATTCTCCATGTATAGTTAAGATAACATAATATTTTATGTTTTATAAATGTTTTTGCCTCTGAGGTGCAAATTAAGTGTTTATTTAATGAGCAAATGTTTTAATATGTCCAATGTATAGTATACTTCACTATCCATTGTTTCATTCAAAAAACATTAGGAGGTGTCTAGTATTTTTCAGAGTTCCATGTGAGGCTAGAGACACTTTGCTAAACCGAAGAGTAACCTGTTAGTTTACATTCTAATTGGTAAAAAGGAATATGATCAAATGTGCAATTAATAAATGAGCTCATCTCAGATGCTGAAAAATATATAAAGGAAGCAAATGTAGCTAATATCCAAGAAAATATACTCTTTCTATAATTTTCTCATTTAGCAGATTAAAAATAACATTACTATTGTTCTATATATAAGAAAAGTGGGATAATAACTGTAACAAACAAATCAGTAAGAGTTCATCAAAATCGATTTGGAATTTGCTGATTTACACATCATCAGTGATTGGTCTTATAATTTGGTGGCACTTTTTTACTATTGCTTTATACTTAATAAATAATGATTCATTTTGCATTGTAAATATAATTGAAAATAAGCTAGTGCCTTCTCCGTGCAAAAGCAGGTTAGTAATATTTAATGGATCCGAGTGACAATATTGGCTCAATAATCAAGTGTCAGCTTTTTTGTTTTCCTTCTCTACTGATATATGAATAGAGGTGATGCTCCCATTATAATTATTGAAGTATAGATTAAAGTACTAGCACTCTACCCACCTCTAGCTATTCATAATATGGAACTAGCCAATTGTTTATGCTGTCTGAATAATGGCTGAAAGTATTAAATTCTAACTAAGATTGTAGTTAGCAGAATTTATAATTTAAAGAGAAGAAAATTGTTACATTTTAAGAAAATTCAAATTTCCCGAATAGATTTTTTTATTAAGTTTCATATAGCACAAATGAGTATGTAAAGTAGTTAAAAGCTGGTATGCTTTTACACTTGGATCAATCAAAATGAAATTAAGAGAAAATTGGGCTTATTGCTAAAGTGTTGGTGGATAAGTTACATGGTGAAAGAAATCACTTCTGCTCCACTGTTGCCCAGTCACCTTCGCTTCAACACAAAGATCAACTATAAACCAGAGGTGGTCTACATTGTAAACATGGAAATAACCTAATCCTTATCTTGGAATCAGCCTCTTTCTTACTTCTTGTGTAGCGCTCATCTTCTCATGGAATTCAAACTTATCTTGGGTGATTTTCCTTAGGTGCACATTTATGAGAAGTGAGAAAATTTTAAAGAAATATTCCATAGCTAATGGCAATAGAGGGAGGGAAAAATAGAAAAAGAAGAGAGAGTAGATCTGTTTTACTCTCAAGATCACTTTGGAGCTTAATTAATTCATTGCTACATTTTTTTTTTTATGTTGCTGATGAAGATTTTCTCTGGCAATATAGGGATTTCCGTAGTTGGAGACTGAGCGTAAGTTGCTATTATTGTTTTGTAGGTTAGGAAACTATCATTTAAGAGTGAAAAGGAATTTCTGTTGACTAAATGTTAAAACTTGAATTTATTTTTGTGCCATTTTCCTTTGGACAGTGAAAGATAAATCACTGCACTGAATCTTGTTAGTTAGGCAAGCCTGAATGCAGGGAAGCAACTAAAAGTAATAACTTACAGATCAAACATTTAAGTGTTATATTTACCAGGGCAAATTTACTGTTTTTTTTTTTTTTTTTTTTTTTTTGTAGCAAATTTATGTCCCTGGATAGGCTTCACTTAGATTAATGTTTTGTTTGTTTTTCTCAAGAAAAATTTAAAGTGTCCTACGTTATTAAGTCATGGATTATTCTTGCAGATTTTGGCATCGCTTGTTCAGCTGTAGGTCCTGACAGATCTGGAATACAGACCCTTAAAATAACAGGGGTTCCAGCCGATTCGCTGTTCACCTCTATCATAGGAGAGTCGATGAAAGCAACTCTCCTATAGGGTTGGCAAAGTACACCCTGGCTCAGAATGATGATGTGGTAAACTTGAGGGCAGCGGTGTTATTGCTGACGAAATTTATTTAGATCTTAGAAAAATATACTAATGTTGAACTTTCTCTGATACCTCCTGTAAAGCCATACTCATGCTGCTATGCACAGCCAAGCCATTTGCACACTGTGACAAAAGCAGCCTGTCTGGGGATGGATAGAGACTGGAATCCAGCCTGGCACAGGAGTGGTTCTCACCAGAGGAAGGAAGGAAGGAACATCTTTTGTGTGGTTTTTATTTTGCACAGAAGTGGAAACTACTCACTGACTTGTAAACTCTGAATATGTGATCCTCTGAGAGCCATCGTTTTCTATCTGCCTGCAGGAGATGCCTTTTCCAAATTCAGACATGGACTCTGAATATGCTTCTAGAAGCCCTGACAGCAGCCATGTAGATGAGAGTTGAGATTTTCTCACAAAGACTAGATTTCCCCATTTCAGATTATCCAGGAAATTATTCAGGAAATAAAGACTTAAGGACTAGGCTTCAACTAGAGTGAGGGAACTTCATTTCTATGTATTGGGATTTTCTTTTCTTTTCTTTTCTTTTTTATTCTAAAACATGACTATGTAGAGATTCCTATCAATGCCATATGGTTGTTGTAAAGGAAAAAGGAAGCAGGGTCACACATTAAGGATCACTAAAGGTAGACATTTTATAGTAGTCATAAGTTTTGTTTTACTTTTCTTCCAGAATTCTAAACCTTTAGAAAATTCTTATCAACTATGATGACTGGAATTGACTTCCTGTGGATAATTACAGAAACTGCTTCCCTCTTGTTAAGGATATAGCTTAAAGGGCTGATCGATATTTCTTTTTCTAAGAAACTATTGGGTACTCTATTTAATGGAAGGGCAATATTTGCAGAGGGACTGGCACAGAGGTCTGGCATAGCAAGAAATTAAAAATCAAAATTGATATTTCATGTTGTATAATTTATTTTTCTCAAATGCTATAAATATACTTTAACCTGGTGATTGTCCTAGAAGATATTTTACAATAACAATGTGGACAGCTACTAATAATAGCCATGATAAAACTTTTCATAAAATCAATTAATATTTATTAACTAAAATTAGTTTTACATTTTTTCTCTGCTATTGAAGATATTTTGTTTCACTTTTTGAATTATTATGTATATCAAACAATACTAATCTTTTTCCTATTTGAAATGCAGTTTGGAAAAGATCACCAAGACACTCTATAATAATCCCAAAAGGGGTGTCAGAAGTTTTAGATAAAAAGAAATAACTCAATTTAGAACTGGTACATTATGAATCAAAAAGCATTTAGCCAATGCCTTGTATATAAATTTTATATGAAACTTGTAGAATGAAGTATTCATGGGCCTTATCTCAAGTCCCATTAAATAAATGTATTTTTATTTATAAAAACAAAGATCACCACATTGAGAGGAACAGAGAAAAGATGGATAGAGGGAGAGAATGCACACATGACAGGTGCAACGTTTAAACTCTGAAAAAAAGGAATTGAAATTGGTTCTCTTCCTCTTGTACAGTAAGCAAATTCCCTTTATTTGAGTTTGATTTCCAACACTAAGAATTCTCATTAAACAACAGAGAGTTGTGGACACACTGCTAGATCGAAGAATTAGTAAATCAAATTTATGGACTTAGTTCTTTCATGAACCATTGTGTCTTTAAATAAATCAGTTATTCATTCTGTATTGATCTTATCATTTTTAAATAAAAATAATTCTAAGTATATTTGCCTATTTCCCATTTATTTCTAACAATCTCTCTTTTAATGGCATATTTTACTTGGCCTTAATTTTGACATTAAATGTAGAATGCTGTCTTAGAAAGAAGATATCATAGAAATAATATGCTACCCTTATAATATAGTTTTCCAGGCAGAGAAACAAATGAAGCAAGGTTGCTTTCCATAAAGGCTGAAAATTATTTGTGGCTGTCAACAATATAATACAGCTACACAACTCATTCATTCATTCATTAAAAATAATTACTAGGAGGCAAATTCATTCTTTTTGTGGGAAAGTAGCAATAAACAATGGATACAGACCCAGAGGCAGCTTAATTTCTAGTGGGATTTATACAATGAACACATTAACAAATAAGTAAATTAGATAATTCAAGTCAATACAACAAAGAAAGTTAAGAAGGGTAATAGCTTTTGATGGGAATGGAATAAGGAGGGAAGATACCCAATTTAGCGAGGTTAGCAGGAAAAATTTTTCTGGAAAAGAGACTTTTGATATGAAACCTGAATAATATAGGAAAACACTGTTGTGATGATGATCTTAAAAAGAATAAAAGAAGAAGTACTCCATCAATTTAAAGGAAGAAGATATTTTAGACTGGGCCTGATTACATAGAAATCAGGCAAGGATTGAATCACTTATGCAGATTCTTGGTTCCCTACTGTTGAATATTCTCATTGAATAGGTCTGAAGAAGTGAGAGAATCATTTATTCTTCATTTGCACCCTCATAACTTCTGGTGGATCTGCAAAGAGGAGAATGATGACACATACAAAATGAAGCTTGCTTTCTTATACAACTAAGGTAGATCAATTGGGCAATTAGGAGGTAAAAGATGAAAAAAAAGTAGCACCACTTTCCTATTCATTCTGTTAAATAAGAAATAACCAAAATCAATCATAGATAGAGCTGACCCCTTAATTCATTCCAAAATAAATACTGCAGTCCTACAATTTTTCACATGAGCACATAAAATATTTAGAAAATTCTATCTCAGCAAATGCGGAAAACACCGTCAATCTCAACTATCTTCCTTCACGTACAAAGATTTAGAGTGCTTATGAGAGACAGAGAAAAAGCTATAACTATCATTCTAGATCAAGCCACTACCGTTAAAATGCCTGTCACACTTACGATAAAAACAAAGATGAACACAAACTGCTGATGTAGCTGAGAAACTATCAGTAAGCAAATTGACAGTATATGTATATACTTGATGTTTCAAAACGAAAAATTTTCCTATAAAAAATATAAATGCTGTTTCTATGTATAGAACCAAGCTCACTTTCGTAAAATCTTTATGAATTTGAATAACTGATGAAACAATATAGCAATATAAACTTCATCAATAATCTTACTGAGAAAGTGTAATTGATTTATTTATTAATTGATATTAGTATTCCATTTTCATATTTCTTTTCCCAATTTGCTCCTAAATTCCGTCACATATACAAACATTTGCATCTAAGTCCTATAATATACACAGATATAAAAGCTGCAACACTGAAGGGGCCCCTGGTGGATCTAGAATTCTTTTTATTATACTTTAAGTTCTGGGCTACATGTGCAGATCATGCAGGTTTGTTACATAGGTATACACGTGTCATGGTAGTGGTTTGCTGCATCCATCGCCCCGTCATATATATTAGATATTTCTCCTAATGCCATCCCTCCCAATCTCCCCACTCCCTGTTATTCCTCCCCTAACCCCATCCCTCAGGCCCCAGTGTGTGATGTTCCCCTCCCTGTGTCCTTGTGTTCTTATTGTTCAACACCTACTTATGAGTGAGAACATGCGGTGTTTGGTTTTCTGTTGCATCAGTTTGCTGAGAATGATGTTTTACAATTTCATTCATGTCTCTGCAATGGACATGAGTTCATCCATTTTAATGGCTGCATAGTATTCTATGGTGTATACATGCCACGTTTTCTTTATCCAGTCTATCATTGATGGGCATTTGGGTTCTTCCAAGTCTTTGTCATTGTGAACAGTGCTGCAATAAACCTAAGTGTGCATGTGTCTTTACATAGAATAATTTATAACCCATTGGGTATATACCCAGTATTGGTATTGCTGGGTCAAATGGTATTTCTATTTCTGGATCTAGAATGTTATAACGAACCAGCCAGTTCTCAATGTTCAAAGTCAACTGAGGCCAGGGCTTCATGGTGAAAGAAGAAAGGGATCAAACATGAAGCTAAAAGCTAACTTCTATTTCTGACACTTTCAGTAACTACTTGTCAAGAAGTCCCAGGTGGATAGTACATGTTGTATGTAGTGAGTTGTCTGTTATCCAGAGTACAGGAGCTGTTCTGCTAAGGAGAGACAACTGTTGCTGATGTCAAGAATGTGAAGTACGTGTACTTTGGTTTGCAGGGCATCCCGTTGCAGTAAATTCAAAAGCCAATATCTATGAGTCGTTTGTCCAGGTTTCTCTGTCCTAGGACCTCTAATCTCAGACCCTTTCCATAAAAATTTTACACTTTTAAGGTCACTCTACAAATATAAGCTTCAACATAGAGAGGGAGTTCAAATAAAAGAAGACATAAAATTCTGAAACAAAATCACCTGGTTTAGTGTCCTGGGTAGGACCAGCTTCAAGTGTACATAACTTTCTCAGAGACCAAAAGAGGCCACAAACCTTGAATTTAATGTTCAGCAGGGATTGTCTTGAAATTCTTACTAATTCTATCTTTGAATTTGTTTTCGAAGTGAAATCTAATTGGACAATGGAGCATGTGTGCATTAAGGGCTCCTAGCCTGGTTAAACACATCCTGCCTCCCACCCCCAGTCCACCTTCCCACCACTCCTGGATGAGTTCACTGATACCTGCTCTGCTCCACCCACCTACCCACTACTGCCACCCTTTCCTTACGGTGGGACTTAAGGCACAGACACAGGGATGGTTCGGATTGAACACAGGCCCTACGCAACATTGAAGTCTGGACTCCTAGTGCCTTGGCATTCACCTCCCTGAGTATCCCCGTGCACAAAGAGCATGGCAGTAAATAGCAAATTAAAACCACCGTGATTGCTGAAAAGAGAGAATGTAGAAGAAAGGAAAAGTCTTTTTTTAATTGATTTGTGAACAAGGGGTCTCACATTTTCATTTTCCATAGGACCCCACAGATTATGTAGCTGGCTCTGATTCATGATTTACCATACCAGCTGTGTTATCCTAGGAAAATCACTGAATCACTCTTTGTTTCTTCATCTGTAACTATGGATTTGGCTTACTGTTATACAATGATGCGAACTGAAAGTGTCATTCTCTTGATAAGAAACGCAATAGCAGGAGGAGACATAATGAGTTCTCTTTGAGCTGATCGATTAATACTTACTTTGACTTTACATCACTTTAAGTCCACTAAAAACTAGAAGTAGATCATCCACTAAGAACTAGAAATATTACCACCGACCATAGGAGAAGATACATTTCTCAAATGTCAGATTAGAACTTGAAAACACTTCCCATAGAATTAATTGTATAAGTCTTAGCCAGATTGTACAATATTATTTAGTCTCATAAACTAAGTACAGATTGAATAAGACTGTGTTGCCGTGTTTAGAAACTTGTCACTTTCTACATTATAATGCCATTATTATATATTTCATAGGAAAATGTATTTTGGCTTCAAAACATACTGAAATAAACTTAAGTAATCGTGTGTCTTTGCATGCTGCAGGCAGACTGACAGTAATGTATTTTGAGATATCAGTAGTGGCTGTTAGGGATGTACAAATTAAAACGTACCTTCTTCTCTGTAGCACTCCTGTGCTCCGTATCTCTAATCAAAAATCACATGCTAGCAGGAGAGTTAGATCTAAGATACCCTAATGTTTATGTATTATGCCCTCTTTCTTTCCCTTTCAGTCATTTTTACTTGTATGTTTCTCTTAAGCATCTTAGTGCCTTTAGTAGTTAAAATATAAATACATCAAAGCCCATGTCCATTTCTTAATAATAAAAAAGAACTAAAAACTCTTATGAAAATATTCTAGGACTGTTGGAAGTGTTTTTTTCTTCAATGTTGCTGAGAAATATAGTCTTTTAGATACTTCTTCCTCAGGAAATATTTAGCCTAGAATATAGAAAGTATATCTTCTTATGTAGGATCAAAAGTAAGTACATATTAAAATCATGTTTCTGACACCTAATTTTACCATGAAGGCAGAGTTATTAGAAGCACTCTTTCCTGCAAGTAGAATTTAAAATGCATAAACATGACAGATAGTTTGGACTTTATGGCACAACAGCAACAAATATATAATTGAGTATTGGGGCTTATTTTTATTGCTCCACATATATCAATTATCTTTCATCCTAACATGTGTATAAAGTTGACGGGCAGTATTTAAATTCAGGTATTTAGATAGTGTTCCATCACATGGAGAGCTGCAGACATGTCAGGTACATCGGAAAAATTAAAATCAGATCTGACTGCATACGAATATTCTAAATTAAAAATGTTTTCAAATTTACTGAATAATATATGATCTTACCAGGAAAAGAAAAGTTTTGCAGTTCTTCTCTTATGTACTAATACCATTTCAAGCTGAAATAATCAGATCATAGTAAAAATATTTCTGAAATATTAAAGAGACTAACAGTGTGGAGAAGACTTGAAAACTACTTATGTGTTAGGACAGTATCTAAGGGTCTTTGAATCTTTTACTTTGAGAATATGAAGAAATAAGATGTGTATATTACACTGGGCTAAAAATAGACTTCGTCTCTCAAATGGGTTTCATGGCTAAATCCATGCACCATTGATTTGCTTTGCTCATTCTTCTATGAAATTGTCCCTAGTCACATATATTCTCATTCAAAACTCACTGTAAATCTTACATTGAGAATGACATAAATCAGCTCACTCAGTATCCTGGCAACTAAAGCTATAATTTTTGACTTCATAAACATCGTAACATTAATCATGACACATCTTGTCACAGATTTGCTGTGTTTCCCTTCACTGTACTTCCCATTTCTTTGCTCAAATATTCTTAAATAATTTTACCTTGTTCTCTGTTCCTTGTTTAGTTTTTATATTCTCATATTAATTTCAATTTAATTAATGCTTTTGAAAGTTTAGCCATATTTATGTTAAAATTTGTAAAATGAGCTCACAAAAATACATGTCCTTAATATATAAATGTGCATATGAATGACACAAAATTATATTTTAAGTATACATATTTGTATGCACATACATACATGCACTCAAAATATATTTCAAATCCTGTAAAATTAATAAAATTTCAGATGTTGATACAGTTTAAATCTTTTCCTATTCTTACACTGAGACTAATAGAAAGTAATATACAAGAATTTATATCAATATAAAATGAATGTTCTAAAACTAAAATGACCTCTACAAATTGTGTCATAAAGTTATTTAAGTTTAAAGCATTCAAAAATAGCATATATTAAGTGATTCTATAGCTCTACTCCTTACTGTCAATGTGGTTTAAAAAATATAATTACTACCACTAGCCTGCTTAATTATTATATATCAACTATTAAATATCTATCTTTTCTTTTTAAATGGACATTATATTTTGTATCTTAAACATGTATTCTCTGTTCTCTGTAATCTTACAGAACAAATTATAGATATATCTGTCTTTATACATACATATATAAAAGTATTTCTATATAAATCACATCATATTACACATATATAAAACCCATTATATTTTATAAGTCATGCAAGACACAAGTTACTGTTGTGCAGATTAAAAAAAAATTCTTCATAACTAAAACCTGAGTTAAAAATAAAATTAAAAATATTAGTTTATTAATCTGACAATGTATGCATATTTCAAAACATCACATTTTATCCCATAAACATGTATAATTGCCCTTTGACCACCATAGATTTGAACTGTGAGGGTCCACTTATACATGGATTTTCTTCTTCCTCTGCCAGTCTTGAGATAGCAGGGTCAACCCATTCCTCTTTCTTCTCCTCCTGAGCCTACTCAGTGTGAAGACGACGAGGATGAAGACCTTTAAGATAATCCACTTCCATTTAATGAGTAGCAAATATATTTTATCTTTCTTATAATTGCTTAATAACATATTTTCTCTATCTTTTATTATGTAAATACAGTGTATTATGTATACTGCATTTATATATGTGTGTACATATATACGTAGGTACATATATATGTATATATTCTGTATGTTTTATATATATAACACAACAAATATCTACTAATTAATTGTTCATGTTATCAGTCAAGCTTCTGGTCAAGCGTAGGCTACTCAGAGTTAAAACAGGAATCAAAGTTATTTGCAGATTTTAGTTGGGCACAGTGTTTCACACCTGTAATCCCAGCAATTTGGGAGCCTGTGACAGGAGAATCACTTGAGGCCAGAAGTTCAAAGCAATCCAGGCAACATAGACCCCAGCCTTTACAAAAAATAAAAAAAGAATTAGTCGGAGGTAGTGGCACACGCTTATATTCCTAGCTACTTGGGAAGAAAGCTGAGGTGGGAGGATTACTTGAGTTCAGGAGTTCAAAACTGCAGTGAGCCATGACCTCCACACCACTCAAGCCTGGGCAATAGAGCAAGATTCTGTCTTTTTAAAAATAATTATATGAAGTTTTTTGACTATGTAGAATATTGGTGCCTCTACTTCTATAATGTCCAAGTGTCAACTGTAAAATTATTACTTGTCAACTAAATTATTTTTATTTTTTATTTTGTAAAATTTATTATACTTTAAGTTATCAGTACATGTGCAGATTGCGCAGGTTTGTTACATAGGTATAAATGTGCCACGGTGGTGGTTTGCTGCATCCATCACCCCATCATCTACTTTATGTGTTTCTCCTAATGCTATACCTCCCCAATACCCCCCCACACCCTCTGTTCACAAAGTGGGTGGGAGGTATTGGGGAGGGGTAGCATTAGGAGAATCACAGAATTGGAACCAACCCAAATGCCCATCAATGATAGATTGATAAAAGAAAATGTGGCGCATATACACTATGGAATATTATACGGCCATAAAAAAGGATGAGTTCATGATCTTTGCAGGGACATGGATGAAACTGGAAACCATCATTCTCAGCAAACCGACACAAGAACAGAAAACCAAACACCACATGTTCTCACTCCTAAGTGGATGTTGAACAATGAGAACACATGGACACAGGGAGGGAAACATCACACACTAATTTTTTTTTTTTAAAAAGCAGACTTATGAAAACTATCAACAAAATTATTTAAAATAAATAAAAGTATCAAACACCCCTATAGCCTTCACAAAAAATGAATTTTGTTGATGACTACCATTGTTGTTTTGCTATTTAGTGAAAGAAGTTCAATTTAGATAGTGGTGCAAGGATGTAGCTCAGAAAAGAATTATTTGTGGGGTTTTTAAAGTGTGCTTTAGGAGACAACATTGGAATTATTCTATTCTAATATAGCTTCTGTCGAGGAGAAAAGTAAACAGAAGTCGGCATCTAGCAGTTAATGAAAATTATAAATAAAATTGAGTAGCAGTTTCTCTTTCCAAGTATCATTCTATTTTTATCTCTATTTATCTATATATAATCTATCTATCTATCTATCTATCTATCTATCTATCTATCTATCTATCTATCTATCTATCTGATCTGTGTGTCTGCCTGTCTGCTTGTCTGTCATTTAAATCTCACAGCTATTTAGAAAAATATTCATATAGCTGTCATTTAGTAAATAAAGATTATGAGGTACAGATAAGTTCTGTAACATGCCTAAGTTTCTTGCAGAGTAAATGGAAAGCTGGAATTGGATTCACGATTCTGGATGAGAATCTAATTATTAACAATTATTGTTCAGAAATTTGTTAGCCACTCAAATACCACACACACACACTCACGTACACAAGTATGGTATACTTGAATGTATGTTAATCTATTTGAAACTTCATCTGTTCCTTTATATTTTTCTACCTCTCTTATGAGATTTCTTTTGAATCTCTACATTGATAATCATTTATATTTTATGCAGCAGATGCCAACAACTTAGTTTTGCTGTCACTCAGTCTATTTTCTGTTTCTCCTTAACTGTAAACATCTGTTACCTTTATTAAATATCACATAATTAGATGTTTGAAATTTCTGCTGCACAAAGATTAAGCATTTATTAGCCAGGAGAGTGTTCGTTGCAAGTGATGGAAACTAAACCCAATCTAGTTTAGAAAATAAGGAGACTGTTTTGCATTACAGAGTCTACGGGAAGGAAAAACACACAAAGGCGGAGAAACTACTGAGTTTGGGGAATAACTAGAATTGGGGACAAGAATGTTGTGACGACAAGCCAGTCTCTCTCATTGTATCTCTGTATGTCTGTCTTTACAGCCAATCAATTTTGTTTCTCCACAGAGTATGTTATGGTCTGAATATTTGTGTTCAGAATTCACTGTTGAAAACTTACCCTGCCAAGGTGTTATCAGGAGGTGATTTTGGAGGTGATTAGTTCATGAGATGCAAGACCCCATAAATGGTATTTTTTTTTTCACAGACTCTCGCTCTGTCTCCTTGGCTGGAGTGCAGTGGCATGATGTTCGTCCACTGCATCCTCCACCTCCCAGGTTCAAGTGATTCTCCTGTCTCAGCCTCCTGAGTAGTTGAGACTGCAGGCGCATGCCACAACTCCCAGCCAATTTTTGTATTTTTTTTGTTGTTGTTGTTCTTAGAGACAGGGTTTCAGTATGTTGGCAAGGATGATCTTGAACTCCTGACCTCAAGTAATTCGCTTTCTTTGGCCTCCCATATTGCTGAGATTACAAGCCTGAGCCACCGTGCCCAGCCCTTGAACTGGATTCTTTAGAAATCCCAGAGTTAACAGGCCTCTTCTGCAATTGAGGACACATTGAAAAGGGACCATCCTCTGAACCAAGAAATAGGCTCTCACCAGACACAGAATCTGCCATTTTCTTGATATTAGTCTTCTCAGCCTCTGAAACTGTTAGAAATAAATGTCTGGGTAGTTTATAATGTTTTGTAATAATGGCCCAAACAAATTAGGAGTTTCTCCACATAATGGAAAGCATAGGCACAGACAATCTAAGAACCTCACATTCCACAATTTCTGCTATCAGAATATTAAATTTTTGGTTCGAGCTCCCAATTTTACCACCCTAGAAAATAATAATTGGTTCTTGATAACTAGCCACATTAGCACCAGTGAACTATGGCCAAAGGGTAGATTATTTAATGTTTCCATTTTCACTGGAGAAGTTGGAATTTTTTTAAAAAGAAGCAGCTCCCAAATGAAGGAGAAAGACAAGAGAAGGAATGCAATCCTAGTCAGACAGAATTAAATAAATAAAATAAATGTAATTCATGTACTACAAAACAATAAATGGAGGAAAACTAGAAAAATGTTTATTCTTTGTTTAGAAAGAACAAGCCAGTGGATGTTTATGTTAATCAAAATAATAAATTACTACTATTATAGACAATTTACAACAACTTAGAGATACCCTTTGTTAATTTTACTTAACAGATTATCTTGGTATAATCTGTTGAGTAAAATTATTTTTTATGTTATTTTTATGTTAATTTATTTTTATGTTAATCAAGATAATAAATTACTATTATTAGAGACCATTTTTAACAACTCAGAGATACCCTTTGTTACTTTACCCAACAGATTATCTTGGAAGTCTAATTGCTAATAATTTTATTCTACATTTAAAATATATATTAGCATTATACAAGTTGATCTAATACTTAAGATTCCTGTTCTATAAAATAAATCAATGCTGGGCACAGGAGTGACGAGACCATGATTTCACTAGTGTTCACAGAAATCTCCCCTCTCAGGACAGAATTAGATGAAGTTTAACTTTCTGTCCTTTTATCTCTATTCATTGATACGTCGAGAGATTATGGATTTCCTAGGCAAGACCTTTCATATTTTGCACTGGTTTTTATTTTCTTTTCATTTAATTGATTGAAGATAACATAAGATGTCAAACTGAAATTACAATTAAAATAAATGTATAAATGAAAGTTCTAATCATCTAGCTTTCTTCCACTAGCTCACACACAAAAAAAAGTAGAATACTCTAAAACATTTGTTTTGTCTAAAGGTCAAGTTGTGATAATTTCAGAAAATTCAGGGGCAAATGTCAGAGACAGTCAAGTTGTGATAATTTCAGAAAATTCAGGGGCAAATGTCAGAGACAATCAATCACACAAAAAATTGGACAGTATTACCTTTAATTAATAAAAGACAGGATAGGTATGAAAAATAGATTTTAAAGTATTGGAAATAATGAATAAGAGAAAATACCCCAATAAAATGATACTTGCATTATATGTATACATAAGTTGATTAAACTCATTTATCAAAATAAGAGATTCACAGAATAAAAGAGAACTTTTAAAACAGATCCAGTAACATGTACTGTAAAAGAAATATATAATGGTGAATAGGGGCAAAACTAAAGAAAAATACACCCAAGGCAGTTATGAGACACAAGAAAATGTTGGTACAATTTTTACATAAAATCAAATAAAACTTAGGGAAAAAACATTACTGAAGATAGAAATATTATATAATAATAAAATATAAAGCTTAATGGAATTTTATGGTCATCATTATATGCCAAAAAATGTTGGAATTCTGATTATATGCAAATAGAGCTTCAAACAATAAATAAAGTAACAACTTACAGAACCAAAGAGAGAAATACAAAAATCACCATTTTTATTTGTATTTTAAAATTGCATTTTTGTTGAAGCTGAAATACCATGCAGAAAAAATATTAAATAAATACAGTCCAGATATAATATCACAATTAATGTCCTCATTGCATGTATATACTTTATGAGTGTGTATGTATGTACATTTCACACTTGATTAACAGTACACATGAAACAGTAGTAAAAATTGGAATTAGTCTATTTGAAAAATAAATCTTAATAAACTTTAACGTTTTAAAACAACACAAAATTTGTATTCCAAATAAACTTAAAATTAAAAAAATAGAAAAAACGACATACTTTGAAAACTAATCAACAAATAAACTCAAATAATAAATCAGGAGGATACTTATAAAATAGCAAGAAATGTATTATAATGAAAATACTCAAGCTTAAATGTACAGATTACAGCTGAAATATTTAAAAATATATTTGTAGGCCAGGCGCCGTGGCTCATGCCTGTAATCCCAGCACTTTGGGAGGCCGAGGCAGGTGGATCACGATGTCAAGCGATCAATACCATCCTGGTCAACAAGGTGAACCCCCCGTCTCTACTAAAAATACAAAAATGAGCTGGGCATGGTGGTGCGCGCCTGTAGTCCCAGCTACTCAGGAGACTGAGGCAGGAGAATTGCCTGAACCCAGAAGGCAGAGGTTGCGGTGAGCCGAGATCGTGCCATTGCACTCCAGTCTGGGTAACAACAGCAAAACTCCGTCTCAAGAGGAAAGAAAAATAATAATAAATAAATATATATACATATATACACATATACATATACATATGTAGCTTTTTTTGAAGCAACAATGAAATAACTGAACACAAATGAACATTCAACTCAAGAAGAAAAAAAGTGTGAAACAAAAAAGTCCAGAAGGATAAAGAAGGAAGATAATAATAAATATAAAGAGAAAATAATTAAATATATATTTTAGAAGAGACCAAAAAGGTAAATCTTTGAAAATATCAATGACAGAAAATTTTATTCTCTGGAAAATGATCAAATATAAGAAGTGGGAAGATTAAAATGAAGTAAAATTAAAATAAGAAAATAATTTAGACAAGGTTAATTGTGAAACAAATATTGATATCACATATCAATGAATTTTGAAACAGATGAAAGGAAAGTATTATTAGAATCATAGTAAAATGCTGAATTTGAAGAAGTGAAAATGAGTAGACCAATGTCCTTAAATAAACTGAAATGGTAGAAAAAACAGAAAATAACATAAAGAAATATATGTTTAATAATGGTGCACACATTTAAGGACATATGTTCGATATATACATGTATCACATGAGAGTGGCTGCTATGGAAAGAGAAAATAGTAAAGAGTAAAAATTAGGGAGGGGAAAAATAATGCAATACAATGCAAAGGAAAATATAATAGTAAAGATTCTTAGATAAACTGATGACAACAATGTCCTAATTACTGGAGAGAAAATTAAGTAAATAGTATATTAATGACAGTATGTTTTTTAAATAGCTTTATGTAACAAAGAATCTAAGTTAACACCACAACTATTTATCATTCCTATAAAAAATATTCCAGGGACAGCAAATATAGATTCATTAACTCCTTACACTGGTTGCAGTTTTAAATGCAATAGAAAGTATCATACCTAAATAAACAAGTAAATGCCGATAGTGTCATAACGTTATTGGTCACTGTGGGAGAGTAAATTTTAGGTCTGCCTCACTCGAGAAACTTTTTAGTTTGATCAGTTATAATTATGAAACCATTGTATAATAATTTATAAATAATTTATAAGTTCTATTTTGGGAAAACAGTGAGAAGAAAGATGTCTGTTTTTATTTGGCTGTTTGCAGTATAAATAAGGACTAAAACTGAGAAGTGAGATGCCCCAGGTTTTCTGAATGTAGGTTTTCATGGTTAGATCAAATGTGTTTTCTGACTTCCTTTTTCTCTACTTTTGTTACCAACTCACACGGCTAGAAATCCATTTCTGTCACCTTAAATAAAAGGTCTGTGTTTATGCATAGTTATCATAAACATGACGCGAATTGTCCCAATAAAACAAACTATTATTGTAAAGGAGGGAATGTAATTATCCTACTGTTGTTTACTTCTCCCGAAGCATTAGAACAAACCTCTTAAAACTAATTCAATAACTGAGTTTTCATTGAATTTAATTAAAGACATTCTACATTTATTTTAAAATCAAGATTGCAGGTCCGACAAGATGGTTTGTTTTTATCTTGTCAAACCATCTACACTCATATATTTGCCAAATCATAGCACAAAACTCTTACCCATCCTGACTGATGAAGTGCTGCAATAACTTTGAAGGTACTCTAGTCAATAAGCACCTTGTGATTGATTGTTAAAAGATTCATTATTATTTTTAAGCATTCCTACTCAGTTCTAAACCCCTAATATATCATGTTGGACTATATATAAAATTACATATCCTATTTTTAACAAATTGAATCAATAAATCCTACTCAAGCTTTCTTAGTAATGCCTGGTTTAATGTTTTCATTAAGAGTTATTTTAGAAATTTTCTCATTTGTTTACTTTTCTGTAATGTACATTCAGAGGAGGGGATTTGCTTTGACATATTTCCAATATTGTTACAACAAGGTACATAAATCAAACATAATTCAAAAGAAAAATCCTGCCAAAAATGCTAGAATTTTCTTTCTACAGAGCCAAATATAGTCAGAAGACTACGTTTCTGGATCATAACACTCTGTAAATCTCTACCACCTACATCCCTAAAGCACAACAGATGTAACAACACACAGATATCCAACCCAGACAACCATATGCAGCCTGAGATGGTTTGAATGTTGTGTTTTCTCTAACATTTATGTTAAAATTTAATCCCCAATGCAGAAGTAGTAAGAAGTAGAACTTTAAGAAGGTGAGCAGGCCATGAAGGCTCTGCCCTCATGAATGGAATTTGTCCTTTAAAAAAGGGCTGGAGAGAATGACCTATGCTCATTTTTTTTTCCTTTTGCTTTTCTGTCCCTTCTGCCATGTTAGGATAAGGCATTCATCTTCTCCAGAGGGTGTGCCACTTGGAAGCAGAGATTAAGCCTTCATCAGACATTAAACTTGACACTGTCTTCATCTAGAACTTCCCAACCTCCAGAACTGTGATAAACAAATTTCTATTTTTTTAAATTACCTAGCCTGTAGTATTCAGTAATAGTAGCCCAAGGAGACTAAGACACAACTTGTTTCTGCCACAGAGTCATCTTTTCTCAATCCATTTCCTTTGCCTGGCATATTTTTCCCCTTCTTGCTTGTTTTGATTTAATAATTTTTATTAATAAAGAAAAATAAAACCCAACCAAACAAACAGAAACGGAGAAAATGACTTAATGAATGAAAGGGAGAAGAAGGTTTTAACCTGGACTATATAAAATGCATCCTTCTATTCCCTAGGCTAAAATAGTTGTTTTTCCTTTTATTTATCCATGGTAGGTAGAAAACTGGGTGGGGCCACAAACTGAGGATGAGGCCTCTAGAGGCTGAGTAAAGCAAGGAAACAGTCTCTCTGAAGCCTGAAGTTCCATTGTCAACTTGACTTTAGAACTTGTGACCTTTAGAACTGTAACGTAGTAAACCTGTATTGTTTTAAGCCAAAGTACTTCTGGTAAGTTATTACAGCAGCAATTGGAAGGAAAGTAAAATAGTATCCATGAACTCTTTTTACAATATCCAGAAACATGTCTGCTTATTTCCCTTCACCATAAGATTTTCAAGAGCATTAGGCTTACTTTACTTGTTGAAATGGTTTGGCTGTGTCCCCACCCAAATCTCATCTTGAATTGTAATAATCCCCATGTGTCAAGGGCAGGGCCAGGTGAAGATAATTGAATCATGGGAGCAATTTCCCCCATACTGTTTCATGTTAGTGACTAAGTTTCACAAGATCTTATGGTTTTAAAAATGGGAGTTCCCCTGCACAAGCCCTCTCAACTGCTGCCATGTGAGATGTGCCTGTGTTTCTCCATTGCCTTCTGCCATGATTGTGAGGCCTCCTCAGCCATGTGGAGTTATGAGTCCATTAAACATCTTTCCTTCATAAATCACCTAGTCTTGGATATGTCTTTATTAGCAGCATGAGAACAGATTAATAAACCTGGAAATTAGAATTTCCGTGTGGATCAAATTTCTCTCAAAAACAGATTTTACAATGTCAGCTAGATCTTATTTTTATCCATTAATTATTTGTTTTAAATTTTACTCTGCCTTTGTAGCTACAGCATGTAAATTTATATTAATTTCAATGTATTTTATAGAATTATTTTAGAACTATCAAGGCTATTATAAACAAAATGCATGCATTTCTTAACTAGAAAACAGAATAACACATGGTCCAAGCTCAACAAAATCACATGCAAAATTCAGTTGTGGGCCTGGCCATGGTGGATCACACCTGGAACCCCACTACTTTGGGAGGCAACAACAGGTGGGCCTCTTGAGTCTGGAAGTTTAAAATACCCTGGGCAACAGAGCAAAACCCTGTCTCTACAAAATTCACAAAAAAATTAGCTGGGCCGGGTGGCACATGTCATAGTCCTAGCTACTCCGGAGCTGAGATCAGAAGACTGCTTGAGCCAGAAGGTGGAGGTTGAGAATGAACCAGGGACATGCCACTGCACCCCAACCTGGGCAACAGAGCAAGACCCTATCTCAAAAACAAAAGCAAAAGAAAACCAAATGTGACTCCGAGTATCTTAAAGAAAAATAAAGACTATTCGTATTGATTAATTAGGAAGGTAATCCTAGGAATGTCAAATAGACACCTTTACATTAAAAACTTACAGGATTTATTCATAAACACTGATCTGGTCCTCACATGTCCCCCTCGGGATAGCTGCTAAGATTTCACCTACCCTTTTCTTTCTTTTAATGATTTCTTTTTAAAATTATTTTAAATTGATCCATAATAGATATACATACTTTCAGGGTACATGTGATTTGATATACTCATATAATCAAATCAGGGTAACTGGAATATCCAACACCTTAAATATGTATCTTTTATTGATCCTAGAAACATTTGAATTTTTCTCTTCTGGTTATTTTGAAATGTTAAATATAATCACTCTTTCTAACACCAGGACTTATTTCTTCCACCTAACTGAATATTGGTACCCATTCATCAACCTCTCTTTATCTTCCCTGATGTGGTTTGGCTCTGTGTCCTCATCCGAATCTCATATTGAATTATAATCCCCATGTGTTGGGGGAGTGGCCTGGTGGGAGGTGATTGAGTCCTGGGGGCAGACTTCTTCCTTGCTAGTTTCATGATAAAGCTTTCAGGAGATCTGGCTGTTTGACAAATGCATGGCACTTTCCCTTCACCTCTCCTGCCACCTTGGGAAGGAGGTGCTTCCTTCTGCTTCTGCCATAATTTTGAGTTTTCTGAGGCTTTCCCAGCCATACAAAACTGTGAGTCAATTAAAGGTCTTTTCTTTAAAAATTACCGAGTCTCTGCTGGTTCTTTATAGCAGTGTGACAACAGATTAATACCTCCCCATCCTTCCATGTGTCTGGTAACAATGAATCTACTCTCTGTCTTCACTCAATTTTTTCTACTCACTTGACTTCCTTCACTTACTTTCATCCCAGTTCCAGCCTGTCTCCAGACTCAAAGAGAGTTCATTACCCCTTGACTGAATAGAGCGTCTGGTCTTCAGCTTCCGGTGGTTGGCAGTGCCACCTCACCCCAGGATAGCTGCAGGACCAGTCAGCTCTGTGCCCCCTTCTGTGTTTTATCTGATGGCATTAAAAAAAGACATGATATTAATAGATAATAATATCCTCACCCCATACAATTACGTGTCACATTATAATATTTTGGTCAACAACAGACTGCATATACACTGTGTTCCCATAAGATTATAGTGGATCTGAAAAATTCCTGTTGCTTAGTGATGTCTTAATAACCCTGTGTAAGCCCAGGCTAAAGTGTGTGTTTGGGTCTTACTTTTTAACAAAAATGTTTTAACAGTTAAAAAAAATTAAAATAGAAAAAAAGCTTCTAGAATAAAGACATACAGAAAAAAAAATTTCTGCATACAACATGTTTGTGCTTTTGTTACTGGTTGAGAACAGTTATGCAGGTTCTTGGTGTTTTTAAGAAAGAAATGGACAAAACACACAAGCAAAGCAAGGCAGTGAAAGCAAGAACTTATTTTAAATGAAAATATACTCCACAGGGAAGGACCAGCCTTGAGCAAACAGCTCAAGCACAATGATTACAGAATTTTCTAGAGTTTAAATACCCTTTATAGGTCTCCCATGGGTTCACTCTATGCAAACAAAGTAGTGGCCAGCCATCAGTCTGATTGGTTGAGGGAGGGAACCAGTCAAAGGTACTTTCATTTAAAACTGCCACTCAGAAAAAGTTTGACTCCAGATGGATTAAAGACTTAAACATAAGACCTAACACCATAAAAACCCTAGAAGAAAACCTAGGCAAAACCATTCAGAACATAGGCATAGGCAAGAGCTTCAAGACTAAAATACAAAAGGCATTGGCAACAAAAGCCAAAATAGGCAAATGGGATCTAATTAAACTCCAGATCTTTCGTACAGCAAAAGAAACAATCGTTAGAGTTAACTGGCAACCAACAGAATGGGAAAATATTTTTGCAAACTGCCCATCTGACAAAGGGCTAATATCCAGAATCTACAAAGAACTAAAAGAAATTTACAAGAAAAAAACAAACCCATTCAAAAGTGGGTGAAGGACATGAATAGACACTTTTCCAAAGAAGACATATATGAGGTCAACAAACATATGAAAAAATGTTCATTATCACTGGTCATTAGAGAAATGCAAATCAAAACCACATTGAGATACCATCTCATGCCAATTGGAATGGCCATCATTTAAAAATCTGGAGACAACAGATGTTGGAGAGGTTGTGGAGAAATAGAAACACTTTTACACTGTGGGTGGGAGTGTAAATTAGTTTAACCACTGTGGAAGACAGTGTGGCAATACATCAAGGACCTAGAAATGGAAATTGCATTTGACCCAGCAATCCCATTAATGGGTATATATCTAAAGGATTATAAATCGTTCTACTATAAGGACACATGCACATGTATGTTCATTGAGGCACTGTTTACAATAGCAAAGACCTGGAACCAACTCAAATGCCCATTGATGATAGACTGGACAGGGAAAATGTGGCACATATACACCATGGGATACTATGCAGCCATAAAAAATTATGAGTTCACATCCTTTGTAGGGACATGGATGAATCTGGAAACCATCATTCTCAGCAAACTGACACAAGAACAGAAAATCAAACACTGCATGTTGTCACTCACAGATGGGTGTTGAACAATGAGAACACATGGACACAGGGAGGGGAGCATCACACACTGGGGTCTGTTGTGGGGGACTAGGGAAGAGACAGCAGAGGGTAGGGAGGTTGGGGAGGGATAACATGGGGAGAAATGCCAGATATAGGTGACGGGGAATGGAGGCAGCAAACCACATTGCCATGTATGTACCTATGCAACAATCCTTCATGTTCTGCACATGTACCCCAGAATTTAAAGTGCAAGTACACACACACACACACACACACACACACACACACACACACACATATAATAAAAAAATAAAAAGGAGAGGTTGAAAGGGAGTAGTGTCTGATATCTATTCAGTGTGAATCAGTCTTAGATTTCTGTCTCAAGACCCTATTGCTAAGTGTTATTACAAAAGAGTCAAAAAGTTAAGACAAAATTTAAAAGTTTATAAAGTAAAAATAGTTACAGTGAGCTAAGTTTAACTTATTAAAATTTTTAAAAATTTAGTATAGCCTAACTCTGTTATACGGTAATGTCCTGGGCCTTTACATTCATTCACTGCTCACTCACTCACTAACCCAGAGCAACATCCAGTCTTGGAAGCTCCATTCACAATAAGTACCTTATACAGGTGTACCATTTTCACATCTCTTATAGTGTATTTCTACTGTCCCTTTTCTATATTTAGATACATTTAAACCGTTCAGCACAGTAACGTGCTGTACAGGCTTGTAGCCAAGGAGCAATAGGTTCTAGCAAATAGAAGGTACAGTAGGGTATATCACCGAGGCTTGTGTAAGTACACACATTGATTTTGGTACAGCAATGAAATCACCTAGCTATTCGTTTCTCAGAAGATATCTTCATTGTCAAGTGTTGCATAATTGTTTATGAATATGAAGATAAAACTTAGCTAAGAGATTTTTTAGATGTGCATTTGTCTTTAGCTGTTCCCAAAGCTCCACTAAAATACAGTGAATATGTTTTTTAAATTATAAACCCCCTAAGACAAAGAAAAGAACATATAGCAACAACATTTTAAAATGTAGTGAAACAAGGAAAACTTTTTAGTAATTGACATAACTTAGAAACTTAAATCCTTGTTGTCAGTTTTGGGAAAATAAGAGAAAAAAAAATCAAAGAAACATTTTATAACTCAAAACCTGCAAATGGCTCAGAACTCCAGAAGTCAAATATTCTGGACATGGAAGACATGGTAAATCTAAAAATAAAGTTGATTGATGTTTGTTTAAGAAATAGTTAAATTAACATTCAGAATTAGTATAGAAAATGATGAAATAAATGATGTGGGACATTTTAGTAATATAAGGAAGTTAGAATCATAAACTGGAAAATGTAAGAAGTTGAATTCACAAGTTAGAACTAATAGCAGGTAAACTCCAAATGAATAAATATTTCAATGTAAAAATAGACTTATAAAAGCAAAGAAAATAGAAAAATATTTCATAACAGTGGTGAAGAAGACCACTTTATGACACAAAATTTAAAACTCATAAAATATGCGTCAACTATGAATACATAAAATTGTTTAATTGCATAAGGAGATAAAAACACCATAAGTAAAATCAAAAGACAAATAGGAAAAAATACAAAGCACATCATAGACAAAAAATTAATTTACCCAATGTATACTTTAAAAAAAAGTAAACACTGGTAGAAAATAACTAAATAGAAAAAAAATTGGTGAAAGACATGAAAAATTTGTAGAAAATAGAATACAAAGATTTTTCAATATAAAACAGTGTTCATTCATCATAAGAGAAATGAATATGATGAATATGCTTTGTAAATCATAAACCCCCTAAGACAAAGAACATTTGTTTACTAAAAACATGCTTCAATGCTCTTATTTTTTCACTTCTTAAGTTGACAAAATCCAAAGCTTAGTATGGCATGCAGCCTTGCAACTATCTCTCAAAATTGCAAATGTGTATAACATTTGACCTAGAAATTGCACTACTGAGAATTTTCTTACAGCATATTTGCCCGTGCATTACACAGCTTAAAAGCATAATTATTCATTGCAATATTATTGTCAGAACAAGAGATGAGAGTAATAAAATGTTCATTAAAAGAGGACTCATTAAGTAAATGGTTGTATATAAAAAATAAGAAGTTTCGTATGTACTGCCACCAAAAAAGATATGCAAGTTTCATTAAGTGCAAAAAGCAACGAAGTAATCTCCCTTCTGTGTATAAGAGGAGAAAAATCCATTTTAATTTGTATAAAAATCTCTGCAGGACTTATAAAATCACCTATTTTGAGACTAAAAGACTAAATACATGTGGAAGAAGTGAAGAAGTAATGCCTTTTTATGCTAAAACATTTTAGGTTGTTAATTTTCTAAAATGAATATTATTTATGTATTAATTATCCAAAAAAATGGAAGAAAGAAATCACTAGGAAACCAGTAAGAGATGTCTGAAAGTATGTATGCATGTACCTGTCCCCCAAACATGCATCCACATCAAAGAAATAAATTACACGAATACATATAGTTTTACATATCAAAAATAAAAAAGAAAAGCAACAAAATATGAGAGGCATTAGATGGAAAAGCAAAAAATCATCAAATATTTCAAGACATCATCCTAAAAGCATTCCAGATGGTAGATTCTCTTAAAGCGCTCCACACAATGTGAATGAAATTACAACCATCTCAAGGCATATTGTCCTCAAATTTCAGAATGCTGTGAAAATTATATGCTTCCTAAAAGAATGAAAAATTTAAAAATAAACCAGTATTATTTGGGGGATAAATAATAAGAAAGACATTGGATTTATTAATAATGACATCAAAGGTAGAACAAACATTTTTTAAATGCCTTTTAATTTTTTGGGAACCTAGAATTCTATACCTAGCTATGTTTTCAATTAAATGTGAGGGTGGAGTAGGGGCATTTTCAAACCTTAAAACATTTTCTCTCTTGTACATTTTCTCAGGAAGCTATTGGAAGAGATGCTCAAAGAAAAAAATTACCATAATCCAATAAAGAAGACCTGAGATTCAGGAAGCAGGTGATCTGAACAGCAGAGAAAGTTCAGGAAAATTCCCTCATTGATGGTGATGTGAAATAACAGTAAATTCTGTACAGCAATCTTGGACAACAACCAGTCAAAACTGGCACAGTGCAGAGACAATCAACAGAAAACATAATATTGATAGAATGCCTGATGCTTTTCATTGTATTCACAGGAAACATAAACAATTGGAAGATAGTTTATGAATAAATTAGTGATAAGTATTTTTTTCAACTTTTATTTTAGACTCAAGCATACATGTGCAGGTTTGTTGCCTGGGTACACTGTGTGATGCTGAGCTTTGTGTTACAAATTATTCCATCATCCAGATACTGAGCATGGTACCCAGTAGTTAGTTTTCTTCAACTCATCTCCCCTCTAACTCCTGGTAGTCCCCAGTTTCTATCGTTGCCATCTTTATGTCCTTGAGTATGCAATGTTTAACTCTCACTTTTGAGAACATGCAGTTTTTGCTTTTCTTTTTCTTATTTTCTTTTTGAGACATAGTCCCACTCTGTCACCCAGGCTGGAGTGCAGTGGCGCAGTATTAGCTCACTGAAACTTACACGTCCTGTCATTCTCCTGCCTCAGCCCCTCAAGTAACTGGGATTACAGGCACCCATCAACACGTCTAACTTTTACGTTTTCGTAGAGATGGGTTTTCACCATATTGGCCAGGCTGGCCCCAAACTCATGACCTCAAGTGATCTACTCACCTCGGCCTCCCAAAATGCTGGGATGACAGGCTTGAGCAAATGCACTCAGCCAGTATTTCCTTCTCTATTCTTGTATTGATTTGCTTAGTATAACATCCTCAACTGCATCCATGTTGCTGCAAACAAAAGAATTTTGTTCTTTTTTAGGGCTGCCTACTATCCCATGGTGATGTATACCACATTTGTTTTATTTGATTCACCATTGATGGACAACTGGGTTGATTCCATGTCTTTGCTAATACAAATAGGGCTGTGATGAACATGCAAGTTCATTTGTCTCCTTGAGATAAATACTTTAACAATACAAGCAAACAAAAACAAAAAAATATGAATGTCAGGGCTAACATACAGTCGTTAGAGAAAAAATATACATTTTGTCACATAGACACTAGCTTTAACATAATAATAGTTATGTGAGCGGTCGTAGTTCATATGATCAAAATTATTATTTAGGTGTTTTAAAAGAATGCAGCTCTTATAAGAGATGTACCATTAGTGGTGGGTATTTCTAGTGAAACAAGCTAATTCTCTTTCATATTCCATGGAGGGAATGTAATAAACCCTGAAACTGAAAGATCAGGTGCAAGTCCTACATGATTTGATCAATGATTGCCTCTGGTGAGTATTGATGTGAACGGGGAGGCCAATTTGCCAGTTCTGTTAATAAGCTATATAACTGATAATTCTTTGCTTGCATGTATAAAACTTCTATACCAATAAAAGCTAATGAAAGCAGAGACAAAATTAAATAATCATAATATAAAGCTAACATTTTTCATCACTTTTCACTTCTTCAAAAATTATAATAAATTTTAATCTTACTTTCCAAACATCAACAAATATTTCTACTCTTACTGAGTACCATAAAAAGCCTTCTGTGGACAGTCTAAGTGATAGTGAAACAATGTGCTTGTTAAAAATTGCTTTCAGATGTAAATCAATTTGAGAGTGAACTGATGCTCTGAAACTGGAATTTACTTGTTGCTCAAATTTGCCCTAAAATAAAATAGTTTTAAATCATAGGAAAATTCATATGGTCCAGCTCTCTACTGGTGTTCCAGTCTATCCTCTTACATCTATGTTGTACACAATGATTCTCAATGGCTTTTCTGGAACCCAAGACAGACCTAATAACCCAAATGATGCTTGCCCTAAGAGTGTCACTCACCCAGGGGGGTTACCACCTGTAACTTTTTCTTTTATCAGTTTTGCTACAAACAAAATTAGTTCCCCAGTCATCAGGGCACAGATGTTTGAAATACTTTTCTGTGTTTTTTTTAGGTGGTAAACATCTGAATTCTTATTAACTTTTATTCCACTAGTGATTTTACAATACATTAAAGAAAGATAAGCTGCTAGTATTCTTTTCTTTTTCTTTTTTTGAAAAAAAGAAAGAGAAAGAGAAAGGGGGGACAGAACAGAAGTCTTGCTCTATTGTCCAGGCTGATATGCAATTTAAAAATAGGTATTAAAAACCTCTTTTATGCTGATAGTTAGACAGGAAGGAGTAAGGGAAGAAAATAACAAACAGCCAACCAATATTTCATTTAAGTCTGTAAAATGCTATGCAAATGCTGAAGAGTGATTTACTTCCAATTATGTGGTCACTTTCAAAATAGGTGTAATGTGATGCTGAGAAAAAATGTATTTTCTGTGGACCTGGGGTGAAGAATTCTATACATATTCACTGAGTTCATTTGTTCCAGGTCTGAGTTCAAATCATAGATGTCTCTGTTAATTTTCTATCTCATTGATCCATCGAGTATTAACAATGTGGTGTCAAAGTCTCCTGCTATTATTGTGCGGGAGTCCAAGTCTCTTTATAAGTCATTAAGAACTTGTCTTATGTATCTGGGTGTTCCTATATTGGGTGCATATATATTTATGATCATTAACTCCTGTTGTTACATTGATCCTTTTACTGTTATGTAATGTCATTCTTTGTTTCTTTTAGTCTTTGCTACTATTAAAGTCTATTTTGTCAGAGACAAAAGTTACAACTCCTGTTTTTTTCTTCTCTCCATTTGATTGGTAAGTCTTCCACCAATCATTTGTTTTGAGTCTTTGTGTGTCTTTGCTTATGAGATGGATCTGCATACAGCGTACCGATGGGGTTTGACTTTTTATTCAATTTGCCTGTCTGTGTCTTTGATTGGGTCATTTAATCAATTTAAATTTAGGATTAATATTGATATTTGTCAGTTTAATATTGTTGTTTAATGCTAGCTGGCTATTTTGCCCATTAGTTCATATCGATTCTTCACTATGGAGATACTCTTTACCTTTTGGTAAGTTTTTGGGATGACTGATACTGGTTGTTCCTTTCTGTGTATAGTGCTTCTTTCAGAAGCTCTTGTAAAGCAGGCCTGGTGGTGATGAAATCTCTGAATGCTTGCTTGTTCATGAAAAAAATTATTTTTCCTTCACTTATGAAGCTTTATTTGGCTTGATATGAGATTCTGGGTTGAAAATTCTTTTCTTTGAGGATATTGAATATTGACCCCCACTCTCTTCTAGTTTGTAGGGTTTCTGCTAAGAGATCTGCTGTGAGTCTGATAGGCTGTCCTTTATGGATAACCTGACCTTTCTCTCTTGCTGCCCTTAGTATTTTCTCCTTTCAACCCTGGTGAATCTAGTGATTATGTGCCTTGGAGTTGCTCTATTTGAGAAATATCTTTGTGGTGTTCTCTGTATTACCTGGAGTTGAGTATTGTCCTGCCTTACTAGGTTAGGAAAGTTTTCCTGAATAGTATCCTGAAGGGTATTTTCCAGCTTGGATTCATTCTCTTCATGACTTTCAGGTACACCTATCAAATGTAAATTAGGTCTTTTCACATAATCCTATATTTCTTGGAGACTTTGCTCATTCCTTTTTACTCTTTCTTCTCTAGTCTTTTCTTATTGTTTCATTTCACTAAGTTGGTCATCGAACTCTGATATTCTTTCTTCTGCTTGATCAGTTCGACCGTTAAAACCTGTGCATACTTCACAGAGTTCTTGTATTCTTCATTTCCACTAATTCACTTATATTTCTCTCTAGATTGTCTATTCTCGTTAGGATTTTGTCAAACCTTTTTTCAAGGTTCTTAGTTTCTTTACATTGGGCTAGAACATGTTCTTTTAACTCACAGAAGTTTATTATTATCCACTTTCTGAAGCCTAATTCTGCTATTGGAATGCACTCATTCTCCATCAGGCCTTGTTCCCTTGTTGATGAGGAACTGTGATCCCCTGTAGAGGGAGAGGCATTCTGATTTTGGGTATTCTCAGCCTTTTTACTCTGGGTTCTTTCCATCGTTGTAAATTTATCCACCTGTCGTCTTTGCAATTACCAACTTTCAAATTAGGTCTCTGAGTGGATGTCCAACTTGTTGATTCCCAGCACCAGAATCTGAGCAACCCACTGTGCTGGCTGAAACAGCAGCATTAAGATTCGTGGTGCTTTTCTACCCGGGAATCTCCAGTCTGGCTTCCTTCTTGAGTCCCTCTTTCAATCAGCTGAATAGGCAACTCTGTTTCCCAGAGCTCCAAACATCGACCAAAAGGGGAGCCAGTCATGTTTACTCTGCACCAAGAACCACCAAGCTGAGGCGGCGGCAAAACCACCATGCTGACCACAAGAATTGTGCTGGAGACCCGTGGGGCTCCTCCGCTGGGAATCTTCTGATTTGTGAGCAACAAATATTCATCTGAAAGTGTGGCATCCTCTCATTCTCTGCACTTTCACTGAGAGCTACAATCCCGAACTGCTAGTAATCAGCCATCTTGGATCTCCCTCCTTCTTTTCTTTAAAAACTGCAAAATGGTCTTTCACTTATTTCTTGTACCACATATTCCCTCAGGGAACACATTGATGTAATTTTGGATGATATATTAATGAAGTTGACAGTCAATAATGAAAATTTATTAAAGTATGTGAAATTTATATTCATAACACTATTTTGAATTTTAAATGTTCTCAGTGAAAACATTCCATACTATAGATATGCTCAGAAAATTCTACATATTTATTCATTCCTCATCCAACAGATATCCCAATGGCAATAGAATGCAATTTGTAAACAGATTACTAAAATATGTGGGTTTAACTGAAATTCAACTGTCATTAAATGTTGGTTGAGGACTCTGTCACTGCTCTAAGTACTGGAAATATAGTAGTAATAAATTTCACCAAATTCTTGACCTCAGATACTTTCCATTCCACTGGTATTATTTGATAATTTTAGATTACACATATAGGTCAATAGATCTCCATGAAATATAAAAATATAAAAAGAAGAAAAAAAGAGGAAAGAAAAGGGAAATAAAGTACACAAAGCATACATTATGTGTTCTAGTCAACACAATAATCCTTTTCTATGGTTTTGACATATGAGTGATGGGGGAACCCACAACTTACATCCTTTATTGACTATGTGGGCTAAAGTTTGGAGAGAAATATACAGGGTCCTGTTTTAGCAGGCTAAGTCTGAGATGCAAATTAGACATGTCACAGGAGATGTAGAATAAGCAGTTGAATATTTAAATCTAGAATCCAGCAAAAAATTTCAATTGAAGATAAAATGTGGAAGTCATCAGCCTATATATGATAAAGCACATAGCAATGCTGACATAGATTATAATGAAATTTAGAAATCTGAGCACCACTGATTTCTCAATCCCTCCTTCATCATCTTCCTTTTCTCTCCTTTCCTCCTCTTCCCTTTTTTTTCTCGTTTCTTTCTTCTCCTGTCTTCCTTACCTTCTTTCTTCTCCTCTTCCTCCTGCTCTGGTTGTCAGATGGGACTGAGTTAAATTACAGGCATTTTCTTTGTTTCTCTATCTTTTACTTTATTGCACTTCAGTTAATGAGGCCTTGCTCCCTTCCCATAGATATATTTGTATTGTTTATACTGTGGACTTTGAAATACTACTAATATGCTCTACTCACCTTGCTTGCAGTCCATTTTAAATTTTTAACTGTCACCAACTGTATCCTCTGTATTTACCCACCTAACAAAACTGAAACAGAAGCACATAGTTTAATATTTCTTCAGAGCCTATGCAATCTAAGGGTAAATTAGGCCAATTCATAAAGATGGGTACAGACTGTAGGCTCATGGACAGAAATGACTTATATTTGACTCATTGCTTTTACTTTGTGAAAGCCAATGCAAAGTGTCTATAGTTAAGAATAAAAAGAGAGGGCACACTGTTCCTCAATGCCCCTGATTTTTCCTCTGGGAGGCAGGCCATTCATTAAATGGTCTCCATATATGGCATGAAAGAAGAATTTGGTAAAGTCAGAAGAGGCTGGAAATTTGAACCCTTTAAATTTGATAGTGAAGCATGTCAACATTCAAAGACTCATCCTGTTACCACTGAAAGAAATCCTTGTCTTACTATAGTTACACATTTCTGTACTCAATTCTAAGCGAACCATTAGGTTTATTTTATTTTTAGTACAACAAGCCTAATGTGTAGTAAAAATGAATTTACATTTCACTGAAGATATCTAAAAGAGACCATGGAAACGTATTATACAAAACATATTACTTCACACAATGTCTATCTCTTCACATCTCTGCTGCCATGTAAGTCATAACTTCCCCTCCCAATTCACTGGCAATTTTTCTCATTTGCTATATACAGTTGTTTAGGATGTGCCTCATATCCATCTCACCACTCATTAAAGAGCTTTTCAGAGTACAACATCATGAGAAAAGCATCTGGGATTACAAATGATAGATAATATCTCCTATAACACAGTTGTTCAAAAAAATAACTCAGAGATAATAGTATGGGTATATGGAGAAGTCTCCAGTGGCTTCAAGAGTACACTTCTAATACTGTAAGCTCCCTTTGTTTTAAAAACTTTCAAACAATCCAATTCATGTATTGAAGAACTTAATGGAAGGCTAGAGACTAGGTTAAGCACTTTGCAATGTGTGAAAAAATTAAGCCATAATTAAAATTTCTGCTTTTACAACTGTATTTAAAAGAATTATTACTCCTTTACTAATATTATGAGCATTTTATGAACATAATTTATCTCCATTGCCTTTCTCTTGGTCTGTTTCAGTTGATATATAACATACTCCAAATTGCTAAAAATAAGTTATTACAGTGAGCAATTTCTAATAATTTCCTCTGATGAAAGATTAGATATATCAAGGAACCTGATCCCACATGTTGCTGTTTGATGGAAGAAACTATGCTTTATAGTTAATCTCTGTTATTTAAAAAAATATGTGAATTGGAATTTGCATTAATATCCATGAAATGCTTTAATTTTATTTCTCATTTCCTTCTGATTTAAAGAGATAAATTTTCATAGCCGACATATCTTAGAAAAAATACTATTATGATTAATAAGAGTATTACATGTTCTATTTGTTTAAGAGAAAACAGTTGAACATCTGTCAGAAAAGTTTATAATCAGATGCAAATGTAACTTGTGTTTGCTATGTCTACAGACTTTCAGCTCCTCTACTTGTATTCTTTATATTTTTATCCCCATGCAGACCTTTGTTATGTACCAATGGTTTCCAAACTTTAAAAGCCAGAGGGATTGTTAAAATACATTGCTTGACCCATAACCACAATTTATAATTAAGTAAGTCTAAAGAAGAACCCAAGAATTTGCATTTTTTCCAATGACTTTTTTTTTATTATTATACTTTAAGGTCTGGGCTACATGTGCAGAATGTGCAGGTTTGTTATAGAAGTATGCATGTACTATGGAGGTTTGCTGCATCCATTCCCCCCGTCACCTACATTAGGTATTTCTCCCAATGCTATCCCTCCCTAATCCCTTCACCTCCTTATATCCCTCCCCTGACCCCCCACCTTCCAGGTACCAGTGTGTGATGTTTCCCTCCCTGTGTCCATGTGTTCTCATTGCTCAACACCTACTTATGATGATAACATGTGATGTTTGGTTTTCTGTTCTTGGGTCAGTTTGCTGAGAATGATGGTTTCCAGCTTCATCCATGTTCCTGCCAAAGACATGAACTCATCCTTTTTTATGGCTACATAGTATTCTATGGTGTGTATATGCCACATTTTCTTTATCCAGTCTATCACTGATGGGCATTTGGGTTGGTTCCAAGTTTTTGGTATTGTAAACAGTGCCACAATAGACATGTGTGCATGTGTCTTTGTAGTAGAATGATTTATACTCCTTTGGATGTATACACCCAGTAATGGGATTGCAGTTTTCAGGTGCCACTGATGCTGCAAGCCAAGGGACTACATTTTGAGAACCAGCAGTATAAATTTCTTAAAATCTAATACAATAAGTTTCTTCATGGTGTTTTATCAGTAGTATATGATAAAAGTAGTTATTAATTTTAAATATTAGGAGAATAAACCAAAATGTATTTGTTATCAGAAGTGTGACTTGCTCCTATTTTTTTTAAATTAAAAAGAATTGATTATTTTTCTATAATGTTTTGGACTGCCACAATCTGCCACAGAGAGTTGGATAATTCATTATTTTACAGTGTCTATGCCTGATCTTCCATCTACAATGACATGCTTTGAAAACATAGTAACTATTGGATGTTTTGAGTGCATCTTAAGTAGGAACTAAGATGATAATTTGGATATATGGATTTTTAGAGATTGTGATGGACCATACCTTTGAAAAACACATTTGTTGCCCAGCTGCTAGAAGAGTTCTTCATAGACATTCTTCATCTCATACTCTTCAGAGATCACCTCAGCTGCAAAAGTCACTTCATCTGAGATCATCCTCTTCCAGGGATAGGCCATATACATTGAATGATGAAGGTATAAATATAAATGCCTGGCCATTTCAGTTCAATGAGGAATAACTCTTGTGTAATCTTTGCTCTCTAGTACACCCTGGGTTCAGCCAATGCTGTTTTTCATGTTTTCATCACAGCTTCATTTCAGTCAAAATCTGCTGCTTTTCACTTCCTTCCATTAACTGTGATTCTAAAGGCATTACCAAAACAAAACAAAATCCACACACTTTAAGAGTCTGCTTCCCTAAGAGAAGCTAACTTGCAACAGAAGTGAAACAAGTGTACATGCAATCCTATAGTGAGGACTTTGGAGAAAAAAGGAAATAAAAGGTCACATGAAAAAATGATCCTTATACAAAAGAGAATGTAGAAGCACAAGCTAAAAGAAGCCAAAGGCAAATTCTACATATTTATATTTGTGCCAGGGATACCTGAGTCAACAACTAACTGTCACTAGAAATGGTCATGGACACTCTATTCTATCCTACTCCCATTACAAAAACCATGTAATATAAACAAGAATACACGTTATCCATTGATATTTCTAGTGGATATTGAACTTGTATTACATATATGTTTTCATCATTTAGTTCTTAACTATATATTTTCTAGATAAACTGAGAGTTTTGAAAATTACCACAACAAAATAAGCACTATTTGTCAAGTGAATGAGTTCAAGTCATTAGGTCCCTGAGTGCAAGAGGCTAAGAACATAGGTTACATTACAGTGACATTCAACTTTCTCTGCTTACTGGATATTAACATCAGATTTTGCCAGAAAAAGAGCAGGCCGAGTGTGAATGCATGCAAAATCCTTATTAATGTAAGGTTAGTAAAACTTATAAATTAGGTGACAGAAAAATAGCAACACCCATACTTTTTGAGAATAGAAGATAATGCTCACTGAATAGATACATTTCAAAAGGTTAAATTAAACTGAGAGTCTGATCTCCCACTTTCTTATAACTTTGAGGAGGTTATTTACTCTCTATTTTTTACTTTTTTAAGCTGAAAAGGTGGAAATTTTTAGAAATGAACCTCTTGTGTATCACTTTAAGTTCTTTCAGTCTGTGGGATGCAGCAATCTCAGGACTAACAGAGGAGTTCATAGCAATGAAAACTTACATCAAAATAGAAATATTTAAAATAGTTAAACAATGAATCTCAATGAACTAGAAAAGTTATAACAAACCAAACCCCAAATTGGTAGAAGGAGAGAAATAATAAAGATCAGAGCAGAACTAAACAAAATATAGATGTTAACAAAATACAAATGATGAATGAAATAACTTATTTAAAAAAAAAAACAGAATTGATTAAACTCTAGATAGACTTACCAAGAAAAGGAAAAAAGACCCAAAAAGCAAAATTGGAAATGAAAAAAGGGACATTACAACTGATATCACAGAAATGCAATGCTCATCAAAGACTATTGTGAACAACTATATGCTAACAACTGGGAACACCTTGAGAAAATTGATAAATTCCTGGAAACATACAGCCTACCAAGTTTGTTTCAGAAAAAAAAAAAAAAATAGAAAACCTGAAGAGACCAACAGTGAGTAACAAGATTGAATCAGTAATAAAAAGTCTACCAATAATGAAAAGCTCAGGACTGGGTAAATTCACTGCCAAATTTTACTAACCATATAAAGAAAAACTAATATCCGTGCTCGTCAAACTATTTCAAAAGTTAGAAGAGAAAAAAATTCTTCTTTACTCCTTTCTAAGGCTACTCTGACACCAAAACTAGACAAGAATACAATAAAAAGTTAAAACAACAGTCCAATGTCCCTGATGAAATAAATGCAAAAATCCTTAACAAAATACTAGCAAACAAAATTCAACAGCACATTAAAAGATAATACACCATATTCTAATTTAATATATACCAGATATGCAAGGATGTTTTAACACATGCGAATCAATAAACGTGATACATTACATGAACAGAAAAAAGGACAAAATCATTAGGATCATCTCAGTAGATGCAGAAAAAGTGTTTGATGAAATTCAACATTTCTTCTTGATAAACTTCTTTAGAAACTAGGCATAGAAGGAACACACCTTGAAATAATAAAAGCCATATATGAAATACCCACAGCTAACATCATACTGAATGGGGAAATGTTTCTAAGAACTGGAAAAATACAAGGATGCCCATTTTCCCATCTTTATTTGATGTTATACTAAGTCCTAGTCAGATCAATCAGACAAGCGAAAGAAATAAAGGGCATTAAAATTAGAAAGTAGGAAGTCAAACTATCCCTCTTTGCAGACATCATAATCTTATATTTATAAAAAACAAAAGACTGTATTAAAAAGTTTTTGAGATAATAAGCAAATTCAGTAAAGTTCTAGGATACATAATAAACATATAAAATCAGTAGCATTTCTGTATACCGATAAGGAAATAGCTGAGAAAGTAATCCAGATGGCAATCCCATTTGTAATAGCTACAGAAAAACAAAAAATGTAGAAATGAATTTAACCAAGGAGGTGAAAGATGTCTATGAAGAAAACTACAAAACGGATGACAGCAGTTGAAGAGGACATAAACAAAGGGAAATGGAACCCCAAGCTCATGGATTAGGAGAATCGATATTGTTAAAATGAGCATACTGCTCAAAGCAATCTACACATTCAATGCAAATCTTATCAAAATACCAATGTGATTATTCTTAGAAATAAAAAAGCCAAAATTTGTATAGAATAACAGGATAGCCTTAACAGCCAAAGCATTTCTGAGCAAAAAAGACAAAGCTGGAGGCATCACGGTACCTGAATTCAAAAAGCAATTCTATAGTGACCAAAATAGCATGGTGTTGGTATAAAAATAGACACACAGATCAATGGAACAGAATACAAGGCTTAGAAATAGACCCAGATATTTAACAGCAACTGATTTTCAACAAAGGCACTAAGAACATACCCTGGGGAAAGTTACGCTGTTCAATAAATGGGGTTTGGAAAAGTAGATATTAATATACAGAAAAATAAAACTGGACTCCTATCTCATACCATATGCAACAATCAACTCAGTAGTAATTAAGGAGTTAAACATAAGACCCCCCCCAAGCTGTAAAACTGCTAAATTAAAATGTAGAAAAACATTTCATGACATTGATCTCACCGAAGAATTTACAGCTAAGACCTTCAAAGCACAGACAACTGTATCTCAGCTCATGATTCACTTTCCCTAGAGAGACCTCCCTGACACTCTAAACTCCTAACTGAGTTAGGAGTTAGGACACTCCTAACTCCTAACTGCTAAACCTACCCATAACTGAATGCTCATCTCCTTCACACTCACCAAAGCAAAATACCTATGTATGCAATAATTTTATTATATATGCATGCAGTTACTTGAATAAAATCTATTTTCTCCACCAGAAAAAAAAAAAGCACAGACCACTAAAACAAAAAGAGACAAATGGAGTTATGTTAAACTACAAAGATTCTGCACAGAAAAGGAAACCACAGAATGAAGAGACAACCACTTGAATGGGAGCAAGTATTCACAAACTATTCTATACATTTGACAAGGGACTAATATCCAGAATGTACAAGGGACTCAAGAAACTCAACAACAACAAAACCCACAAATAATCCCATTAAAATGTGAGTAAAGAACATAAATAGACAAGAATCTAAAGAAAACATCCAAATGGCAAACAGATATATAAAAAGATGTTCAATATCACTAACCATCATGGAAATGAAAATCAAAATTACAATGAGATATCATTTTGTCTTAGAATGGCTGTTATTCAAAACACAAAAAATTACAAATGCTGATGAGAATATGGAGAAAGGGGAACTCATACACTGTTAGTGAGGATGTAAATTAGTATAGCCACTATCAAAATAGTATGGAGATTTCTAAAAATACTAAAAACAGAACTGGCATGCCATCAAGCAATCATCCTACTGGCTATTTATTCAAAGGAAAAGAAAGTAATATTCCAAAGGGGTACTTGCACACACATGTTTATTGCAGCACTATTCACAATAATAAAGATACAGAATTAACCTGTGTCCATCAATGGACAAATGAATAAAGAAAATAAGGCATATACACATAATGTAATACTATTTTTCCATGGAACAGTATGAAATCATGCCATTTGCAGCAAAGTAGATGGAACTGGAGGTCATTATGTTAAGTGAAATTACCCAAGACCAGGAAGAGAAATATTACATGCTCTCATATTTGGGAACTAAAAATGTTGATTAAATAGAATACAGAGTAGAATGAGTAAAATCTAGGAAGCCTGGGTAGACAGAAGTAGGGGATGAAGAGAGGTTAACAGATACAAACATATAGCTAGATAAAAGGTATAAGTCCTGTTGTGTGACAGCTGAGTAGAATGACTATACTTAACAGCAATGTTTTGTATATTTCAAAGTAGCAGCAGAGAGGACTTGGATTGTTAATAACACAGAGATAATAGTGACACACACTTTAAACATCTCAAGTTGATGAATATACAGTCTATGCACATAACAAAATATCAATATAATCCATAAATATGTAACATGTATCAAAACAAGATTTCCAGCCGCCTCTTACTCCTACTTCATTTTTGTGATAACAAGGCTTTGACCAGCTTCTTGCCCATATTACACAAAGGCACCTTGCCTCAGAGACAAAATGCATGTCTTTTTTCTTGCCTAAGGATTTCTCTGATCAACAGCATAAGACATCAGGGGAAATATTGTAAGACTCACACATACCCACTCAGATGTTAGGGGATTAATACCCATTGTACCCTTGTACAATGAGAATGAAAGCCGGTGGCTAAATATTTATTCTTGTTCCACAAGACAGTTCTGAACTACATGTCAGAAGTCTCAGAAGATCTTACAAGTTCAAGTGCTTATGCCTCATAAGTGATTTTCATACTACCTTTATCTCTATCCATTCTTGCTCTTTAGGATCACACTCTGAAACTTTCTGTCTGCAAATATTTGCCATAGACAGTTATTTGAAGCATATTCAGTCTAAGATTGCTGGTACTATGTTCTTAGAAAAGAAACACTTGGGATGGAAATTTTTAGCTTGCTCACAAGTTAGATACAGTAGAAATCAATACATGTGGATAAATCCTGGTGAGAAGTAGCAGTACTATGGCAATGTCACAATTAATAAAGCTCTCACCTGTGGAGAATTGGGATGAATCACAGGTAAATGGTGAAATGTTGAATTATGTAGGAGTTACGATAAATGAGAGGAATGAAGGCAATTTCAACTATTGAAATTGTGGAGTTGACTAAATTTGCTAACAATATTTGAAAGCTTAAATAAAGGTAATTTCTTATATTGTCTAATTCTTAATGTTACCTGTGAAAGGAAGCCAGCTTCAACTAAAACAATGACATCTTAATTCCTATAAGAACAATGTCCTGAAAATAAAGCTCTACTTTATTTGAAAGGGAGACAAAGTTGTAAAGGAGATTCAGCACATAATCTAGAGGTCTCCTGTGTCAACATCAAGACTCTCATAAGGTAAGAGTAGGTCCTAAGGATTGGGAAGAGAATATTTAGGTGAGCTTCATTCCTTCAGGTGCAATGCACTTAATTCTTTCTGCAACCTGCATGAAATTGTAAGAGGATACCAAGCTCCAGATGAGAATGCAGCCACTGCACCTTGCTTTTAGTCTTGTGATATCCTGAGCGAGAAGCCTAGCCATTATATGCCGAGACTTCTAACTAGAATAACCATGAACAGACGCTACCTTAAGCCACTAAGTTTGTGACCATTTGTAATGGGTCACCTCTGACTTTGGAATTCAACCTCCTTAAAAAATCTGTAATTAGGCTAGAATGCAGCCATGATGATATCAGGAAGCTTAGATACAAAGTTTACTGACAGATAAGAAGGTAGTCTTGACAGAAATACCTTGACATAGTTAGAGCAAGAAGTTAGATGGGTCCATATGGTAGGAAAGTTAAAGAATCACAGTAGTCATCCATGACTATGTTTTCTGAGAAGAAAACTAACATTAGTAAATCCAAGAAGAATCCACTGGTGTGGGGAAGATCAGCATGTATAAAATTCTTATTTATAACTCTGTTTTACGTTTAAGATTGCTGCCATGGAACTGAATCTCTTAGTGTCAGCATAAATGATAAAATATGAGAATAGCAGAGGTTGGGTGGCAGCACATCATCAGGATGACTGTCAATATTGTGAAGTTGAGGTCTTAGTAATTACCATAATGAGCAACAAGTTAGAATATGATTGGAATACCTTGTACAGAAGGAACCAATGGCCATAGACAGCAAACTAGGTTGTTGATTAATTTACACTAAAAAATAAAATAAATGAATAAAACCAAAAAGTTTAAGCCCTGCAAGGAGAAATATAACATCTACCCTCTCAAAGAAAAACAGGCTCTTACTCATTACCATATCTAAGGCAGTTCAAAGATCCAGGCTCTATTAGAAATATATGTGATAAATCTTTCCCAGATATTTCCCTAAAGGAATTCAGCCATTTACTAGAGTATAGTTGCACTAGGAGAAAGTGAAATACCAGACATTTTTTAAGGAATGTCAGATATAGAGTCAGCTGAAATTGATCGTAGAGGACAAATAAAAACTATCACGATTTTCCAGTTGAGAGTGGAATATCCTTAAATAAATACACTACATGAAGCACGTGTGTCAAGAGGGAATTGAGTTGTGCATTGGTGTCAGTACATTCAGGAGAGGGTGGCCTAGAGTAGAAAGAAAACAAATTGTATTTATACATTGATTTAATTAATAGTGTTTGAGTATCTACTATTGACCAGGCTGTAGTATACACACTATAGACATCGTGGCAAACAAGGAAAAGAGTATGTGCTTACAGAACCTATATTCTATTTGTGGAAGGGAGAGACAAGTAAGTAAATTCACTTAAGGAAAGAAAATATAAAATAAAAGTGTACTCCTGAAGAGGAATTTCTCAGTGACATGAAGAACATAAAGCATGTTTAGTTTGAATAACTAGGGATATTGAATAACACCGGGGAAGAAGCAACTGCAAAGACTCCAAAGCAAAGTTTGTGTTCAAGAAAGAGCCAAGCACTCAGTGGGGCTAGATTTGAGTGAGCTGAGAAGACTCAAAGGCCATCATGTCACTCACATAGTCATAGGCCAGATCACAGAGGGTCTTTTAGGCAATAGAGATGACTGAATTATTCTAAATGCTGTGAAAGCTATTAGAAGGATTCAAATTTCATTTGATTTGATGACAGTTTTAAAACTATATGTAATACAGACTTGAGGCTAAGTGTGATGGGTACAGAGAGAGGAAGAGTGAAAGCAGTGAGATCAGTTGGAGATATTGCAGTGATCCAGGTAGACTTGATGTTGACCTGAAAAGAGCACATTGATAGAAACAGTAAAAAGAGATTAAATTCTGAATATATTTTGAAGTACACTGCAGGACTTGTGAAGGAAAAAAAAAAAAACAAAACACATTATCCTAGAATTGTGTTCTTAAGAAAAGGTGGTGAAGACCTCATGGAAAGGGGTCACATTTGGAGATACAAATCAGGAGTTCTTTTACTAACATGTTTAAGTGTCCATGTAGGCAATTTAATGCAGAAGCCTGTAACCAAGACAGAGTTACTATCTGATGATAGTAATTTGGTGATCATAAGCATAGCGATGATATTTATGGCCATGTATCTATGTAAAATTGCCCAAACAATGAGGATGAATGAAGAGAAGGCAAAAGGAATGAGCACTGGAAACTGCTGACAGATAATAGTCAGAAAAAGGAAGTAACAATGGAAGAAACTATAAGCAACAGTCTGTTGGGCAGCATAAAACAGATTTGGTAGAGAATACATAGATAGCTTTGGAAACTTGCCTATTGCTACCAAGTATTACTAGTAGGGCACTGATGTTGAAATTCAATGTGGGTGCAGTCCGTCCTTTAAAGTAAAATGAAGTGAATATAGTCACATCCAGGATAAGGTAAAGAATTGACAGATATATTGACAATGTAGAGATTCAACTAACCCACATATCTTAGAATTTGTGCAATTCTGTATATAATTTATGATATGCTGAGACCCTGACCAGTGATCATCAGAGCCTTGGTGGTGCTATTCAAAATATGGAAATGGGTTTTCTCTGGTCTATAACAAATTTTTTATTTTTCAATGCATAAAGAATCTTTATTTCTCAGAAGCAAATCAGGGAGAGCTAATCCTGATGGCACTTGGGATTTTGTAAACAATTTTATATAAAAATTACATTTCCCCTTCTCTCAGCAGACAGTTGCAATTGTTGTCAGAGGAAATCAACACAAACAAAACGTGGCTGTTGTGCCTAAGGTTGCATGAATGAATTCCCACAATAGATGTTTGCTAAAGGCGATGTTTTATAGTCTTAATTATAACACCACTGGAAAATCATAGAATGCATATACAAATTCATTTACCTTATTTGTTTTTTGCCTTCAGGCAAAATATTGTAAACAAATGCATTTGAAATCGGAAACATATTTATCTCATACCAGTGTTTATTCATTCTTAGTAAAATGGACTTCCTTCTAGCAGTATGTTATCATGTATAATACTCTGACAAGCCAGCATTTTAATTTCATTAAATAGCACATACTTTATGGCTCCAAATGCTTTTTATTTGTTACTGAAGAATCTAGTAATTATTATAAAATATGAACTCCTGATTACTAGGAAGATATTTTGGTAAAGTAAGTAATTCACTAATTTCCACTTTCATAAACATTAGTGTAAATGAATAGAAGACAAGTATGCAGGAAAGCCACAGAATTTTTACTTTATCACTAAGTCAAAGTCTAGTCATCTCTGAGACATAGATACCCACTTATTTTGAGTGGAGTGAAATAAACCAAATAAAGCATTTGATGATGGATATAATGAAGTCTAATTAGAAAACTAGACAGATGGATATGTTTTTTCCATATCTAATTTTCACATTTCTTTGGGAATCTAAAGCAATTCTAGCATTGCATATTAGATTTTTTGTTGTCCAGATTTCAAGTCAAGGTGTAATAGCAGCAGAGATATGAATGTATTAGTGAAAGATTAGCTTTCAGGAGTTAGCATTGAAGATCATAGAGAAGATGGTGATTCTCCCTGGTAACCACTTGAGTAAGACTTGAAGTTTGTTCTGTTCTGTATCTTTTCTATGTCAAACATGTATAAGGAAGTCATAGATGAGTTAAAACTAAACTGTTCTGGGAACGCAAATCTGAATACCTACTTCTCAAAGATGAATCTTCAAATAACCTCCCTACATTTAATTATATTTTATAATTCATTGTGGGAAGACAAACTGGTAAATTATTACATATATATATATATATATATATACACACACACACACACACACATGCACACACATATATATATATTATTGCACTTCAGGTTCTGGGGTACATGTGCAGAACATGCAGGATTATTGCATAGATACATAAATGGCAATGTGGCCTCTGTATTTATTTACAAGGAGATTTCATGAAGGGAAATAGGGAATGCTATAAAAATTTCTGCAAGTGTTGGAGAAACACACTAGTCTAATACTTAAGAAATGACTCCCAAATCCTAATAACTGGCCTGACAAGAAAGTTACTCTCACTGAAGTCACCTCAAAAGCCGTTGAGATGATCTTCATCCTGCCATGGTTACATTCCAGACAGCAGAATCTCAGAGTTAAGAAGCCATCACTACCACAAGTATCTACTAACATACAAAGCCGGTGCCTGGACTCGGGCCTATGACAACTGCTCTACAATGAGAAAGCTGGAGAAAAGAAGCTGGAATACCTCTGCAGGAAAATTTCAGATCTCCAGGACCTTGCCTATCCACAGAATAGAGCAAAAGAACAAAAAGACGGTATCATTCTCACTTAGATTTTTCAAATTTCATATGGGCGGACCTTTCTGGTGGAAATCAGTTAACATCATAAGGGAGAATTGTAAATGTATATGGCTATAAAGGAGCACTGTAAAGGTGATTTTTTGTATTTCAGTGTTTGCATTGGAAAGACCTACTGGAATGTTGATGGAATGCAGGAACAAAGCAATCTGCACAACTTACCATATGCAATTTAAAAACACATCCAATTTCAAATACAAGCAGTATAAGAGAATGCTTTTCACTTAAGTTTGTGTAAACTCATAGGCTGATAATATTGCAACCTTCCCAGATACTAATCCTTCTCCAAGGTTTAATTAAATTTCATTCAACAGCAGTTACTTAGTAAAGTACACAAAATACTCTGTTTCTTCCAGTTTCTAAATTTTTGTTAAATGTTGTGTATGGTTTACCGGTAACTTATTTTTTCACTTTTCATGAAAAGCCTAAAGATTAACCACTCATTCACATGAATTTAAATATCAATAGTGGTGAGAGCATAAAAAGTGAAAGCTGATCTTTATTTTTAATTAGTAGATAGCTTTTTATTTTTATTTTTGGTACTCACAGTGACAATAATGAGTACCAAAAAATGAGTACCTAGAAAACAGGTAGACAGGACGATAATGAGTACCTAGAAAATAGGATATTGCCATAGTCAGAAAATTTTCCTATTTCCTAAATGCTATGGTAAGGTCAATTTTCAGCAATTTCCTCTTTTAGTCCATCAATATTAAATAAATCTCCTTTGAAATAATATTATGAATCAACATTTAAAATTGATTTATTTACTTGTTTAACTTTCTTAAATAACAGTATGAAGATCTTGAGTTTTACATAACATGGCCTGAAGACTGTGAAAATTCAGTAGTGAGTGAATGTGGCACCCTCTCTTTTTTGTACCCTGACAAAACAGTCTATTATCCTCCTTGTAATTCAGGCAAACCTTTAGGGACTTTATTGGTATTTCTGAAACATAAAGTGCATTAAAAAGTGAAAAACTGTGGGATGGGGTAGCTGCCTTTACAGCACTGAATAGCTTCAGAAAAGAGGATGACTAAAGTATTCAAAATGTCTATTGTTTTCGCTCAAGGTACAGGAAGAAGCACTGAAACTACAACAATAGGCGGGCGCGGTGGCTCACGCCTGTAATCCCAGCACTTTGGGAGGCCGAGGCGGGTGGATCACGAGCTCAACAGATCGAGACCATCCTGGTCAACAAGGTGAAACCCCGTCTCTATTAAAAATACAAAAAATTAGCTGGGCATGGTGGTGCATGCCTGTAATCCCAGCTACTCGGGAGGCTGAGGCAGGAGTATTGCCTGAACCCAGGAGGCGGAGGTTGCGGTGAGCCGAGATCGCGCCATTGCACTCCAGCCTGGGTAACAAGAGCGAAACTCCGTCTCAAAAAAAAAAAAAAAAAGAAAAAAGAAACTACAACAATATTAAAATAATTGCCAAGCTCCAAGTATCACAGGACAAAGACATCTCAAGCAACATGCTCAGTCTTACCCTGGATATTAACAAAGTTTGACATCAGGTGAATTCATAGCTGCTTCGGGATTTTTAAATGAAGACGACGGTATTAACAAGGAAAGAGGAATCTAGAACTGGGACAGACATTTTTGAGGGGAATTCAGAAAATTCAGCACACCCTGAACCCACAAACAGAATCGGCCAAAATAGTCTTGTCTCCCATTTGCCCTAAGTGCATACTTTCATGCAGAAGACACTGTCACCATAAAAAAAGGAAGCCAGTTCTCTCCATACTCCTTCCCTGCCCTCCCCATTATCTCCAGACCCACAGCCAGAGTCATGTCATAGCCTGCTCCTAAATGGTAAGAAGGAAGTTAAAATGTCAGTCCAGGAAAGCTAAGGGGCATAAGCCAATTTTTTATTACCTTTGCTAATTTATATTAGCAAAGATTTGAGTAACCAGAAGAAAAATTAATTTAAGGGAACTAAAAAGAGGGGAGAATAACATTGGATGAGGCTATAATTTTAATATATGTGCACTTACTACAGATCTCAGGAACAATGAGTGACCCTGAACTTTTTTTTTTGAGACAGAGTCTTGCTTTGTCTTCAGTCGCCAGGCTGGAGTGCGGTGGCACAGTCTCGGCTCACTGCAACCTCCGCCTCCCGCATTCAAGCAATTCTCCTGCCTCAGCCTCTTGAGTAGCTGGGACTACAGGCGTGTGCCACCATACCCAGCTAATTTTTTTGTATTTTTAGTAGAGACGGGTTTCACTATATTGGCCAGGAGGGTCTTGATCTCTTGACCTTGTGATCCGCCCGTCTCAGCCTCCCAAAGTGCTGGGATTACAGGCGTGAACTACTGCACCCAGCCAACCCTGAACATTTGAGAATGGTTTTATTGGCTTTCTCAGTTGGGTAACTGAAATGTTTACCAAAGTACAGCCTTTGCCAAATAGAGTTGTGATGCCAAAAAAACAACTTGATATAATTTAGACAAAGGCATCCAATTATTTTGTAGAACAGAATATTCAAATAGATTCGTTGATTTTGGCTCACCGACTTACCTCCTAATATTTCCCAGAAGACATGCTTGTTTGAAGACAAATCTTGAGAAACGCATTGTTTCTGGGAGCACCAGTAGCTTTGAGATTGTTTAAATAAATATGTGATTTCATTGGGCTAAGTTATTAGAGATGCTTCAATGCTGCAAGTGAAATGGAATCCCTATATTTGAGTGGCCAGAAAGTTACCATATAGGTGAGTCAAAAGAGTGACATAAATACCAGGAGCAGATTTGTGTGAATAACCACTTCAGGCAGCAGAACATCACAATTATTACCATCCTTTATCCCCTAGTGATTTTTATGGCAAGCACTTTGACAACAGCATTGATATAGAATGTGTACTAGGAAGGATCATACTGTATTTATATGGGTTTATATATTATATTTATATAGCTAAAAAAATTCCAAATTGGATGTGCAGAATTCTGAAGTGATGCACTACAGTGGAGAGTCATAACTTCTCAATAAAACTCCAGAACTAAATTCCTTAGCAGACCTGGTACCCATGAATTAAGAGGATGTCAGACACTTATGAGGAAAGATCCTATAATGAAATCAGAAATAAATACTAAGAATATAACTCCTGGCCTTCCCGAGAAGAACTTGTCAAATTTACTACTGGGAACTGGCTCTGAACTTGATAGTAATTCTTAGCAAATAAGTAAGAAATCATGGAGGCTTAAATAAAACTGCAATTTCGGTCTGTTTTTGGCATCCCCGCTTCTAGGGTGTATGGTTTCTGAAAATAATACAAGCAGTTGGCAGAATCTTGGGTAAAAGTTATAAAGGAGGAGCCAAGCTACTATATAGCTCATCTTCTCTAAGAAAACTATAAATAAGAAGCAATACTGTATCACTAGAAAAGTCAGAGAGATAAGTACCACTATGAAAGACTCTAAAGATGGAGAGGAATGATTTATATGACAGCCCATTTAACTCTCTGATTTGAGCAATTTCAAAGACAGATGGGTCTCTGAGAATGACCGAATTATTATAAGCCTAATTAGGTGGAGTTTCTGATTGCAGCTGCTATTCCAGATGTGAAACTGTAGAAATCAATAGAGTAGAAAAGGGCAGACATAAATTAATATTTTCAGACTAGAATAAAGTTTTACTAGTATTTTTTGCTGTCTCTTTCATATGATGAAGAGATAGTGTAAAGTAAAAAAAATATACACTAATTTCGAATCAATGTCTGATAGATTTTCTGGATTTTTCTGGAATTTGGGGGAGCTAGAAGATTTAGAGAAGATGTTAAAAGATGTACAACTCAGGAATAGGTTCAAACTGTGGGAATTATTCTGTGCCACATGAACATTTGCTAAGAACTTCACCACAGAGGAGCCCATTAATCTTAAGGTGTTTGAAATGACTCAATCAGAAAGTGTGGCTTCCTCCTGCCACTGCACTGCTTATTTACCAGGCTCACAAATACCATACATAGGGAGAGAGCATCACTCTAAGTTCCAGATTTTTATTCATCTGCTCCTAGTTGTGTTCCCTTCCCTGACCCTTTAAAATTATATCTTTTAGGATCCCCTAACAACCGGCTTCCAGTTAGGGTCAAGCAATGGGAAGCCCTGGAGGAAGACTGGCAGGCAGGAGGAAAGAATAAAACAGAGAATTTGTTCCTTTCCCTTTCTCCACTTCCTGTGGAATCCACAATAGTAGATTGATTGCTGTTGTGTCACCTCCTGCCAGGCAGCCCTAGTTCTTAGAATGCAATAGCCACTTCCTTCATTTTCCCCTCCTGCCTTAAAAGTGGTAATGACTAACCCCTGGTTGTCTCACTGAAACCTTTGGTGGCTTTCAGGCTCTTTAATGCCTTTGTAATAAGTTCCTTGTATGCAAACAGAGGAACCTTTTATTGAACTGTCTCACATAGGCTCTGTTTGCTAAATGGGTTCTGACTGGAACATCCAGGTTCTGGAACATTTCTAAATAGGTTCTGGCTTAAGTCGCCATTGCTTCTCTATTAATGGCTTTTTCCTCCCTAATGAAGTCTGTGTTTGAAATACCAACTGCCCAACTTCTCTTTTTTTCTAATTCATTTTCTGAACCTGTTCTCCCAATCTTTAAGTAGTTCTGTGATAACCTGATAACTTTTCAGTAAGTTTCTCTTAACAAAAACTTACAGAAAAACCCTTGGAGCAAGATGATGTAATGGAAGCTTGTAACATAAATAACCCCAATAAAAACAATGAATTTTAACAACTATCTGCAAACACACAAAAAAACCATCATCCCAAGAACCAAAAATCAGATAAGTAATCACAGTACCTGGTTTTAACTTCATATTGTGAAAAGAAGCATGGAAGAGGGCAGAGCAGACAGTCTTGAATCACAGATGCTGCTCCTCTTTATTCACTTGCAGTGGCCATGTAGTGTGGACAGTCTACGCCTTTGGAGAAGGAAGAGCATAGAGGCTGGGGACTTTACATTGAACTCATGTGCAGCCTTGTCATAATAAAAAATAAAGCCTTGCTGAGTTCAGCCAGTGACCATACATAGAGGAAGCATTTGGACCAGACCTAGGTAAAGGGGAATCATCCACTTATCGGTCAGTATTCAAGTTTCTTGGCAAGCCTTGCCACTATGGACTAAAGTGCTCTGGGGTCTTAGGTGAGCTTTAAAGGGAAACAAGGACTGCAATTCCTAGGCAACTCCTAGTGCTGGGCTGAACTTAGATCTAGAGGATGAGGCTGGCAAGTGACCTAGGGAGAGAGCAGCCAGGGCAGCTAAAGAAGTGCTTATGCCATCCCTCCCACAAGCCCAGGCAGTGCAGCTTACAGCAACAAAAATGATTCCATCCTTCTGTGAAAGGAGTGGAGAGTGAAGAGTAAAGAGGACTTTGTCTTGCATCTTATATACCAGCTCAGCCACAGTGGAATATAGCACTGAGAAAGTTGTGAGGCCACCATTCTAGGTCATCACTTCCAGGCATTTCTAGACATACCCTGGGACAAAATAAACCCACTGCCTAGAAGGATTCATCATCTACTTACTAAGGAGCTCTTGGCTCTGAATAACTAGCAGCAATACTCGAGTAGCATGCCATGGGCATTCGGCTCTGAGGCAAGCTTAATGCAGATATGACCCAGTACACTCCCAGTTGTGATGGCTATGATGAAAGACTCCTTCTGTTTAAGAAAAGCAGAGGGAAAAGGAATGGAGACTCTGTTTGCACCCTTAGGTAACAGCTCATCCATAATTGGGTAGAGTAACTAGCCAGTCTTGGGGTCATTGAATCCAGACCTAGGCTGTTGTACAGCAATTCTGTACCTTCTCTGGGTGAGAGGGGAGCCCATTGCTATGAACAATGAGCCCCAAGAAGTGGCAGTATTCAACACAAGCTGACTGTAGGGCCCTTCAGCTTTAAGTGAACATTGCCAATGACTTGGCAGAACCCCCTGCAAGCCCGTGGTGGTGGTGCCCACAGGGAGAGGCTCTTCTGCCTATGGATAAGAAAGAGCAAGACAAGATTTTATATTGTGGTTTGACTGTCAGCTTAGCTACAATAGAATAGAATATCAGGCAAATTTGTAAGGTTTTTGGCTATAATTACTGATTCTCAGAAAGCACATCTGGATGTGTCCAGTGCCTGGGGAAATTTGCTGCCCTGAAGGGAGGAGAACAGATCTACCTGGCCTTGCCATCTGCTGATTATAGAGCCACCCTAGAGCCTAGAGTGAGCATAGGTGGTAGCCACGTAGTAGTTATAGCAGGCCTTGGGCAAGATTTAGGGCTATGCTAGCTTCAGGTCTAACATAGTGCATCCCAGGGGTGGTGGCCCTATGGGTGATTACATTTCTACACCTGCATTTCCCGGCAGCTTAGCACAGAGACAGACTCAATTTGCTTGGGAGAAAGTAAAAAAAAAGAATTTCTGCCTGGTAGTCCACAGAATCCTTCCAGATATTACTAAAGACCACCAAAGTTATACCCCTATGATTCTGCAAAAACAAGAGCAATATTGGACTTGAAGCCAAAGTCCCTTCAAATACCTGAAAAGCATTCTCAATAAGGACTGGCACAAAAATCCTAGACTGCTAAGACTACAATAAATACTTAGCTCATCAAGGCCCAGACACAGATGAATATCTACTACCGGCATCCAAATCATCCAGGAAAACATGAACTCCCCAAATGAACTAAATAAAGAACCAAGGACCAATCCTAGAGAAACAAAGATATGTGACCTTTTAGACAGAGAATTTAAAATAGCTGTGTTGAGGTGACAAAATAAGATAACACAGAGAAGGAATTCACAATTCTGTCAGATATATGTAACAAAGAGATTGATCTAATGAAAAAGAATCAAATAGAAATTTTAGAGTTGAAAAATGCAATTGAAATATACTGAAGAATACATCAGAGTGACTTAATAGCAGAATTGATCAAGAAGAAAATAGAAGAAACTTGAAGACAGACTAGCTGAAAATGCACAGTCAGAGAACACGAAAGAAAATAAGTAAGAAAGCATGCCTACAAGATCTAGAAAATAGGCTCAAAAGGGCAAATCTAGGAGTTATTGGCATTAAAGAAGAAGTAGAAAAACAGAGGGGTAGAAAATTTACTCAAAGGGATAATATCAGATAACTTCCCAAACATAGAGAAGTCAGCATTCAAGTAGAAGAAGGTTATAAAACACCAAGTAGATTTAACCCAAAGAAGACTACCAAAAGGCATCTAATACTCAGACACCCAAGAGTCAAGAATCGTAAAAGCAGCAAGGGAAAAGTAACAAATAAATAACACACAATGAAGCCCCAATATGTCTTGCAGCATATTTTTTATTGGAAACCTTTTGGGCCAGGAGAGAATGAAATGACATATTTAAAATGCTGAAGGAAAAAAAAAAAAAAACTTTTACCCTAAAATAGTATAACCAGCAAAAATGTTCTTCAAGCCCAAAGGAAAAATAAAGGCCTTCCCAGACAAACAAAAGCTTAGGGATTTCATCAATGCCAGACCTGTCTTACAAAAAAATGCTAAAAGAAGTTTTTTCAGTGTGAAAGAAAAGAATGCTAATGAGCAAGAAAAAAAATCACCTGAAAGTGCAAAATTCACTGGTAATAGTAAACACATAGGAAAACACAGAATAATACAACACTGTAATTGTGGTATATAAACTAATCTTATTTTAAGTAGAAAGATGATGAACCAATAAAAATAACTACAACAATTTTCAAGACAGTACAATAAGACACAAGGAGAAACAACAAAAAGTGAAAAAGTGGGGAATGAAGTTAAAGTGTAGAGTGTTTATTAGTTTTGTTTTTGCATGTTTGTTTATAAAATGAGTGTTATGTTGTCACTAGTTTAAAGTAGTGGGTTATAAGATAATATTTGCAAGCATTATGGTAACCACACAAAATAAGAAAAAAGAAAATCTTGAGTCTTACCACCAGAGAAAATACCTTTCACTAAAAGGAAGCCAGGAAGAAAGGGAAGAAGGAAGAAAAGACCATAAAACAAAATGGCAAGAGTAAGTTTCTACTTAGTCACAATAACATTGAGTGTAATGGACTAAACTCTCTAATCAAGGACATAAGACTCACTGAATAAATGAAAAAAAAAGACCAATGGATCTACAAGAAAAACAATTCACCTATAAAAAATACACATAGACTGTAAATAAAGGGATGGAAAAAGATATTCAATGACAATGAACACCACAAAAGAGGAGGAATAGCTATACTCATATCAGAAAAAATTATACAAGATGGAAACTCTAAGAGACAAATAAGATCAGTATATAAGGAAAAACGAAATCCACCTAGAGAACATATGATTATAACTGTATATGCACCCAACACTAGAACACTGAGGTATATAAAGCAAACATTACTAGATCTAAACAGAGATATAGACCTTATTATAACATAGCTGGAGATTTCTACACCCCAGTTTCAGTATTGGAGAGATCTCCCAAACATAAATTTAAAAATGAAACATCAGACTTAATCTGCACTATAGAAGATATGCACCTAAGGGATATTTACAGAACAATTCCTCCAAAGGCGGCAAAATGCATATTAATCTCAGCACATGAATCATTCTGAAGAATAGACCACATGTTAGGTCACAAAATAAGCTTTACAATATTCAAAATATTGAAATAATATCAAGCATCTTCTCTGAAAATAATGGAGTAAAACTTTCAACAAACACATGAAAATTAAACAATATGCTCCTGGGTGATGAGTGGGTCAATGTAGAAATTAAGAAGGAAATTGAAAACTTACCTTAAATGAGAATGAAAACACAATAAACAATACCTACTGAATACAGTGAAAGCAGTACTAAGAGAGAATTGATAGCTATAAGTGTTAACATCAAACAAGAAGAAAAGCTTCAAATAACCTACTGATGAACCTTAAAGAACTAAAAAAGCAAAAAGAAACCAAACTCAGCATTGGTAGAAAAAAAAGAAATAATAAAGATCAGAGCAGAATAAATAAATAAATTTGAAATGAAGAAAACCATAAAAGATCAACAAAAAGTTGGTTTTTTAAAAAAGATACACAAAACTGACAAATCTTTAGCCAGACTAATAAAGAAAAAAGGAGAGAAGACCCACATAAATAAAATGAGAGAAGATGAAGTAGACATTACAACTGATACTGCAGAAATTCAAAGGGTCATTAGGGTTACTATGAGTGACAATATGCCAATAAATTAAAAACTCTAGAGAAAATGGATAAATTTCTAGGTATATATACTCTACCAAGATGTAAGAAATCCTGAACAGACCAATAGCAAGCAATAAGATCAAAGGTGAAATAAAGTCACCCAGTAAAGAAAAGTACAAGAGCTGATGGATCCACTGCTGAATTCTACCAAACATTTAAAGAAGTACTATTACCAATCCTACCTAAACTATTCTGAAAAACGGAGGAGGAACTACTTCCAAACTCGTTATAAAATACCAGTTTACCAAAACCAGACAAAGACATATCAAAAACAGGAAACTATAGGCCAATATCACTGATAAATATTGATGCAAAAATCCTCATCAAAATACTAGCAACCTGAATTCAAAATTATACTACAAAGATTATTTATTATGCCCAACTGGGATTTAGTCCAGAAATGTAAAGGTGCTTCGACATATTCAAATCAATCATGTTATACATTATGTCAACAGAATGAAGGACAAAAACCACATGATCATCATCAATTTATTTGATAAAATTTAACATTTCTTCAAGATAAAATCCCTAAACAAACTGGCAATAGAGGAAATATCGCTCAACAATAAAAAATGAAACAGACAACCAAAGCAAAAATGAACAAATGGAGTCACATCAAGTTAAAATACTTCTTCACAGCAAAAAAAAAAAAAAATCAAAAAAGTGAAAATAAAACCCACACACTAGAAGAAAATATTTGCAAATGATTCATCTGACAAATTATTAATAACCATAATATGTAAGAAGCTCACACAACTCAATAGGAAAAAATCTAATAATCCAATTTAAAAATGGGCAAAAGATTTGAATAGACATTTTCCAAAGGGAACATACTGGCAAATAAGCATATGAAAATGTGCTCAACATCATTAGACATCAGCAACATACAAATTGAAACTACAATGTGGTATCATCTTATCCCAGTTAAAAAGACTTATATTCAAAAGACAGATAATAACAAATGCCAGTAAGGATATGAAGAAAAGGGAACCCTTGTACATTGTTGGTGGGTTGGTGGAAATGTAAGTTAGTACAAACATTATGGAAAATGGTTTGGAGATTACTCAAAAAACTAATAATAAAGCTACCGTTTGATCCAGGAATCCCACTGTTGGGTATATATCCAAGAAAAATGAAATCAGTATATTGAAGAGATTTCTGCACTGCCATGTTTTTTGCAGCTCTGTTCACAATAGCCAAGATTTGGAACAAACCTAAGTGTTCATCAAAAGATGAATGAATTAAAAAAATGTGGTACTTCTACGCAATGGAGTATTCATTATTTAAAAAGGATGAGATCCTGTCATTTGCAACAACATGAATGGAATGGAAGTCATTGTGTTAAGTGAAATAAGCTGGTCATGGAAAGACCATAATCCCGTGCTCTCACTTATTTAAGGGATGTGAAAAATCAAAACAACTGAACACATAGAGAGAGAGTAGAAGGATGGTTATCAGAGGCTGGGAAGGGTAGTGGTGGTTGGGATGAGGGGTAGGTGGAAGTTATTTACAGGTTCAAAAAATAGTTCGAAAGAATGAACAATACCTAATATTTTGCAGCACATGATGACTATAATAAAAATAATTTAATTTTACATTTTAAAATAACTAAAAGAGTACAATAGGATTTTTTTGTAACACAAAGGATAAATGCTTGAGGGTATGGATACCCCATTTTCCATGATATAATTACTGCACATTGCATGCCTGTATCAAAATCTCATGTACCCATAAACATATAAACATATAAAAATAAATGTATCCGTAAATATTTATGTACCCATAAATATATAAACATACAAAAATTAAATATAAGAATTGTTTTAAAAGCCTATTAGTGTCCATTCCTGATGCTTGAGATTAAGGTTATTGGTTCATGAACAACTAAGACCCAGAAGGTTCTGCATGGGAAGGTGCACCACTAGGATAACTCTCCCAGGAAAGTACTTTCCAATCAGCTGCAATTGAGGCACCCAGCTGAGACACACTGCAACATTTGTTCCAATGTCTCTCTTTTGCTGTGCACTTCTCAGCCAATAATCAATAGAACATGGCAAGTGTGCCAAGGCTGGCCCATGTATGCCCAATGTGAGACTTGTCTATAGACAATATTGGAGCTTGGGCTTCCTGTTATGCTCCAAGACATTTTCAGAGCCACACCAAGTCTGAAGCTCTAGCTTCTTACTCTTTCTTCCTTCAATCTTTTCATAGCTATCAAATCTTTACCATGATCTGAAGATTTTGCTAGTCTATCACCTTCCCTTTTACCGTTCACAGACACTATTCCCAATATATTCCTTGCACTTTTAACTCTTTAAGTTATGGATCCTGGTAGATCTTATCTATACCTTCTGTTGAAAACTGTCAGGAAAATGAAGAGAATATGAGAATGATTATATGTCCCAATTATCTACGAAGACAATAAAAGTATACATGGTCGTAGAAAGGATTATTTTTTGCAGCCATACAAGGGTGAAACTTTGAATAATTTATTACCTAATAATAAATAATAATTTTTTATTATCTATGGTCACCCAGAATGAAGGATTCATTGAACAGAAGGCACAGGTGAACCAATTAGCCACTTCAACAGAAATGTAACAAGGATATAAGTAATTTAATGAATCAGAAGAAGTTTTATGTTTAAGAATCTTGTCTAAAACAACATATTTTTCTTCTTAAAATATATAACTGTCAACAAGAAAGAAATGATAATATCTTCTCTACCTCTTTTATAAAATCCTATTGTAAGTGTGCATTCCCCACTCCACCATAAAAAGTAAATTTGGAAGTTAGTGCTTTACTATAGTAATAATATTTTTACCATAGGTAATAGTGTTTTAAAGTAACTAACTTTTCTTAAATGGTAGAAGAAAATAAGACAATTTGGTCTTACAAAAAAAGAGGTGCTAACACTTTTGTTTACTTTCTGAGCTAATAGGAATATTTTTAAAATATTAACTAAAATTTGTCCAGCATTATATTCTTTCTACTTTCTTTTTAACACCATTAAGGCAGTCAGTGTCTGGTATATTCAGTATCACATGACAGAAAATAAATTTTATTCTGGACTTCTACTTTCAAATATTATCTCACATGGGTAAATAGTGTAACTTGGACAAATTTTTTTTGGGGGGAAGAATTTTGAATAAGAGTAACTTATCTCTTATTGCCAATGTTAAACTTATTTTCATTGGTGGGAGCTTAAGGCTTCAAAGGGATTTTACAGACCCTAATGATCCCTGAGAAAAGGGAATTACATCAAGCTCCTTTAGAGAGTATCTAGAAAGATGGCAAATCCCAAGCAGATTTTGGGAAACAGTAGTAAAGAGTTCCTCATAGAGAAAGAAATTCCCCCTTAAAAGAAACAGCTCTTTGGTTTCACTAGGCAGACCAGGCTGGAGACCACCTTTGAGGGTTTTTTTTTCCAAAATGTAGAATGATTTCCATATCTTAGTAAAAGAAGCAATTGGAAGTCATGTGTCTGTGACAGAATCATCAGAGACCCCTATGTGACTACATGATTAATCATATATTTCACCAAAAACCAAAGATAATACATTATTTGTAGGTAAATAGAATGAATTCCAAACACTGTATTCTAGTCTTCATTTTCTCAACCCCAAAATCATATTATAAATCTAGTAATCTAAAGATCTAGTCTAATCTCCTTCTACATACATTGTCGAACATAAAGCATATTGCTTACTTAGTAACATAAAAATACTGAATAATTTTAAATTATTATATTAATGTCAAATAAGAAATAATTTGAAATAACTCTCCAAGTAGAAAGAGCTTGGGCTTTAGAATCACACCTCTTAATATATATCTAATTATTAGTTAATAATTTGAAGACTTCAATTTCTAGTCTACAAAATTTCTTCCATATTTGTGAGATTCAAAGTGTACAAAGTACACTTGGTACAAAGTGTACTTTAGTGTAAAAACTCTAACAGAGTTCTTAGCACATAGTTGACTCTCAAAAAACTACAGCTGAAGAGCTCTTTTAAGAAGTGAGTATTGGCCGCCAGACAAGCCTAGGGAGTATGCTAGCCTGGGAACGCTAACTGGCTGCCTCCCAGGAAGACTCAGCACCACATTTACCTCACTGAAGGTGTGCTGGTTCACAGTCTGCCCTTAAACTTTGCTTACTCAAAACTTGGTGTGTCAGCACATCAAGAATGCATCTGCTTTTTAGGTGTAGGCTTACATTAAAAACTCATAAGACTCATCATAAAATACAGATTAGTTTATGGCGATGACCATAACTTCTGAAACTATTAGATTGGTCTCCTCAGACAATGTATTTTCTACCTTAAAGAAAGAACTGCTTGGAAACCAAGGCGCCCTTGATTTCTATTGGACTGTGTTTACTTTTCACATGAAGAATGACCAGAAAAATCATTAAAGTCTGTTGACTATAACCAGCTCTTTGACCATCAACAATTATTAAAATAATTGCACAAACTAACATTTGGCTCTGTCTAATCCTGATTATACCATTATTGGGGCAAACACAGTTGATGTCAATGGCTCTCACTTTGTTTTTAAAAAGCAGCTTCATTTTTTGTTTTTTCTTCAAATTATGTTTTTGAGGAGTTAAGTTTGCCATCCTTGGAATAAAAATATGTAGAACGTCCTCTGATACATATTTTAAAGACTGATTTACACCTTTTACTTTTCAAGACCCAGTAGGTTACAAAAAGGTGATAAAACTAACAAAGGCAAAGAAAAAACTTGAGAAAAGTAATACCAATAGACAAATGGCAACTAATGTGCCTGCTCTGATAAAGTGGGAACTCAAGCGACACAGAAACCAAAAAATAAGCTGATCTCCTTTAGAATCCAGAAAAAGCCCTCAGACTCTGAAAGAAGAAGTAGCAGTAAGGTTAGAAATGCGGCAATTTAAAGTTTACATAAATAGCTATTAGTTTTTAGGATTCTCTTTTTGGTGATGTTAATTAGAAAGGAGTGGATGGTGGGGATGGAGGCTGGCACAGGAGACAACAGAAGGTACCATGTGGAAAACCAACTACATCCAACCCTTTCCCTCAGTCATTTTTGAAAATGTTTGCAGCCTGGTGTTTATTTTTCATGTAAGAGACAGATGATTTCATTATTAAGAAAAACTGTTTTAAGATTAAATAATTACAAACTGAGTTATATGGATCTACTCAGAATTTTGGGGGTTCCATTAGGTCACCTGCATTAGTGATACAATGACGGAAAGAGAAAAAGATAATACAAGGAGTGAACTCACATGATTATGAAGGCTGAGAAGTCCTGAGATCTTCAATCAGCACTCTGGAGACACAAGAGAGGCAAAGTTGTGGTTCGGTCCAAGTCAAAGTCAGAAGTCAGGAGATCAGCATTAGAGCCGAAGACTGGCAGAAATTAACTATCACATTACTGTACCACGGATCCTACCTGACAAGTTTTCTTTGCTCTGAAACACAGAATTTCCAATAAAAGATTCTGTGTGTTTGTCTTAAACATAAACCTACAAGGAAAAATCAGTAGTCATTTCAGAAAATCATTTGATATGAAAGAGACCAAAACAAACAGTAAAGATCAGAAAAACTAAGGAGGGAAGGGAGGATAAGAAGACTCCAAAGGCTTTACTTGATATCCTAGGGACAAAATAGAAGATGTTGCTGCTCTGAAAAAGCACAGAAGGCAGACAAACATTAAGATAGCAAAAGAGAATTTTAAGATATTAGAAATATAATAGTAAATATAAACAAATTTTACATGAGTAAATACAGATTAAAACATAAAGTAGAAAAGAAAGGATAAGAAGATTAGCAAGAGGTTTAACAGTAAAACAATAAAGGATAAGAAGATTAGCAAGAGGTTTAACAGTAAAACAATATGAATTAAAAATAAAGGCAGAAGAAACGAAGGAAAAGAAACTGTCAAATAAATAATAAAAATATCAAAGAATCCAAATAACTGAACTTTCAGATGTAGCGGTATAATTTGCTGTTAAGCACAATAGTAAAGAAAGATACACATCAAAGCTTTTAATGGGGTTTAAGAAAACTATGTTCAAAAAGAAAGAGAGAAGGGGGAGAGAGAGAGAAAGGGAGGGAGGAAAAGCTACAAGTTTCAGAAATCAGAATGGCTTTAGACTTCTCAATGACAACGCTGAAAAACAGAAGACAATAGAGCATCACCATCAAACTTTAGAGAAAAACTACATTTCATCCTAGAATTCTAGCCATCATTAAGCTGTTAAGTTTGAAATGGGATAAAAATAAGTTCAGATAATCAAAAGATCAATCGTTTATGGAATCACTTCTCAGAAAGAGACTTGAAGATGTGCTCTGGCAAAATGAATTCAGCCAAGAAAAAAAAATTTCCCCTCCGTCTCTCACCCTCCCCACCATAAGAGGGATGTTACCAAGAACCTTGAAGGGAATCCATGGGATGGCGACGAATGTAGCTGCCGGGATAATGTTGTTTCGGACCCAGACAGCAATCAGATTGGAACAACTGAAAGAAAGACTCCAGGAGTGATATCCGAGAAAAAGATAAAATTGGTTAGAGAATTTGTTTGGTTTGTTGTTGTTTGTTTGTTTTTAATGTGCTAGAAGGAAATGTAATTGGTAGGTGAGTTGTGAGTTCTTGCTGTCTTTCACAGAATAAACGGCAGAGAAGAATTTATTGTTTTTGTTAGATCATTCATCTGTTGACATTTTCATATCATAATAACTGAATAGTGATAACTACAAAATTATAGTACAACTGTATTGGAGGATGGGAGAGGCAAATATATGTGTCAAGGTTAGGCGTAGTAGAACTAAGTCAACCTTATTCGTAATAGGATGTAAATAAGAAATAGCAATATAAACTACTGCGGATGTTAATGCTAAAAGGAACCAGCTAAGAAAGTGTAACGAAGGTGAGTGCAGAGGGAGAACCTGCTGAAGGCTGCTGAAGGCAGGCCAGGCTGGGAGGAAGGCAGGTTAAAGACAACTGCTTTTTTTTTTTAAGGAATATGGATATGTGCCCTTGTGGTTATATATGTCCATATAATAAAAATGCAAATTTAAAAAAATGTTAGTAAATTGATTAAAATTATAAGCTATGAAAATCCGCATGCCCCACTCTAAACCTGAGACATCCCATCCCCTTCCACTTACAGAGAGGGTCTGTATACCTGTCAGCCATATTTGCCTCTGAGACACCCTTTTTTTTGTCTCTCAGGCCAAGCAGCACTTCTCGTAAATGATACAGTCTAATCTTTCTTTGGCTATTTTAAGACATAAATCTGTACAATGAACCTTCCAGGTGGGGAAGTCATTCTGTTTCCAATGGGTAAATATTCACACCTCTGTGCTCTAATCCTTATGTAATATTTTTTATACGTTCATTTCCTAATTTTATTTGCTTCATTTCAAGTTTCTGGAGTATGTCTTCCTCTACCTCCTAGAAACAGTAAAAAAATCTGAATTAAAGCTATACCAGTGCTTATCATCATTACCACTTTCTTACTCCTGAACAACCTGTTTTCAAAATATTAACTTATGCTTAATAATCTATACTTTTGTGAAATTTATTTTGCTCTTTTGTTTTCTCTTCCCAAACACTATGAATGCAGGCGCTAAGCATCTGTATTTTTAGGACACATTTGCAATATACATGTTCTGTTCACAATAGAAGTTAATTGACAATTAAAAATATATATTTTTATAGCTGTTTGCTGAATGCTTAATATATTAAATCGACAGCAAATAGCATTAAATTACTTTGGGATTTATTATCTGCAAATATAATCTCCCTTATATCATAAAGACGGTAAAAAATTAGGAGCTTGTGAGTTTTGATAAAATTTAATTCTTTAAGAAATAAATTGATTTTTAAAATAATTTTAAACAAATTTGGCCCTAGAGCTCAACGAATTTCTAACCTTATTCCAAGGACAATAAGTTAAAATCATATGAAGATATAGTAAGATAAACTCTGCATTTCTTGCTAGCTCAGTTAGTTCTGAAGATACTAACAGGAAAGAGGTTACACAAATCAATGACTTCACTCCTTGTGGAATTGGACACGCCATATCTCTTTTCAGCACCAATGCTCACTCTATAGAATTTCTTTGCAAATGCTGACCAAATGTATTTGAGACAGAGTAGGGACAGCGCTTGGCTTCAGCTCACCCCTCCTAGAGCATTCTTTCATACATTCTCACTGATCACAAAACTCAAGCCACTATCTCACTGATAACTCATGGTTACACTGTGTTTAACAATGCTTTCACTTAAAAAATTCCAGGAACTGGCCTCAGTAAACCTAAATAGCAAATAAACGTTCCAGAGTGTCCCATATGGGAAGAAATGCTGAAGAACTGATTTACAGCCTTGCTGCCATCAATCAGGTGGCCCATTATTCAGGATAGTCATCACAGCCAGGTATGCTGACCAACATACCCTCTCTGCTAGCCCAGACAGCTTACCTGAACTGTAATGTGAATTCCTACACTTTGCTTAATAAAAACTTCCTAAGGACTTTTTCAGAGATTCAGCCAGAGGATGCTTGCACCTTTGCTGTCTTCCTTGAGCACAAGCCCCGAAATAAAACCCTTCTTTGCGAAATATGCTTGGCCCAGTGTTAATTTTCATTACATGTAGAGCTAAACAGATTGTGGTCTGTAACTCCTTAGCAATGGGTCTATCTATGAACAGCCCTTAAATAGCACTAACATAGTATTTTTCCCCAAAACTAGATATACTGTGTTATATGTTGTCATTGAGATTTTAGGAGAGTTTTAAGGATACACAAAAAAATATGTTCACTGTACATAGACCATTATTTTGATAATATAAATCTACTCCACATGAAAATATGATATAATGTTATATTCTTCATATCAATAAATTAAAATATCAATTTAGCAATTCATTAATTTTAAAAACTCACAGTGGAGAATTTGACTCAAGATGGCGCTGTGAGAACAACCCAGGATTGGCGCTGGCATTGAATCCGCAAACGGGACATGGATGAATCTGGAAAACATCATCCTCAGCAAACTGACACAAGAACAGAAAATGAAACACCGCATATCTTCACTCATAGGTGGGTGATGAAAAATGAGAACACATGGACACAGAAAGGGGAGTACTAAACACTGGGGTCTATTGGGGGGAAAAGGGGAGGGCCAGTGGGAGGGGGAGGTGGGGAGGGATAGCCTGGGGAGAAATGCCAAATGTGGGTGAAGGGGAGAAGAAAAGCAAAGCACACTGCCATGTGTATACCTACGCAACTGTCTTGCATGCTCTGCTCATGTACCCCAAAACCTAAAATCCAATAAAAAATTAAAAAAATAAAAAATAAAAACTCACAGTGTATTTACTTTTTTATTGGAAATATACTTTGGATTTAGTGATCATCTTACATTTTCTAGAGTAAGCTGAGAAGGATGCAGTCTGTTTCTTTAAGTCAATTTGAATTAATTTATCTGCCAACTAGAAATAATAGTTTTGTTTTGCTTTTAAGTATTAGCATAGAAATCCTGGGTTATCTATCAGTGAATGATTGGAAGAACCAAAAAGCTAAAAGAAAGCATGGAGATTCTTCAAAAAGTGAGAAACACTAGATATCATTTAATAAAACTCTTCTAAATTCAGGAGTACTCAAAGTGTGGTCTTCTAATTTCTGCCTAAATAATTTCAGGAAAATGATAGCCTCGAATTTGCATGTGTTTGATCTGATTAAATCACCCTTTTTCCTGATGTGACACTGTAGCTTTTACTCCATGATTTCAGTTCTACCTTCTAGTTCTAAATGAAGACCCTCCCAATACTTGAAGACTTACTATGAGTGTTGTTAATCTTCACAGTATAAATATTCTCAATTTCTCATTTATTCCCTTATTAGTCAGAGTGTCTTAATCCTTTGCTAAATGAAAGTCTAATTTTGTATGGTCTCAGGGTCAAATGTCTCTCTTAAAGTGCAGTTTTCGGGATGGAAGAAAATATTCTAAAAGTGGGACTCATCTAAGCAAATGACTTCCAAGATTTAAATTCCCACTTCCCAAAACAATTGGAGACACTTATTATAATGCTTTTGCTTAGATATTAGTGTATGTGGACTGGAAACTCAAAAGCTAAATACTTAAGAAATATTCCAAAGAATTCTGACCTCAGTTGTCTGCAGAATACACTTTGAGAAGCACTAATCTAGATTTTTGTAAAAAAAAAAAAATATTCCAACATTTTCTTAATGCTATTGGCTCACATTAAGCTTTAAAGTAAACTCAATCTGAGTTTCTGTTTATCCAAGTAATCTAGTCCTGTACTTCTGGAATTTATCTTTCTATTGTAATTGTAAAATTTGAAGAGTATTTGTTAAGATTCTTCTTAATTCCTAAATAAAGAAGAATTTCAAGTTAAGACTGTTGTGTAAAACTCTTGAACCTTGATTCGATCACCTATAATATCAGTTTCCCTTGCCAGTACTTCATAAGTTATACATTTGATAAATGTTCTTTCATCCAAGTCACAGTTGAAAATTTCTAAGGCTAAATAGAGACTCTTATGACATGACACAAGACACCTACCTCCAAGGTGGCAATCATTCATTACACAACACCTTTGGGGATAACTATGCATTATTGAGCTGTTCTATCACTGAACACACAATTCTCCATCTTATCTACAACCATGTCATAACCAAGGAAACTTACCAATTGCTTTACTGGAATTCTGATAAAGGTTTTCTGAAATATTTCTCTGTACTCACAAAAGTAGCAGGAGTGATTCTGGTGAGGAAAGCAATGGACATTTATTGGGTCTTTAAACCTTCAAAATGTATCATCTAATAGATGACCACCTTCTAGGATAGCCTTTTTATGCCACACAAACAAAGACACAAAGGTTTATGGAAGTTATATAGGAACATGATGTCACAAACTAGAAAGCTAGAGGTCCAAGTGCTTTTCTGTATCTCATTACACAGTATCTCTGTGACATCAAGCAAGTTAGTAAATGTCTCTACAATTCACATATTGTAAGATACATACTTACAATGAGTTACTTTCTGAATTCTGCCACCTAATTTACAATAAATATAACAGATAACCAATTTAAAATCTTCAAAAATAGAAATTTAGCTGTCAATTAAGAGTTCCAGATAGGCAGTCCAAACTAGTAGAAATGCTCTGTTCTACACAGTTCTCAATATTCTGGATTTGTCCTATCTTGTTTCCTCATCATCATAGCCTCCAATCTTGAAACCAGTTCATTATTTATGATGACTGCTCCAATTCCAATTATTACATCCACATTTCATGCATCAGAAAAGAGGAAAGATATAGAAGAATGTACAATACAAATTTATTTTAGGAAATGATGCTGGCAGCTGCTACATGACACTTCTGCTTATGTCTCACTGTCCGAAAGCTACATCTTGCTGCAAAGGAAAAAAGAAAGGGAATTCATTTATTCTCTGTGCTCATGTGTCAAAACAAAAATAGATGTTCTATTACGAAAAAACAAACAGAATGGATTTAGGGAGACAACGATGAGATTCTGCTATAAACACACTGTAAATATACAAAGGAAAAAGCTTATTTTTATATACTTGTTTTAAGGAAATTCTTACTGATTCCTAAAATGTGAACTTTCCATATTGCTTAAAATATGCTCTAGAAATGTTCTAAGATTTAACACACTCATTTATTAATTTAGTCATTCAATCAACAGTCCTTAATAAAGTATCCCAGACATCATACTAGAACACTGATATTTCAACAATCAATACAAGACATGGTCTCTGTCCTTGAGGAACTCAGAATATTATAAAAGACATAGACTTGAAAAAGCATGTTTTATAATAAAACTATATACAGAAGAATCTGGGAGATAAACAAGATTACATTAAGCTTTGAATATTTGAGAAAGGCTTCAAAAAGTTAACATTTAAACTGAATTTTTAAGAAAAACTTAATTTTTTATCAGTTATAATAGGGACCAGAAAAAGTGCCCTGGGTCAAGACAGTAATATATACTAAGGCATAAAGAGTTAAAAAGAAAACTTGTTATTACAGTAACAGTGTACAATTTCATGTAACTATAATGAATACTTGACAGAAGTAGGGCGGAGGAAAATGTGGCTGCATTTTGACAAGAGCCATGATTACCATTCTAAATCTATCCTATAGGTACAAAGACATTAAAGGATTTAAATAGAGAGTTGCTCAATGATCTGTGGAATTTCTCTTTTGGAGATTGTTGGTGGAATAAATGGAACACTGGAGCCAGTGAGAAACTAGAGGTGGGGAGTTACTGCACCAACCAATAATTCAAATGAGAGATGATGAGACCTTAAGTGAGGCAAAGAGAGAGAATGGCTCCTCAAAAAGTGATTGATTCACATATTACCTTCCATATTAGTCCATTCTCATGCTGCTACAAAGAAATAAATGAGACTGGGTAATTTATAAAAAAAAAAAAAGAGGTTAACTGATCACAGTTACACATGGCTGGGGAAGCCTCAGGAAACTTACAATCATGAAGGAAGGCACTTCTTCGCAGGGTGACAGGAGAGATAATGAGTGCAGAGCGAAGGGAAGAAACCTTATAAAACCATCAGATCTTATGAGAGCTCACTCACTATAACAAGAACAGCACGGGGGAACTGCCACCATGAGCTAATTACCTCCCATGCAGTCCCTTCCATAACACATGGGGATTACAATTTGGATTACAATTCAAGATGAGATTTGGTTATGAACACAGAACCAGACCGTATCAGCGTCTCATTTTTCACTGGTTTCAAAGTCCTTTTCAAGTTTTATTTTGTTCCTTCTAGTTTTAAAATTATTCTTTTTGATGGGGAATGCAGAACCTAAATAGACTTTATATAGTTTCCAGTGTTCCTATATTTTTTACCATTTTTTCTCCAAAAAATAGCATTGACCTTTTTGTCTTTTTGGTTTTTTGCTTAAAACAATAAAAAATTATTAACATGAACTAAATACTAAACTCCATGTGAAGAGCTACACATAGGTTTTTTAATTTTATTTTAACGTGACTTATAAATACCTACATATATGATAGGTACTATTATCAAGAAAGATTAAATAATTTTTCCAAGTGTATCCAATTTTAAAGTAGTGTTGCTTAGATACAAAACCAAGTTTATCCATCAATAAATAGTGGTATTTTAAACCACTACTCTATAGTTGTAACATTTCTATGTAGCTATTTTGCTAATTTACTAATGAATAACAAACAGGTGTCATCCCATTCCATTTGTGAGCTTTTTGGATAAGCTCATTTTTTGTTTGTGCCTTCATCATAGTTGGGCAGGGGGCTGAGGGAAAGGGTATTCTTCTGCTGTTCCAAAGTTCCCCTTCTTTCATTACTGTTGTAAATCAAGAAGTTTTAACAAGAGAGAATTCATTTTTTGTTCTTGAAGAGTGAAAGTCAGCATGAAATAAGATATTAGTAATACTGAGAAGAGACAACTTACTTGAAAACAGTTATACAGCCTACCTGACCCAGAGCATTTTTAATGAAAATCACCTTTTGCATTTTGTTGAGATGTGTGGAATTGCAATCTCTAATATTCCTATGTTTTTTTAATCTTTCTCATACCAGCTTTCAATTTTGCCCTCAAACATATAGTTTAGTATTAACCAACAGTTTTACAGCTAGTTTCACTCAACTTTATTAAGTGTAGTTTGTTAGTAGTAAAGAAAAGTGGGTTTTCAGCAACAGGTTATTATAAAATGCAATCTAATAGTTCTATCAAACTTATAAAACTGATAAGTTTATAGCATATAAACAAATTAAAATAAAAGTATTTACCTAATAATATAATTGTATTTAGAAAATATCACTTCTTTAAGTATTATTAATTAGAGAAGTAGAATTTACTAAAGATAATTTAGGGAGGCATTTTGCTCCTTGCATCCTGGCTACTGTGGCTACTGCTAGAGCTCAAAAGGCTCCAAATACCCTACGGGCCACCAATTCAAAGAATGCAAGCCATAATCCTTGATGGCTTCCATGTGGTATTCAGTCTGCAGATGCACAAATTTCATGACTATCTTAGACACTTTATCTCATCTTCTAACATTTATTTTTTTTCCATTAAGGGGCATCTTTGATCTCCAAAGTGGACCCAAGTTGGCCTCTAGGTATGGCCTAGTGGGAGGTGTTTGAGTCATGGAGGTAGATCCCTCATTAATGTCTTGATGCTATCCTCATGGTGATGAGTGAGTTCTTGCTCTATTAGTTTTCATTATGTCTGATTGTTAAAATAAGCCTGGCACCTTCTTCTCTCTTTTTCTTGCTCCCTCTCTCACTATGTGATGCCTGCTCCCCTTCCTTTTTTTGCCATAAATGGAGGATCCTGAAGCCCCTACCAGAAGCAAATGCTGGCACCATTCTTCTTGTACAGACTGCCAACCAGAAGCCAAATAAGCCTTAAAAAAAACAAAACAAAACAAAATAAAAGCAGTCTCAGGTGTTCCTTTATAGCAATACAAAATAGACTAAGACAGAAAATTGTTACATGGAATGGGGTGTTTCTATAAAGACACGTGAATATGTGGAAGCAGCTTTACTACTGGGAAATGGGCAGAGGTTGGAACAGTTTGTAGCGTTCCAAAGAAGAAAGGGAGATGAAGGGAAGTTTGGAACTTTTTAAAGACTATTTGAGTGATTGTGGCCAATATGCTCATAAAAATGTAGACAGTAAAAGCCATGCTGAGGAGGTCCCAGATACACATGAGGACCTATTCGGGAACTGGATCAAAACAAACTCTTGCTGTCTCTTAACAAATTACTTGGATGTATTTTGCCCATGCTCTAAAGAAAGCTTGTCCAACGTGCAGCCCATGGGCCACATGTGGCCCAGGGTGGCTTCAAAGGCAGCCAAACACAAATTCATAAACTTTTTAAAAACATAATGAGATTTTTTTTCATGATTTTTTAAAACTCATAAGCTATTATTAGTGTTAGTTTATTTTATGTGTGACTAGACAATTCTTTTCTTAGGAAAGAGTTGGCCCAGAAAAGCAAACTGATTCTAAACCCCTGTTCCAAGATTTTGCAGACGGCTAGACTTAAAAATAAAGACCTAGGGTATCTGGCAGAAAAAATTTCTAAGCTGAAAAACGTACCAGAAGTGACATGGTTGCTTCTTTATCAGATATGGGAGCAAATAAATTATCTAAATTTAGAACTTAGAATTAGAAGGGAATAAAAGTATAAAAATTTGAAAAATTTGCAACTTGGTCATATGGTAAAGAAAGAAGGAACATTTTGAGGGGATGAATCAAAAGTATGTCCAAGCCTCTTTCTTCAAAAGCCCAATGTCTCAGGAAAACAGAATGGTTTTGGGGGCCATGTTAATTCTCACATCCTGGCTACTGTGGCCTTAGCCAGAGCTCAAAAGGCCTCAGGTACTCCTCAGGCCACCCACCAATCCAGAGATTGCAAGCCGTAATTCTTGATGGCTTTCATGTGGTATTTAGTCTACAGGTCCACAGATTTCAAGAGTGATGGAGGCCTGGCAAGCTCCACCTAGATTTCAGAGGATGTAATGGAAAGCCTGTGTGCCTAGAGAGAAGACTGCCTCAAAGGCATAGCCCCCGTAGAGACTCCACTAAAGCAGTACAGAGGGAAATGTGGGTTTGGGGCCCCGACACACACAAAGTCTCCACTGGGGCACTGCCTAATGGAGCTACAGAAAGGAGGCTATCACCCTACCAAACCCAGAATAGCAAAGTCACAAGTATCATGCAATCTCAGCCTAGAAAACTACAGGCATTGAGCTCCAAGCCGTGACATCAACCACATGGAATGCAGCCAACAAAACCATGGGGGAAGGACTGGTGGAGGTTTCAGGGATCAGCCCTAGCACCAGTGTGCCCATAATGCAGGACGTGGATTCATTCAAAGGGATTATTTTGGTGCTTTAAGATTTAATATCTGTCCTGCTGGCTTTCAGACACTTTCATGGGGCCCACTACCATTTCTTTTACTAGTTTTACTGTTTTAGAATGGGATTGTTACCCTATGCCTGTACCATCATTGTATCTTGAAAATAAAGAACTTGTTTTTATTTTACAGGCTTACAAATAAAAGGAGATGTGTGGAGTCTTTGATGAGACTTTGGACTTTGGAATTTTTAATTGATGCTGGAACAAGTCATGACTTTGGGCACTACTTGGAAAAGGTGATTGTATTTTGCTATGTGAGAGGGACATGAAATTTAGGGGTCCAGAGGAAAGTGATATAGTTTGACTGTTTTCCCCTCCAAATCTTACATTAAAATTTGATCCCCAGTGTTGGAAATGGGGACTAGTGGGAGGTGTTTGGGTCATGGGGGAGGAAATCTTGGTGCCATCCTCTCAGTAAAGAATGAGTTCCCATTCTATTAGTTCTTGCTATATCTGATTCTTAAAAACAGCCTGAAACCTCCTCCTCTCTCTCTCTCATTCCCTCTCTGACCATTTGATGCTTCTGTCCTTCCCCTCTTGCATGAGTGGACACTTCCAGAGGTTCTCACCAGAAATAGATACTGACACCATGCTTCCTATACATATTGCAAAACCATGAGCCAAATAAATCTTCTTTATAGGTTACTCAGACTCAGGTGTTTCCTTATAGCAACACAAGTGGACTATGACAGAAAATTAAAGTCTAAAGAAGTGAATTGATGACTGAATTCACCACCAATGTCACATCACATAGATTTAAATCCTAAGTTTCTCCTTTATTTACCATCTCATATCGTTTTAAACAGAGGAAAACCTATTTTCAAATTCCATGCAAAATAAATTGTGGAAAGTATTTTACACCAACATGAAAGAATTAAAACAAAATAATATGATGAAAGAATATTACTATATAATTCAAACATACTGCTGTGTTGATAAAAAGAAATTTGGGCTTTTGAAATCGACTTAACTGTCCTAGACCATAAGAATAAGAGAACAAAACTGATGGAAAAGAAATTGAGTTCAAAGAAATCTACTTAACTCTGTCTCATCTATAATATAAAAAATATACACTTTAAAACAGTGAAATGAAGACATTAGAAATAGCCTTTTCAAGTTGTATATATAGAAACCAAAGCAAATGTAAGTAGAAAAAATATTAGGAGCTACTTTGTTTAACAAATAGCTCTGATACCAATAATGATAGCCATCATATATTACCCAAAGGTTATATATTAAACACTGCTAAAAATTTATGTAATCCTACAGGTAAATATTTTTGAAGTGTCTTAATAAATTCAAATATTGAAAAATGTGACAAAGAATTGTATGAGTGGCAAATCCAGAGGCAAACACCCAACACTGATGCCCATAATCTTTCTATCATGCAGTTATTTCTGCCAAATCCAGAACAAATATCTCGTCCCCAATTCCTACCCTTAAGTGAGCACAGAAGCAGTATTTCAATTTTGCTTTTGCTTTTCATTCCTGTTAATTCCTTTATTGTCCAGAGGCCTTCCTTATGCCACTTATTCTGTGATAGCCACTCTCCTAAGGCAGGGGCAATAGAACATAAATAGAAAACAATGACACTGTCATTTTACATTTATATTCAAAGGCCTTTATTTATGTAAGAGACTGAAAAATGAGAGACATATTGGCTTTACTAGACTCATCTACCCAGTCCCATTCTCAGACTAAGTGAGATTATTTGAGAAGAGGAAGAAAAGAGTTGTAAAGGCAGTCATGAGAAATTTGAACATAGTTGAAAGCCATACCCCCTGTCTTCCACCCCAAACCAAGGCCTAATGTGTAGCCCCTTTAAGTTTATGGATGCATTTGAGAAAATAGAGAATCTATGCCTAAATTCCTAGGTTAAGGCCCAGGAAATACCAAGCCGTGTAGGAAATTCTTCTGTGCAGTATTTCCTGCCCTCTGGAGAACTCTGGGAAGTAGCTACATAGAATTGTGCAGTGGCTCAGGCTCGCTTCAACTCTGACAGCTATCCTTTGGGGGGACAGAAGTCGATGTGAGGTGTGAAAAGAGAAAGAAAGCTTGATGAAAGCTGCAAGGCAAGAAGGCTCCAATTGACTGGCATGGAGCAGATGAAACCCCTTCATGCCTTCTGGTGATTCCAGATTTGACTTAGTTTAAACCTGAAATGATTTACAGACGCAGAAAAATGACTCATAAAATTTGACATTTACTGGACTACATTTTCTGTCATCATGAAGAATGTGATCTTGATATATGAATTGCATTCAGATTTATAAAAATCAGGAAAATCTGCTTTCTTGGGACAACTTTGCTACTTGGAAAATGCACGTCAAAAATGATAAAATTAAAGGACTAATATTTCAAATAAAATAATCTAATAGAGTTTCTGATTACAGAGCTGTTCAAATATACCATTCTTTTCTATTTTTAAAGAACTGGGCTATCTGCATACTGCAGTTTATTTATATTCAAAGAGATTGTAATAATTAAATCATATGGAAATTAATAATATAAGAAAGCCAAGGCTATTTGTCCCACATGTGAAATAATATGTGTGTCTTGTTTCCAGTCTTGGTCATTATTACACAATTATTAAACTGAAGTTCTTATTTCACTGCTGAAATAACTGATTGATATTCATTTCCATCCTCTGATCATTGGTACAAAGATGAGATTATATCATAAATGAGCCCCAGATAAGGTAATGATCATATTGCTGTGATATATCTAAAAGGATTCTCTGAAGTTTCTGATTTTCTTAAGGGATGGCACAAATTATTAACAAAATACTCCATGTAGGTGAAAATATGTGCCTTAACATTCTGTAATATAATGTCCCATGTACTATTATATTAACATTTGAAATAGAATAGTAGGATAATACATTGTCCCATAGATTTACTCCCTGACACTTTCTCTGGAACTAACCTCATTGAGAGAGTTTCATTTCATTTTAAGTTGAGCAAGCTCATGTTCTAATAAGCCAGCTAAAATATTAGGCCTGTAGGACTGCCTTACTGATGGTTTCTGTGTTTTTGTCCTCTCTGAAATAGGTATCTTACCATCAGTGGCAGGTGATTTGCAGAAAACATATATAGCTTAAGTTTTATGCTTAGAAATGGGTGCATAGAAATTCATTTATACTAAGATGATAGAAACCTGCTTTGATTAAAGTAGATGGCATAAAGCATATTTTCTGCAAAATTATACTTATATATAAAAACATACATTTATGGTTTCATTTTAAAATATGTGGTGTATTAATATTTTATTAGAATTTTTTGGTTTTAAATACCAACATTTCAGGTACTTTAACACAGTAGTGAAAAGATGGTTGTAGTAGGTATTGAAGTTGTACATCTATTTCCTGGCCTCCATCAAATTTTATATGTCGAAGTCCTAACTCGCAGTACCTGGAACGTGACTGTATTTGAAGATAGGGTCTTTAAATAGGTGAGTACATTACAATTAGGTCGTTAAAATAGGCCCTAATCCAATATAAGTAATGTCCTCATAAGAACAGGAGATTAGAACGCAAACATACACAAAGAGAAGATAATGTGATATTCCACTGTGTAGGTCTATGCAAACATACTCCCAAAAATCTCAAGAAACCAAGAGACTAAAGAAAGACACTGACACAGCCAGTTTCTGAAAAAGAAACATTTAATACCAACTTACATACAGAAGGCCTATGTCAAGGCATGTGGCAGTGAGACAAGATGGTGGATCCCCACGATTACGCCCCAGACCCAGGGCTTACATACCATAGGGAAAGGATAATCATGATTTAGAAGGTATGTACAGGACAGTTGAATAGCATTAGGGTTGTTTGACCTTTGGGCAGAATTTATGGTAACTGCTCTTACACAAGAAACCATAGATAGACTGGAAATCTTAGTGGGTTTCCCAGAACAGGAGTTAATCAGAAGTCAACACAATGGATAAGAAGCCACAATGGAGTTGCTTTAGCCTCCACGTTTGCAGACCTGAGGAGAAGAAAACCATATATAAGCCAAGGAGAGAGTCCACAGAAGAAACAATCCTGCCAATATCTTGATCATGGGCTTTCAGCCTGAGGCAGTGAGAGAAAATAATCTCCTTTGTTTTGGCAGCCCTAGCAAACTAATTCAGTTCCAGTGAACTGTGAGCATTAAACTGTTAATCTTTCCAGCATGCTCTTCCCTTGTCATAGTGGCAGTGTTCCAGTATACCAAAACTACTGACAGTATTCCAGGTGGTGGCTGCTTTATCAGCCTTGGTCATAAAGAAAATACGATGCAGAAGATAGTCCCAATGACTTTCAATGGACATCACGGAAGCAAAAAATAAACCCTTTTTGTTCAAGACGGACATTTGGAGTGTGTTTTTATACAGCATATTCTAATTTATTGTGAATGCTACCTGTCTGTGCTCAGAGATTATTAAGATTAGCAAATATTCTTAAATGTCACACAATTATATTTGTGATATGGCTATGAAGGAAAAGTACAACCTATATTTGATGGTAAAGTCACTTTGCATCAACTATGTTACTTGATCTAAATCCCAACCATTTCAGACACAGAAATGGTAAACATTTTTCTTCTAGGCTGCTAAGAAGTTAACCCTTAGAAAGGTGACAGACATAGCCAGGCCATTTTACTGGAACATGATTTTAAGAAGGATCAGAATCCATATTTTGAAGCTAGTTTCTAATATTATTTTACTATATACAAAGAAGATGGTAAAAGGCCCCAGGATATAGTAAATGGCAAGGTTTATGACAGGAGAGACATTCGACATAAGCAACAATAATAAAAAACATAGTAATTTATCACCGTGGAAGTGTCCCTTTACCTAAAACTGTAAGATAAAACAAAATATTTGTATTTCATTTTTATAAATAGTGTAATGCAGCAGTCAAAAATAGAAACTATGAAACTTCAATTTCCAAAAAATATTAAATATACCTTTTATTATTTAATTGCTATAAATATTATTCACCTAAAATAAAGATAAGTGTCTTCATTTCTGTTTCATTTCTGATCTGCCCTAAGACGCACATGGTTCCTAATAGCACCTGACTACTTCACATGCTAAGCTTTAATTAATTCCATTTGATAAAGATATATTGAGCCCCTGGATGTTCTGTGTTTTATGCTAGACTGAAGAAGCTAAAAAAAAAGGTGACAAAAACTAGACCTAAGAAGAGACAACTTGTTAATTTAATTCATAAAGCTCTTTTCACTCCTGGATATGAAGCAGATGTTTAATGAGTTAGAATACAATTAATTATTTTCAGTACTCTAAGATTAGGCAAAAGGTGAAGATTTCAAAGGGTATACATACAATGAAAAAGAATTCTATCTTCACACTTAGAATAGCCAGCTTGGTTAAACATACAGTTTAAGATACATTGTGCTATGATGAAGATTTTAATAATGAATCTAACCCTGTCTTAGAGGTATTTAAATTAAAGATGAAAACTAACTATTGCTTTATCTAGGTAACATACATTTTATACCATGGGGGACCAGCAGAATTTTTCTGTACAATTTAATATCTTTGATTCTGTGCAGTCTAACTCCATATGATCTGGGCAGTAGGGTTTCCATAATGTCTCTTGCAAAAGTCAATCTTGGCACAACTTATCTTACTCTTAGGAAATGTTTGAAGATCTTCTGAATAATTTCTTTATTCTCTTAATCATATTTCTGTGACAATTTCCAATATACAGCTACATACTAAATTAAATAATGGTAATAACAAAAGACCATGTTATTTTGTTAGTAGTCAGTGAAATAAAACATTATTAACAGATGAACCTACCATAAGTACCATTCTTTAAATCTTCCATCAGAGAACGCAGAAAGAAATTGGCTTCTATAGATGGTCTCCATTCCACTTCATTAACATTTGCTTGTCTTAGCAAAACAAGCAACTCACCAGTAGTGTTTCGAGTTGTCCTCAATCCAAAAGTAATTACATAATTTAAATGGTGGTGTTGCAGGATCCTTGGAATGTCACTTTTCTGTCCAGAAATCTCTGTGGCCAGTGGCACCTTTGCCTGAGTTTTGCTCAGGCCCACTGGGCTCATCCCACCTATTTGTCCTGGAAGGCTGTGCTTGGCTCACTCTACCTGCCTGGATCCCATGTCTCCAAGGGAGACTGTGAGTCAGGCGTGGAGCAGCTAGGAGTGTGTGAGTGACCCTGAGGTCTGACCACTGTGCAGTCAGACACACCAGCTGCTGCCACAATGCAGACAGCTCCAGGTGCCAGCATGGGTGCTGGCTCCCTGCAAGGTTGTGGTTGGACCAGGCACACTGAATGCAGCTTCCCTGGCTAGCACTGGGAATGCAGCGGCACCCAGAAGCTTGGTGATTTAAGGAACCGCAAGGCCTGAAAGAGGGAGTCACAGTCCTGGCTCAGGGAGCTCCCAGGTCTGTGCTCCCCAGTGGACCACCACTCTTCTCACCTCCTTTTAGCCCTCAATGTGGCAAGCAAGGGACATGTTTCAGTCCTGTTTGTGTTACAGCTCTTTTAGCCTCTCCGTTTGGTGGTTGCCAAGTTCTTGTCCTGTGACCAGGAAGAATGAGGTATGCAGACAAGTTGAGGGTGAGAAAGACAAAAAGGAGCTTTACTGAATAAGAGAACAGCTCAGAGAAGTCTCGTAGTGGGAAGCTCCTCTCTGTAGCCAGGGTGCCCTGATGTGTGTTCAGCTCTACGCAGAGAGGGTAGCTCCTCTCTGCAGGCAGTTTATCCCAACAAGTGTTCAGTTCTCAGCAGAGAGAGTAGCTCTCCTCTGCCGTTGTTTGTCCTGTCATCTGCAGCTCTAGGCAGAGAGGAGGTTCTACAGTGGGTGACTCATCTTTGCAGGCAGGTGGTTCTGTCATCTCTGCAGTTCTCAGGAGAGCAGAGGCCATAGAGTGAGTGGCTCCTCTTTGCAGCTGGTGGTCCCATTAGCTGCTGCTCTCAGCAGAGAGGAGGCCCCGGATTGGGTAGTTTCTCTATGCAGCTGGTCTTCCCAGCATCTGATTAGTGAGCCCTGTGCGTTTATGGTCCTCATAGGGTAGGATGGGTGCACCAACTGGTCCATGGGTGGCCATGATTGGGCCTGGAAAAGGCACCACAAGTTCCCACTCTGATCTGTAGGACTGGCATACCAGTCCCCAGCCTTCAGGCCCTCCCTGGCCTAAAGGTGGGGCCTCACTAGGGAACTGCCCCCTTCCATCCAGGAACCTATCCACTTGCTGCTGCCACTCAGGGTGCCCAGGCTGTAGGTGCCAAGGTTTACTTGTAGGCCAGTGCCAAGCTGCCCTCATCTCCCCATCAGCTTTCCTCCTATGTCCATGGGTACCCCAAGTCTGGAGGGGCAGAGGTGACTTTGCTCCAAGATCTGAGTAGTTGCTGACAGCAGAGAAAGGACAGACAGTGAGAACAGGCATTTCTGAGCCTGTGAAAGGCAGGGTGCCTTTCTGGGCCCCGCAGAGTGCAAGGATGTCTGGTCTGCAGCACAGTTTGAGCAGCTGCAGTTGCACCTGGTGGGGTGGGGCTCCTACCTGCTCTGTGGAGTGGGAAGTCCAGGTCTACAGCTATAACTTGGGCAGCTGCAGCTGCACCCAAGGAGCTCCTGCATCGCAAACTTGGAAGGAGCAGTATTTCCACTTGTCCCCAACTCCCTCCAGCTCCACAGAATGTGCAGCCACAGCAGCGCCTCCCTGCTGCAGCCAGCATAATGGCAGCAGCCACTCCATATGGGCCACTGCTACCATCAGTGGCAATTAAACTATTTAAAACAGAGTTTGAAAGTGGCAGTACACGGGTTATGTCTACCCCTACATACATATTTTGTATGGCCTTTCAATGTTTGCTTACTTATAGTTAGTTAGTAGCACTGAAAATTGGGAGGCTGCACAGAATCAGTCTTTCTGACTTCTTCTGAAGAAAATGCAAACAAGAAGGAAGAAAAAAGAAAATGTAAAAAGTAGGAGAAGGTGGGGTGGAAGAAAGGAAAAGGAATGGTTGGGAAAGTAGAAGGTAAGGGAATGATGAGAGGGAAACATGGGACAAAGAAAGGAGGAGAAAAGAACAGAACTCTGGGCCAACATCACTTCTTGGTAACAAATATTTACTGAATAGCGGGTATTGCTTTTAGAGGGTATCTCTACTCTAAATTTGCTATAATCCTTTCCATACACCATTCTTTCTCCTCTATTCACTTCACATATTCTTAACCTACTTGATCCCATATGTCATTTTAATTTGTGTGTCTTATTTTAGACTACTAGCTCTTTGAAGCAATTTCAGTGCCCAGCCATGTACTGTCAAATCCATGACAAAAGTTATTTTGGCTGAACTGACTTGTATGTGGAGTTGAAGACTCACCAAAATAACTGACATTGATTTTTATATCCATTTCTATTACATATCTTACATAAGGTTTTTAAATTAATTTTTTTTCTTTTTTACTCATTCTCCATATCAAGTAGCACCCCTGCTTTGTATCTATTCTCCTAACTTTACCTCTACTTAACAATTAGTGCAGTTTTTTTTTTTTAAGGGTTTTGTTTCCTCTTATGCCGCCAGCTGAAGCTCGTAGCTCTGTCTCTCAAATTAGAATATGGCTCATCTTAAAGAAGGAAGAAGAGAAATGATGCCATCAGAAAGTAACTCCTCTTACTCCGATGGTTTCCCTCGTCGGCTAGGGTCAGGAGACCTGTGTCCCCTTAATTCTGTGTTATCAAATATCAATTCAGGAATGGTGAATCAGCTCTTGTTTATCATTTTCCCAATTAAGACATTTTCATCTCATGTAAGTTAATTAATTTTAAGCAGTTCAGGGCCTCAAAACATAACTAGACTCTTCTCTTATTACTCAATTTATTTTCAATTTGCCAACTAAGTTGATAGCCTATGTTATAATCCTCATTAGACCTAAAATAAAGTTAAAATGCCATTTCTTGTATCAAAAAGATTAAAGAAATCTAAATACTGTGTAATTTTTACTCAATTACACAATGTTTAAACAATTTGGAGTTTTAGAGAATTTTTTTATTTTAGTATTTGTGTTACTGATTATTTATACTTCTTTTGGTATCCATAATGTGAAAATATTTTTTTCATTACACTATATTAATTTGGTATCTTCTGGGGTTTTTTATTTTTCCAGTAGCATAATTCTTACCTAGTTCAATTTATAACTCCTACTGCTAAATTATTATATGACAGTCAATTTTTAAAAGTACATTGATCTTTGCACTATCTAGTTTTTAACTTATTTGAATAATCTTTAAGACTTATGTGCTTTTCCCTTTAAAGTAGGTTTCTGTTTTTCATATATCTTTATTATTTTAACATGCTTACTTTGTGCCACAATTTATTCTTTAAATGTCTTTAAAGATAAATATAAAAGAGAATTAAATAGAAGATCTTAGACATGGTAGAGCCAATATTAGTTTCATAGCTCTCATTTATTTACTCTCTAGTATATCTTTTTTGCTGAATATAATTGTAAAACTCTACTTATTTTATGTAATTCCCATGGCTAAAATTGCTTCTTTTAGGTTTCTTTAATAATTACTTTTTTAATTGACCACTTTCCTTCATAAAAAATATGTATTCTCTACTTCTAATTTATTTTCTATGCATTGGCTGGGTTTCTTTGTAAGCCCATGTTTCTTTCATATATATATATATTTATATTATTATATTATAATAAATATTTATGTTTATATTATTTATATTAATAATTTATTTGTATTATTTTATATTATTATTTATATTAATTTATTTATATTAATAATTAATTATTTATGTTAATAATATAAAATTATATTTATATTATTTATATATTCATATATAAAAATATATATATGAAGAGAGAGAGAGATATATATATATAAACATACAAAACATGGGCTTCCAAATGAACATATATATGTCATGTATAGTATACATGAAACCTATATACACTATATAATATGGCTCTCACATAAATATGTCTGTATACCTATGTATTATATACATAAATTATATAATACACAAAACATTTGATCAACTCTAATTATATATAACATATTATATAATGTATATGCTTTATATGTAGTATGTTTTATATATAATATGTGTGTTTCTTTTGCATTTCAGCACACACATATCTCTGTCTATTTCATTTGTTAAAAATATTAGATATTGTCATTAATTTCTTACTCTATTTAGCATGTTTGAATTCTTTCTGGGTGACAGACTAAATGCACTATATAATTAGAGTTGATCAAATGTTTTAAAATAAAGGTTATAAGAAATGCAAATGAAAGTAAACTCAAGCACCCCCCATTTCTCCCATTAGAGTAACATCCACTTATTTCCTTTCTGGCATACGGTGAAAGGGCCTCAGAGTCATCCCAATATATAAAGTGAGGTAACATTTAAGATGATAATGGAGGCCATATTTTTTTAACAACTGAGAAATATGATTTACTCTTTCAAAAGAGCAGTCACCTCCAAGTGTGTTTTCTAATGACTGAGAAAATAATCAGCTTGCAACACAGTCTTAATAAACTATTTTGTCACTGTCAACTTTATGATAGACACTTCATTAATAGTTTTGAAACTAAACTTTGGGGCAATAAGTCTAAAAGTCTAAAAATGAAATTGTATTTACAGATAGAATAGGACAAGTTCATTAAAATCAGGGCTGTTTATTATATTCCAGATTGAAGAACCCCCAATTTAAAACAGAGTAAATAAATGTCCCTTGCAGTGCTGATGGGCCCAGCTGACTTGGCTCTCCCTTTCTTGCTGATGTGAGCAATCCCTCTCTCTATGCTATTTTATTTCTTTACAGGGTACTCAGGATCAAGTGTCATACTGTTTTTCTTCTAAAAATGCTAACTTCAGGCCTTCTCCATTTTCAAGCTTGACTGGATACTCTCAAACTTGCTTCAACCTATTTCATGCCATATGTAATACCGTATTCATGGACTAACAATTAACTCTGTTCAACTGGCTAACAGGAAATTGTGGACACTCTTTTTCCAACCTGTTTTATTAGTAATTTGCTAAAGTTCATTTTCTTAGCTATTTATTTGCTGTTGTAAAACACAGCCAATGTGAAACAAATATTTAAAATTCTGAGATGCTTCATCATATTTTGTACTTGCTTTGTACAAAAAGGTTTATTCATTTATTTATTTATTTTTAAGACAAGGTCTTGCTGTCACCCAGGCTGGAATACGGTAGTATGATCACGGCTCACTGCAGCCTTGACCTGCAAGGCTCAAGGAATCCTCCTGCCTCAGCTTCTTGAGAAGTTGGGACTACAGGCACACACCACTATGCCTGGCTAATTTTTTTTTATGTTTTACAGAGATAGGGTCTCACTATGTTGCCCAGGCTGATCTCAAACTCTTGGGCTCAAGTAATCCTCTCACCTCAGGTTCCCAAAGTTCTGGGATTACAGATGTGAACCACCATGCCTGGTCTGTACAAACAAGTTTAGAAAATAATATACAAATATCCGTGTCCCCACAACATAGAATAAATTAATATTAATAATTTGTTAAATTTGTTTTATAGATTTAGATAAATGAAATCAAATATTTCTGATAAAGTTCAAGTCTCATTTATAATTTTTTCCTGATTTCATCTCCCATCTCCACAGACAAGCCCTATCATAAATGGGTGTATATTATTTAGTCTATATTTCAGTAATAAGACAAAAATAATTAGGAGGAGGAGAAGGAGGAGAGGATAAAAAGAACAATTAATTTTTTATATTTGTTGAGTACCTACTATATAACAGGGACTTTTCAAAGTGCTTTTAATATATTAGCTAACATAATTATCAGAACAACTGGTTTTGTACATGAGAAAACTAAGGCACAGAGTTTATATAAATTTTATAAAGTCACATAGATAGTAAGTTCTGGAACCAGAATATAAACCCAGCCATTGTACTGCATATGCAAGTATAAACAGTGCTTTTAGTGTTGTTTTCTATGTTTTCATGCTTGGTTTTTCATTCAATGGTTTATTTTTCAGGTACATGCCTTATTTATTGTGCCAAAACAAGCATATCTTTGTAAACGTTTACAAAAAAGTATTATATTTAATAGAAAAATGCTAGACCTAGTGAACATATATTTCTATTTTCAGTAAGACTATAAATTGTCATCTTATGAAATGATGTTATCTCCTACAGATTTTAGAATTCACAGTTTGCTTCTGCTTCTTTCAAAAACTATACTGTCAGATACTTTTTCTTCATTCAGATACGTGTGATTTTTTTTTGTTTTTTTAATGATTTTTTTATTTGTTATTAGAGTGCAGGAATCTTTGGGGGTTTTTCCCCTAAAACTTGCCTAGTTCTGTATTTTTCTTAATTATCTTTTGAATTGTTAGTCTCTTTTTCATTTATATAAAATCATTTTCATTAATTCCAGATATAACTTATCTGTTTATTACAAATACATCCTTTCAGTTTTTCACAGGTTTTTAAAGTCATGTATCATTTTGTTTATATTTCACCTGTATATTTTGAATTCTAATGGAGTTTAATCTGTAACTCATAATTTGTGCTTTTAAAAATCCCTTCCCCTTTTACTTGTGATAAAGCCACTTTTCCTTTTTTGTTTAACTAATTAATTATAAAGTTCTGTTAACTTTATTTGTGTGGTATGAAATAATTTAATTTTATTAGTTTTCCTATGAAGAGCCAATGGTCCCAATACCACTTAATGAGTAGCTTATCTTTTTCTTATCGACTTAAAAATGCCAATTTAGAACAAGTGGTCCATGGGGAGCAAATGGAAAAGCCATTTTGTTAATAGTCTGAACTTTTTTTTTATAACTGTACATAGCACGTTATGAGAAATAATTAGTTTAAAATCAGAAATGAATGAAAAGCTCAGTTCAAAAGCAAAGTAGCCGTAAGGGTGGAAAAGAATATATATAAAATTATATTGTCCAAAAATGTCATTAACAATATCACCTGGTCCCATATGCTCCTCTAAGATGTGACTCTGCTACTCCCAATGAAAATGGGGAGATTGTTTCTCCACCCTCTTGAATCTTTTTGAATGGGCCTTGAGATTGCTTTGCCCAACAGCAAGTGGCAAAAGTCACTGTGTGCCATTTCCTGGCAGAGGCTTAAATATTTCATAGCTTTTTCTGCCTACCTGTTAACAGTCATAGCCTTATAAGAAATACTACTACCCTGAGACCACTGTGTCATTGGAAGCCCAGTCCACACAAGGAGAACTGCAGACTGAGATACCCTTTGGGAAAGGATAGATGATGGGGTATGAAGGTACCAGTTATGCAAGTGGAGAAGCCACCTTGGTAGTAGATTTCCCAGCCTCAGACACCTCTGATGATAGTAAATGTGGCCAGCTCAGCCCTTCAAAAATTTCTCTCCCATAAAATTCTAATCAAAATACAATTATTGTTTTGTTCTGTTTGAGATGGAGTCTCACTCTGTCATCCAGGCTGAAGTGCAATGGCATGATCTGGGCTCACTGCAACCTCTGCCTTAGGGTTCAAGGGTTCAAGCAATTCTCCTGCCTCAACCTCCCCAGTAGCTGGGATTACAAGTGGCTGCCACCACACCCAGCTAATTTTTGTATTTTTAGTAGAGATGGGATTTTGCCATCTTGGCCAGGCTTGTTTTAAACTCCTGATTGCAGTTGATCAAAATTACTTTTAAGACATTACATTTTTCAGCATTTTGTTATGCACAAATATATAATCTAAACATATTCCTTGTAGATCTCAAAATATAAAAAATGAAATTGAAAGAAAAAACAGCTTTGAGCTAAGACGCTTAAATAGAGGACATCAGTTCTACAATGATTCGACTAAGAATAATTCTTCCCACTTGTATCAGTCAAGTTTCACCGGAGAAACAGATCCAGCATGATAGTATATTAAGAGACATGATTATAAAGGTTGATGAGCCAAGTTCAAAATTCATAAGGTAGGCCTTTTAAAAAAGCTAGTTGCAATTCTTGATCAAAGGTTAAAACTGTAGTTCACAGGCAGAACTTTTTCTTCTGGTAAATCTTAGGTCTACTCTAATCAGTCTTATCCAGATTATCTAGGATAATCTTACTAATATTTATTTAAAATAAACTGGTTATAGAAGTGAATTACTGTTACAAAATATCCTCACAGAAACACCTATGAATTGGCATTTGTTGGGATAACTGAGCAAATTGACATATAAAACACCATCAAACTGCATGAGTCTCCATTTCATATGACCTCAAGATAAACACGTTGCTAAGGTTTGTAATGGAGAAAGCCTTAAGGAAGAGTTAGCAAAGAAAGAAGGCAGACTAGATATTCATGTTTGGTAAATTACTTTGATTATGGTTCCTGTCACTCAGAACAAATGGATCAAGAACAAATGGAGTTTTTATTGGAAGAATTGATGAGGGAGAAACCATGAGCCTGGTCCAAAGTAGCATGTGTTTGTAAGATAAACCTTGTCACACAAAGTTGTCAGGCAGAAAGCATCCCACATATAAGGAAGCAAAGATCATACTCCACGAAGCTCAATTCATAAATGCCCAAGGAAAATAATTAATTAGTAAGAACTTTCCAGATGGTAGAACCAGAAGTATGAAGGACTATGAAAAAGGAAGGTTTGCCCAGATTACGAAACCAAGGAACTTCCTTACTGCCTGGTGCTTGGTCTTCAAGATGCCTGCCCTGGAAATTTACATGATTGTAATATTTCTCATTATTCCAAATTCTTAAATGGAGTTATCTTTCTTTCCTCATCTTTGTATAGTGAATGTGTATGTGAAAGGTGAGGAGATAGCCAGCATTTTAGTTGCTAGACTGCAATCTATGAGCCATAAAACCAGACTTAATGGATAACCTAGAAAGTAGGTAATACAGAAATTTGATGGAATTTTGAGTTGTCTCTTTTTGAGATGGATGAATTCCTTCTAAGGGTGAGAATAAGAATGTGCAGGGATATTTTGTTGGTCATTGAGGAAGACTGCAATAGTGATTGCAAATCATCTACCAAAATGTGTGATATGCCTCTGCCTTCCATAATATACACTTCATGCCGGAACACTGTTGTGCATTCAAGGAACAAATTCTCAACTCCTTTTGTGACACTGGAGCTGTGTGACTAGTTATCAATTATGGAATGTGAGTAGATAACACAGCCACATCCAGGATGAAGCAGTTAAAATGCATGTTTGCTGATTTCATTGTCTCACTTGCCTTCCCCTTGATGAAGAGGAAACCAAGACACTAGGAGATAATGGGGCAATAAGAAGAAAACAGCCTGTGTTCCTGAATTGATGTACTTTTATTTATTTCTTCATTTGTTGGAAAAATATCAACAAATGAAGAAGTCAGTACTGAACTGTTGTATAAGAAAGAATAAAAAAGAGTCATCTATTATGTTAATCTATTGAAAGTTTTGAAAGTTAATTATAGAAGGTGGTTTATAACTATAGAATGCAGTCAAAAACACAGTTACCACGATGAGTAACGAAGAGCTCTGGTATTACTCTCCTTTAGTGGTAATGCTTCTAAAGTTTCTACTTAATGTACAGCCACTTCCAAAGATTCAATAACCACAAATATTTTTGTTCAACTTTCAGCTTACATATCTCTTCTTGGTGACACAACAATACATTCAATTTGCTACTGAATATTTCTTCTTGAATGATCCATGAATTCAACATGTTAAAAATGAAAGAAATTAAATTCGACACTGTTTTGTCACTCTTTCTTGCTTGTCTCTTTCTCTTTCTCTCTCTCTCTCTCTTTATTTCTATCTCTTTCTTCTTCCTAAGTTTTTTTTTTTTGTTTTAATCTTTTAAAATGGCTTCAAAATCTATTTAGATCCTTAAATTGGAATTTTGGAAAGAATTGTTGAGTCTTTCTCACTTTATGAATTTGATTGGCCTACAAATTCTGTTAATTTTACCAAGCAAATCTTTCTTCAAAATATCCTCCTATCCATCCTTGCTGCCTTAAAAATTATAGTAGTACTACATCAGTAGCAATAGTAGTGCTTACTGTTTGTTTAGAGTTGTTTCTAACCATTTTACGTAGACTATCACATTTAACCCAAATATTAATTTTCTATAATATAGTTCAAAATTACCTTTATTTTATAGAATGTCATGCATCTGTTTCATGGTACAGCCAAGATCCAATGACCCTAAGCATCCAATACCAGAATTCACATTCTCAATCACAACACTTTTTTTTCATGCATTCTCACCTCCACTTCTGCAGGAGCTAGCTCGTAACTGTCTTCCCACTGCACTGACACCCTCCAATACTTATAACATCCAAAGCTAAGTCATTTGACTCTATTTCATCAACTCCTGCAATGTCTTCACATTTCTTAATGTACAGAATTTGTCCTCTTTTTAGTGTTCATACCGTCTGTTATGTTTTGGGCTTTCCTCTCATTTTAACCTCATTTCTTGCTAATGTTTTCTTCATATTCTCTGCCCAAATGATAATTAACTATTTGAGGGATGTTCTTTGACAGCAATGCCTTTCCTAGTCTCGTAGCATGGTATATTAGTTGGAATAGACTTAACTGCTAGAACTCCCCCCGACAAAAAAAAATATAATGACTCTGTCATGATAGAAGTTTTTTTTCATTTTTTGGTTTTATATAATAGTTAAGGGTGGGTGTTATATCAGGACAGGGAAGTGGAAAGATGGAGCTCTTCACTGCATAGTTATTCAGAGTTCAAGGCTAATGGTGTCTTTGCAATCGGCATGTAGGTATTAAGGTTGCTGATGTAGTCACTATTCTGGTCCATGGTAAGTAGAAAGTTGTGGAAGAGTGTACAGCAGATCCTAAAATAACATCAATGTTCTCAGTGTTGTTTCATTAAAATAAGGCCCTGTGTGTGGAGTTTGCAGGGCCTCTCCATGTCTGTGAAGGTTTTCAACAGGCACTCTGGTTTCCTCCCACATTCTAAAGATGTGTATGTTAGATTAATGCTAGTGTCCTGGTGTATACATGGTCCCAGTGTGAGTGTGTGGGAGTCATCCTGCCATGGAATGGCACCATGTCCATGGTCATTCTAGCATTGCACTCTGTGCTGCAGGGAGAGGCTCTGGCCACTTACAACCCTAAACTGGAATAATTGGATAAATAATTATCCTGTTTTTATTCATATTTCTTAAATATATGTATGGCTCATGTTTAGTTCAGTGTTCAACATTAGCAATTTGGGTCTTTAAAAGTTTGGTAATAATTTTTGTGACCAGAAACATGCCAGGAGAATGTGAACTCTTGTTGATATCAATTAGCATACAGTAGACTGTGTCCTTACAGGTTGTTTCATTAAAAGCTGCCATTTCAAAGAAACTGTCTACCATGTTAAGTGATGATTTACTGTACTTCCAAATTTTGAGGTACGTTCTTTGGGCCACTCTTGGAGGTGACACAAGTGACTTTTGCTCACTTTCCTTTGGCAGGAGCATAATCACATAACCTTATCAATCTCCAGTCAGCTGGGGTTCATAGCCTTTGCCTAGGCAACCATAACCCAGATACAACTCCATTGTCATGGAACAAAAATATATAGACAATGACCAACAGATTTGCACCACATGATTAACCCTTATAGTTAACTCTTATCATCCATGAAAGCTCAGAGATCACATAGCATCTTCCCTGAAGCACCTTTTCTGCCCCCATCCATTGTGGTGAAGCATCTCTTTTATGTGCTCTCATGAACAATTGTCTGCTGACCTCCTCCCTCTAATGAGATAGTTACCTTTTTGCAGAGAAAGGCTTGCTTATTAATCTTAATGTTCTCAACATCTGACACATGACTTGGCATATAATATAGTAACTTTCTAGAATAGAAATTCAATTTAATTTAAATGAAATAATATGGAATGGACAAAGATAAGAAAAAACAGAACAGAAAACTATGAGAGACCTGTTTATGGAAGACAAGTGAAGGAAAAGGCTACATCAAATATTTCAGAGAAACTGATTATGTATGAAAAAAACGTATTAGTTTCAGCTAATGAACAGAAGTGAGCATGCAAAGGCAGTGACACAAAAGGTGAGATGAAAGATGAAACTAGGTGATCAAAATAAAGTAGAGAGTATTTTGTCTTGTTTTTAAGATGGAAGTCATGGTTTTCCCAATGGAAAATAAGCAGCTTGCTTTATAATTGTTCCCTAGTGTCTGGACTTGGATTCAGTTGTTTTACACTAAGCATAAATAACTTGTGTCCTCAGGCATTCAAGGTTAATGATGTCCAATTTTTGGTTTTCTCAATTGTCAATGAAGTATACTTTTAAAAATAGCAATGTGATTAAAACGAGCATATTTTATTACTGGAATCAGGGTATTTTGAATGACTTGCATTTTCAGAAGTGTTTCAAATTCTGAGAAGGTCATGTCCCCAAAATTCCTTCTTTATCCTTGCATTCTTAAGCAAATGGTGGTTATATTTTAAAAAAATACATTTTGTATCCTTTATTAGCACAAATACACTATAAGCCATACGAATAATGTTTACTTCTGCTCCTATTAAGCCTTTTATCTCCTTTGTCTAAAATAAACACATTATGCTTTTCTAGCCTTTTTGTGTCTCAAAAATGAATATCCTCCTCCATGGTCTGCTTATAATTTCTCCCTTTCCTCTCACTTTGGCCTCCCATAGATCCCAGAAGTATAAAGGTAAATTCTGCTAATGTAACATCATCAAAAGATTAGAAGATTTTGAGGAAGTGCAATAACATTCAGAGCCTCTCCCTTCTTATTTTTCTCTGGTAATTATTTTATTCCAGAACACAAACTTCCAGAAGAGTGAAAAGCTTCTACAAATATAAGGTATTGGGGAGTAAAGAAGATGGTAGAATATACAAACACTGTAGACTTCATTTTTTTCTTTCTCCAGTGGTCTTTTAATCTGGTTGTACACCCTTAACCTGGATTAAGAAGTTGTACTGTGTATTTCCAAGAAATATTTCATTCATCTTGAAATATGACATAACACACTTTATTGGAATTCTCCAGAAGCCCAGCTTATGTCACATTTGTATCCCATGGCAATCACCTATGGGCAGAAGGATGGGGTCACTGTGTATGCATATGGCTCCCTAGTGGGAGAAGAATCTTAGAATAGAGACAACATGAGCTAGAGATGTGTTTCCTACAGGGTCAAAGTTCTAGTGCATATTGAAGAATACATATGAGTGTTGTGCATCTGAATCTGTTGGAAAGAGTAAATTACTTGCCCTCACAGATTTTGCTTTCTTTGTAATATGAGATCTCAGAGTTATATTAATTAAGGATGGTAAAATAACAAGACTTGACCAGTAAATTAGGAAGACACTGTTTTTTTTTTTAAAGAAAGTAGAAAACTGTGTTTTCTGTCTACTAAAAAAATGTTCTCCTATTTGTTTTATGTTTTTTACCTAATGTAGTAAATCATGCTGGGAATGAATACATGTCACTGGCAGCAAAGTCCAGTTTCTAATTAGCTGTTTATATTTTCAGGAAGATGAGTCAAATAGTTTGATGAGTAATAATTAGAAAGATGCGAATTAAAACTATAAATTTTTTAATTATGGAAATTTATAAAAGATGTGGATTGCTTTTTTGAAAGATAGTTTAACTGTCTTCAAATAACGAACCATCAAAGCAACTGGACTAAGAAATATCATTATTATCATTATAACTTTATATATGCTAAACCAGTGTTAAAAATGACTTTACAATTTATTTATAATTATACCTCAACATTTTATTACAATCTTTGTTCAAATTAAATGATTTTTAACTTGCCAATTCAACTAGTTCTCATTTTTAAACATGTTAATTGAGATATAAATCACATATCATAAAATTTACCATGATCAATGCACTATTTACAAAGCTGTGCAACCATCCCCACTGTCTAATTTTAGAACATTTTCAATCATCCCCAAAGAAACTTATATGCATTAAAAGTGTTTTTTCTTCCATTACACCCACATCTCTGGACCCAGTTCTGCACAGCCATTAATCTAATTTAGGTTTCAATTGATTTTTCTTTTCTGAACAGTTTATATAAGTGGAATCATATAGCAAGTGGTCTTTTGTGACTGGCTTTCTTTCACTTAGAAAAATGTTTGAGGATTCATCCAAGTTTAATGTGTAATAATATCGTATTTCTTTTTATTGTTGAATGGTTTCCATTGTATAAATATATCACATTATTAATGCTTTCATCAGTTGATGGATATTCAGGTGTTTCTACTTTGTGGCAATTATAAATAAAACTGTTATGAAGATATGTGCACATATTTTTGTATGGATATATGTTTTCCCATCTTTGGATTAGATTTGATACTATCTGGCAACTGAATGACATGGTAATATAGTAAACCTATACACAACTTTTTTCAGCAATTTCCAGACTTCTTTTTCTTAAACAATTGCATCATTTAGCATTCCTATCACATATATCTGAGAATTTCAATTTATCCACATTCTCACAAATATTTGTTATTGCTTGCCTTATTTATTATAGCTATCCTAGAGTGTGAGAAGTGGTATCTTATTGTGATTTTGATTTGCATTCCCCTGATGAATAATTATGTTCAGCAAAATGTTATGTGCTTATGTGCTATTTATATAACCTCTTTGGAAAAATATCTATTCAGATTGTTCACTCACTTTTTAAGTTACATTATTTTCTTATTTATTTGGGAGTTGTATATGCTCTGTATGTATTCTGTATATAAGTTTCTTATCAGATATATGCTTTCCAAATATTTTGTCCTGTTTTGTGAGTTGTCTTTCTTGATGTTGTCCTTGAGATTTAAAAGTATTTAATTTCAATTAAGCCCATATTTTTTTTTGTCACTTATGCTTTTGGTGTTGTATCTAAGAAACCTTGTCTAAACCAAGGTCACAAACATTTACACCTGTGTTTTTTTCTAAGATTTTTATAGTTTTGCTCTGACATTTAAGTCTATGGTCAATTTTGAGCCAATGTTTTTATATACTCTGAGGTAGAGGTTCAATTTCATACTTTTGAATGTGAATATCCAGTTGTCCCAAGATCATTCATTGAAGAAATATTGATCTCTTAGTTGAGGTATTTGTGAGAAGATACTTGAAAAACTATTAAAAGAGTTAAGACTACAAAAAGTATTGTTAGAATTTACAGGAAAAGAAAGGAATATCTAGTTAAATACAATCAGACTCTTGACAAGCAATCGTCTGGCTAACTAGGTTGCTACTTTACTAGAAAAAGGGCCAGTCCCAGTGCTTTTTTCTCAGAAATTCATATTTTATGTACTTTATCAGAAATACTATTTGCTTCCCATAAGCAGTTGTTCTGCTTAGAGAAGATAACAGGCAGTATGGAAAGAGGCAAACAAAAATGGCTGCAGCTCACTAAATTTCAAATGGAATCAGCTAATGTTAAGATTCTGAATAGATATTAATTTATCATCCTTTTAGTCACTTGTCTTGTATATTGTATTTCTGCTCATTATTCCCCTTATTTTAGGCATATTATATTTTCTTTTAACACAAGAATATAAGTATCAGGAATACTGGACTATCTTAAAGTTATTTTATACAGTGCTATATCCCATAATCTAACATAGCATCTGGCAAATAGGAGATGGTCAATAACAACTTTTCACTGAATGATGAATGAGTTTATTCTATTTAGAAATAATGAAAATAGCCTTTATACTACATTAGGAAGGGACAAAGAGAGAAGAAAAGAGAGTTTCCAACCGTTTTATAAATGTTTTAGATATGAAAAATCTATGTGATATTCCTTTATATATTCAAAACCTAAAATCTTTCAGTAACAAATATGAAAACATTTAACATAAAAGATAATAAATATTCTTAATGTAATTATTACCAATTATTATTCCCAAAGGAAAAATACAAGAAATTGTTTATTTCTTTCACTTGCATACATTTCAAAAAATCCAATTCAATGGATCATTTATTTATATTATTTCTTTCTCACAGGTCTTTAAAAGAGAAGAGAACTATATAGGCAATAGTTTCAGAACAAGGTTTGCTCATTATTTTATAGTCTGGAAAACCAACTAATGTCTCTCAGAGAAAAAGCTTTCTTCAGGAGTCTCATTTCATTTAGGAAATAAAAGTTAGTTTAATTATGATTTCTTCATTAAGAAATAAAGCTTGATTTTCTTTTGCATCAATCCCAGCACAGTTCTTACAGCACAAAATGATTTAAAATTCTTATTGATTAAATGAATGGTATGATAGTGAGCAAACTTTATCATAATACAAGAGGGCAGGAGAGTTGAGCAATGCTTTCTCCATTACTATAAATAACCCGTGTCACTTTTAGTTGACTTGAAAATATATATTCTGTATGCTTATTTACTTATGATAGATCTGCTTAAATATTAACAAAATTTGACACGGTGAAAGGAATTCTGATCATAAAGTGACAAGTTCTGGGTCGAAAACCTAGATTATCTCTTTCATTAGTTGGGTGACTGGAAATTTAGTGTCCTCATGTGAACAACAACAAAAAATAAGAAACCTGTCATGAAATACATCACAGATTTGTTTTAAAAATCAAACAAGATAATGGATATAAAACAGAGGTATTGACTACTGACGCTTAGCAACTTACATGAATGAAATGTTGTATAAGATATAGTCCTGCTCTCATACCACTTAGCCAGTAGAGATGATAGCATATAAACTGGAAAGTTCAGTATAAATGAGTCTTCAGCAGGATGCTGCAGAGATATGATTCTGGAGGAGACATGAAATGGTCTAATTTTTCACTTCAACTCCTTACTCAACAGTTTCTTGCAATCAACTTTCTGAAGTCTCTTTTTACCCTAAGAATGGACAAGTCTATTTTTGAAAGATGCTTTCTTTCAAATCCCATCTTCAGTGAGTAATATCAGTTGTAAGGACTGGCCTATCCCTGAAATCTAAGAGAAATAGAAGATGTAAATATCTACATAGCAAAGAATTATTCTTGTTTGCTGTTATCATTCAAAATGAAAAAAAAAAAAAGATTGAACTGAATCATTGAGTTCTAAACAGCAATAGATTTTAAATATTCCCCAAATATGTAAGAGATTTTATTAAACTCAAATAGCTAATTTCTATGATGCTTTATTTATTTCTCACCACTAACTGCTTGGCTTTGGGGACATTATTTAAATTTTATAAATTTCAGTCACTCCAAATGTAACTTGGGAATAATAATAGCACCCATCTCATAAAATAGTCACAGGTTGCCAATAGAGTACTGAGCATGGGAGTATATGTTATACAATCCATACATTCTAGCCTCTATTACTATTCTTTTATTCACAAAGAATGTGAGAGTTCTTCATAAGTGACCTTCCTAGTCATATGCTGTGCTCTGAAATTCCAAACCAGTTCATATAGTCATCTCTCTCTGGCTTCCTTCCATTGGACTAGCAAAAATGCTGCAGTAACTTTACTTAAGCCAGGCAGAGAATCCAACGGGAAAGAATATCTTCATTGTGAAACACGGGAGCTGCTTGAGTTTCCAAGGAAAGAATTACTGAGCTAAATAAAAGGAATTGCTTTTTAGTGAGGTTTCTCAGTCTATGTGAGGCGGGGGAGAAGTAAGAGCTGAGAGAAAATGCAAAGAGAGAGTACAGAGCTGAGCTAGAAAACACAGGGGTTTCCTTTTTCTAATCATTTTAACAAGAAGAGTAATCAATTTTTCAGTAATTCTTCTGGCTTAAGTTTTTGTTTGTTTGTTTGTTTGTTGGCTTCTTCTTGTAATTGGCTTCCTTCATTGCAAAATATTTCCCAACATAATAGATTGTAGCTCCAGATTTTCCCCATTTACAGTTTTGAAGCAGGAGTATAGTTTTCCACAACTATTAAATAAAAGCTTGGAGTTTCATTTTGATTGGACAAAGATGGACCGATAACTGTGACCAGAGCATAATCATTAGCTTAGGCTTGGAGTGGCACTCATTCTCGAACCAATGCCTGTAGCAGCATAGATTGGAATTGTGCCTTTCGCTTATGTCATTCAGTGCACCCATGGAGCTTGAGGTGCAGCTAACTCCCATCCAAATAACTGCCATACAGGAAAAGAGAATTGGATTTCCAAAGAAGAAATCTGAGTTTTCTAAAAAGAGGTAAGGAGGAAAAAATCGTGACTAAAAAGGCAACTAAACAATGATCACTCCAGACACAATCAAAAAGTCATTTTTAGTGCAGCTGGTAAATACTATACTATCTCTTTTACTGCAAATATATTTGCATATATTTATTTTTGTCATGCATTCTGTAACTAGTCGTGGTCAAAATATCTTCTGTAAGTCCTGAAATTTCTTCAATGAGATTTTAGTTTCCTCATTTTACAGTTCACAGAATGGTGGCTCAGGGAATTTGAGAGACTTGCTTCATGAGCAAATTATAGACCTAGAGAATCCGTCAATTTATAGATCATTCCATCCAGAATTGTTTTACTTTGTTTGGTGTGAGGTAGAGATTAAGTTTTATTTTTCCACACGAGGATCCCCAATAAATGATGAATTCGGCATCATTTATTTCGAAAGTAATCATTTCACACCTCTTTTGTAGTGCTAGCTTTATTCTAAAAGAATTGTCCAAATAGGTATGAAATTTTGGGGGTGGACCCATTTCTTTGTTTCATTGATCTTTTTGTCTATCCTCACACCAGTTCCAAACTTGGTTAATTATTATAGCTTATAAAACATCTTCTTGTATAGCAAATTCTTGTACCTTGATCCTTAAGAATGTATGAACTATATTTGGCCTTTTGCATTCTCAGAAAAGATTTTAGGATTGTTTTGTCACGTCCCACACACACACAAAAAAAATACTAAAAATTTTGTTGTGGTTGCATTGAATTTACCAATTTGAGAATTAACATTTATTAATAGTTTTTTAATCATAAATTGATATTTAATTTTATTAATTACCTTTTCTTTTCCTTTTTTTTTTTTTTTTTGAGATGGAGTCTCACTCTGTTGCCAGGCTGGAGTGCAGTGGCGCAATCTCGGATCACTACAACCTCTGCCTCCAGGGTTCAATTGATTCTCCTGCCTCAGCCTCCCAAGTAGCTGGGACTACAGGCATGTGCCACCACACGCAGCTAATTTTTTTGTATTTTTAGTCGAGATGGCGTTTCATCATATTGCCGAGGATGGTCTCGATCTATTTACCTCCTGATCTGCCCTCCTCATCTCCCAAAATGCTGGGATTACTGGCGTGAGCCACTGTGGTCAGCCATTAATTGCGTTTTCCATATCTCTCAAAATAATTAATAATGTTCTACTCTTAACAATGAGCTATTTATTTTCTAGTATTAAATCAACTTTGCATTTCAGTAATAAGCAATCTTAAATGTACTGCATTGTACTCTTTGCACATTTTCACATTTTGTTTGATAATACTTTGTAATTTTGGCCACAATGTTCAAGTGTGACTGAACAATTTCCTTTTTTATAACATTTTGATTTTCCTTGTTGTAATTTTTCTTTTTTTATAACATAATTTATGGTGTTTGGTATCAATTTTATGCTTATTTCATAAAATAAACTAAGAGGTCCTTCAATTTTTGGATTTTCTGAAAGAATTTCTGTAAGATTAACATGATTTTTAACTGAATGGGCCAGTAAATATATAGGAAGTTGGAGCTTTTACTGTGTAAAATGTTTACATAATAATTTTATTCTTCAATAGTTTCAAAACTATTAGCATTTTCTTTCCTTCTTAGATCTATTTTCATAAGTGGTAAAGCTTGATAGCTTTATTATATGCTATATCATACAATATTTTTTATTATTTTCACAGAACTGAAGCAAAGACATGTTCAAAAATTCCTAGCATTCATTACTTGCCTTGTAACACTTGCCGAGAGACTAACTGGCTTTGTTGAATCTCCATAGGGAATTCTTAAAATTTTATTTTTTCTGGTTTTAGTTATTACTATTTACTTCCTTCTGCATTTTTTGGATTTATTTTACTACTCTGTCTCTAATATCTTGACATTAGTTCATCAGTGTTTTAATTTTTTATCTTTTCAAATATACACATTTGAGGCTATGAATTTCACTCTCATCCTACTTTAGTTTTTATTATTTTTCAATTAAAACATTTCTAATTTCTACTTTTTGCCTTTGGTCCTTGTTTGCCTAACAGTTATATTTTCATAATTTATGAATATAAGTTTTAAATATAAAATTTTTGAAGTTTAAAAAAGTTATTTCCAGTTTTATTGCTTTTATTGCATCAGCAAAAGCTTCCTGTGGCTTCACTGTTTTCAAATTTGTTATACTTATGAATATAAATACTACAGTTTTGGGGTCCATTGTTCTATAATATACGTTTTGAGAATGCTCTCAAACACACAGAACAAATATTCTATATTTTAACATTTGTTAATCATGTAATTTGGCGCTTCTCTATCCTTAATGACTTCTTTGCTATGAATTTTATCAAAAATCAATAATGGGATTAAAATCTCCCATTAGAATTAGGATTAGATTTGTCTATATCTCCTAGTAATTTGTTCAATTTTTGTTTTTTAAATTTGAGTATGTATTATTAGGTACATAGACACTTAGAATTGTTGTATCTTATTGTTGAATTGAAAGTTGTATCATAATAATGACTACATCGATTTTCAGCTGCTTGATATTAATCACTGGCAAACTACCTTCTGATATTAACATCTTCCTGACACTAACGTAGCTACAATGGCATTCATTTGCAAGTCACTTAGATAACACATTGCTTTTTATGCTTTTATTTTTAAAACTTCTTTGTATTTATTTTAATATGTTTCTCTTTAAGTAAAAAATATTGAATATTTTTATTTGAGTTTAATAATAATAGTCATTGCATTTAAATTTGTGCACGTATTGTGTTTTTATTTAATAAAATTGACAACATATTTAAATGCTGACTGAGAATGCTGTGTTCTTTTGACCTGACTTTCATTTCCTATTTTTTATATGATTAAGCAGTTTTTGTTATTCGATTATTTTATGCTGTTAGTTTTGCAATATCTCCTACAGATTACATCATGAATCTTTGACTCACAAAAAAAGAAAAATTAAAAACAATCTATACTTTAATCCTCTTCCAGCATAATTATTTAAACTCTACTTACCCACTGTATGCTAATATTAGTATGTATTTTAATTACATAATTTACATTTCACAAGATATTATTAATGTTGTTTTATAATGTTGTTCATTTCAATTGACTAACAAATTTACATTTTTGTTACTTTTTCTTTCTTCCTACCTGTCAAGTTTCCATTTGGGATAATTATTTTGTTTCCCTAAAAAGTTGTTATTTAGGGAAACAAAATAATTATCCCAAATGGAAACAACTTTTAACATTTCCTTTATCGTATATATGCTATTGAAAATTTTTTATCAGTTTTCATTTTCTGAAATGTCTTTAGGCCATCTTTAATCTAGAAAGATATTTTCACTGAGTATAGAAGTCTAGCTTGTCAGTGTTTTCCTTCAATACATTAGGATAACCTTTATCTTACTCTTGGCTTCCGACTACTTTTTGTACATGTTACCTTGTTAATATGTCATTAACTTCTTAGGGCTCTGATGCTGTACGGTATTTCTGTTTTGTTTCATTTTTGTTTTCTTTTTTTTTTTTTTTGAGACGGAGTTTCGCTCTTGTTACCCAGGCTGGAGTCCAATGGCGTGATCTCAGCTCACCGCAACCTCCGCCTTCTGGGTTTAAGCAATTCTCCTGCCTCAGCCTCCCAAGTAGCTGGTATTACAGGCACACACCACCATGCCCAGCTAATTTTTTTATATTTTTAGAAGAGACAGGGTTTCACCGTGTTGACCAGGATGGTCTCGATCTCTTGACTTCGTGATCCACCCGCCTCGGCCTCCCAAAGTGCTGGGATTACAGGCTTGAGCCACTGCACCCGGCCTATTTGTTTCCTTTTAACCATATTCCTTCTTGGAAGAGTTGGTTTGAATTACCTAGGATATCATTCTTGGAAGTAAAAAATCATTAACTTCTTTTATAATAAGAAAAATCAATACATTCAATGTAAAGAACCTAAGAGTACCTAAATCATAGTACCTAAGAGTACCTAAATCATACAGTTTTTGTCATAGAGACAAAAAAAAAGAAGTCAATTTGAATATGTTATTTTGCTGAAGTTTAACAATGATTTAGAAATGGAAAGCAGAAACATGACAAAAATGATAAGGGGAGAGATTTAGATTTACAAATTATTGGCAAAATTATTAGTCAAGAGTGACAAAGAAAATAATATAAAATGAGGACAGATGAGTTTAGTAAGATCTTCAAGCACCACATTTAAGGAATGGCAAAAGAAACAGGAAATAGAGTAACTTATTTTAGGAAGCATTTCAGAGTCAGAAAGAAAAACACATGATTTAAAGTTTGGAGAAGTTAAGAGAGGCAAAATTTTCAATTAAAAATATGTAGGGGGGCAGAGGCAGGTGGATCATGAGGTCAAGAGATCGAGACCATCCTAGTCAACATGGTGAAACCCCGTCTCTACTAAAAATACAAAAAATCAGCTGGGCATGGTGGCACGTGCCTGTAATCCCAGCTACTCAGGAGGCTGAGGCAGGAGAATTGCCTGAACCCAGGAGGCAGAGGTTTTGGTGAGCCGAGATTGTGCCATTGCACTCCAGCCTGGGTAACAAGAGTGAAACTCCGTCTCAAAAATAAAAAAATGGATTAAAGAATAAGACGATATAAGCAGACGCAATGAATGTAGATGCCTGTAAAAAGTTTTCATTGTTAAAGGATGGTCAGCTATTCTTGAGTCACTTAGTAACATAACTCATTTTCAGGAAAGTTAGGAAGGAACAGAAAATCATGTTTAGGGTGAAACCTAAACATCTACAATGAGAAAGTCACTGTTAAAAATTTAATAGACTTTGTTCCACAACAACCCTCTGAAGTGATCATTGCTATCTTCATTTTACAGATGAGGAAACTCTGCTTCAGGAATCTCTATTTTTAATTCTGTCACACAGGCAGAAAGAGATAGAACAGACATTAAAACCCACATCTTCCTGGCCCGAAAGTTTACATTCTTGCAAATGTCAATGATGCACTGTAGTTTTTTATTGGCACTGTATTTACTGATACTGAATGATTTGAATATATGGTAGGCAGAAGGTAAAACACCAATGAAGTGGGAGAGAATAAATATGAAAACAAGAATAAAATGGAGAATTAAGAGCCCAAGATCTTAGAAGGTTCAAGACAGCATGAGAATAGAGAAGCTGAAAAGATGTTAGAGAAGTCGGCATAGAGCATACTGTATTAATTTAATTTTCAGGATAAAGTTATGGGAATGAGAAAATGTGATGGAGATTGCAGGTTGGAGGAGAACAGAGTTTGAAAGCTGTTTAGATCATAAATCCAAAAGTCTACCAAGTTGTATGAAAAGATTGTTATGCAGCTTCGGAGGCCTAGATAAGATTGTATAACACAAATGTTTAGTGGAGTCAATCATCAGAGCTGCATAATCTTGGTCATTAATAATTAGTAGTATACATACTAAAATATAAAATTGCAAGGTCAAAATGTTGAATTTAATTGAAAGCCTTTTCTGCATCTATTGAGATGATCATACAGGTTTTGTTTTCAGTTCTGCTTATGGTAAATCACATTTATTGATTTGTGTATGTTGACCCAGCATACACAGAGATAAAGCCTATTTGACTGTGGTGCATTACTTTTTTGATGTCCTACTACATTTGGTTTGCTAGTATATTTTTGAGGATTTTTGCATTGATGTTCACAGAACATACTGGCCTGAAGTTTTCTTTCTTTGAAATGAAAAATTTTGTTTTTTTGTATCTTTGCCAGGTTTTGGTATCATGATGAAGCTGGTCTCATAGAATGAGTTAGTGGGGAGTCCCTTCTCCTCCATTTTTGGGGAATAGTCACACACTACTATAAATAAATACCTGAGACTAGAAAATTTATAAGGAGATTTAATTGGCTTACAATTCCACGGGCTCACAGTACAGGAAGTAATGATACTGGCCATCTGCTCAGCTTCTGGGGAAGACTCAGGAAACTTACAATCATAGCAGAAGTGAAGGGGGAACTAGAATGTCTCAAATGGCCTGAGCAAAAGGAAGAGCAGGACAGAGTAGATGCTACACATTTTTAAATAACCAGACCTTTTGAGAACTCTATCAGGAGGCAGCACAAGGAAGGGTGCTAAATCATTAGAAACCATTCCTCCCCAGGCTATCCCTCCCCAGCTCCCCCAATCCCTCTCTCCCTCCCCTCTCCCCCCAATAGACCCCAGTGTTTGGTACTCCCTTCCCTGTGTCCATGTGTTCTCATTTTTCATCACCCACCTATGAGTGAGAATATGCGGTATTTCATTTTCTGTTCTTGCCAAATGTGGGTGAAGGGGAGGAAGGCAGCAAAACACACTGCCATGTGTGTACCTATGCAAATGTCTTGCATGTTCTGCACATGTACCCCAAAACCTAAAATGCAATAAAAAATAAAAAAAATAAAAAAGAAACCATTCCCATGATCCAGTCACTTCCCACCAGGCCCCACATCCAGCATCGGGGATTACATTTTATCATGATATTTGGGTGGGGACACAGATTCAAACCGTGCAAGTAAGGTACCAGCTCTTCTTTATACATCTGATAGAATTTGGCTATGAATCCATCTGGTCCTGGGCTTTTCCTGATTGCTAGGATACAGGTAAAGCAATATTAAAAGGAAAGTTTATAGCACTGAATGCCCACATAATTGTTAGAAAGATCTCAGATTAACAAATTAACATCACAACTAGAGGAACTAGCAAAACAAGAGCAAATCAACGCCTAAACTGGCAGAAAACAAAAACCAAAAGCAGAGCTGAAATGAAAGAAATTGAGATGTAAAAAAACATGCAAAAGATCAATGGATGCTGGAGTTGGTTTTTTGAAGGAATAAGAAAGATAGACTGCTCTCTAGACTAGTAAAGAAAAAAAAGAGAGAAGATCCAAATAAACACAACCAGAAATGACAAAGGGGACATTACCAGTAGCCCACACCGAAATGCGAAAAACAACTCCTCATAGTCTACTGTGAACACCTCTATGCACAAAAATTAGAAAACCTAGTAGTAATTGATAAATTACTGAAAACCTGCAACCTTCCTGGATTGAATCAGGATGAAATTTAATTTTTTAAAAGACTGATTCCAATGACTCATAGATTTGATGTCTTTATATATAACACCATATTTCTCAGATGTTTTGCTCATTCTTATTTATTGTTTTCTCTTTATTTTTGTCTGACTGAGTTATTTTGGAGAGCCAGTCTTCAAGCTCTGAGATATTTTTCCTCAACTTGGTTGATTCTGCTGTTAATACATACAATTATATCCTGAAATCCTTAAAGTGACTTTTTCAAGTCTGTCAAATCAGTTTGATTCTTTCATTTTAATTTTAAGTCCATTTTGACTTTTATCTCCTGTATCACTTTATTGTGTTTCTTAGAAACCTTGGATTGGGTTTCAATTTTTTCCTGCATCTCGATGATCTTCATTTCTCTCCATATTCTGAATTCCATTTTACGTCTCTCATTCCAGCCATTTCAGCCTGCTTAAGAACCAATGCTGGGGAACTAGTGTGATCGTTTGGAGGTGAAAAGACAGTCTGGCTTTTTGAGTTGCTAGAGTTCATGTGCTGGTCCTTTCTCATCTGTATGGACTAATGTTTCTTCATTCATTAACATTTCTGTCCTTTAACTTTTTTTCTTTTATCCTCTTTGATGTCCTTGCGGATTTGATTAAGGTATAAGGTGAGTTCAGTTCAACTGGCTTCATTCCTGAAAGATTTTAGGGTATGAAAGCTCAGTTCAGGACTCCTGGGCTGTGTGTTCTAACTCTGAGGGGCTGATATCACATGCTTACCTTTGTTTTCAGATAACTTGAGGTTGAGGAACCTGCTGCATTGAAGAGGCCAAGGTGTTCCAGACTGCTAGTCACAACACTCCAAAGAGTGGTGCCAGCCAAAGTACATCATCATGCAGTAGCAGTGGGATCTGGGCTCATTCGCATGTGCTAGTAGCAGTGGCAGCATGGTTGAATAGACACTCTTTGGATGAGGAGAGAACACTGGTGCATGCAGGGGTCCTGGCCTCTATGCCCACATTTGCAATGGTGGTGGTGTGGCACAGTGCAGTGAGGTGGGAGGGTTAGGTTGGACCACTGGCATCCCTCCACACATTCTCACTGGTAGCAGTGTTGGCATAAGAGCAGAGTGTAAGCAGGCATAGGATTGGCAGTCTCCATGCGCACATTGCACCAGCAACAATAGCAGCTCAGGACGAGGATCAGTGCCAATCATCTCCTTGCATGCATTTGCATTGGCAATGTTAGTGTGGTGGGGGGTTCACTCATACTTACAGCAGTTGCACAGTGGGGTACACATACACACACACACTGGTGGGAAAGGGCAGAAGATGTCTGCCTGCACACAAGGATGCCGGCAAAGCAATCTAGAAGGCTTTCCTGGTCAAAGAGACACAGGGAAGGCTACAGTGGACGGAGAGTGCAGGTGGGCTGATGTGCATCAACGGAAACTACTTTGCTGGAGCTCTCTGATAGTCAGGCACAGTCTGCTGGCATGGGAGCTATAATGCAGGCCCCCAAAAAGCACCCCAGCTAGGCATCCTAAATGGAACTGCAAGCAGGCATGGCCAGGCTGGGTCCCAGGAAAAGCAAGCAGACAGGGTTTGCTCAAGTCAGACTGGCACTGTCTCATGGGCAAAATTGCCCTTCTCTGTTCAAGTCTAACAATTCCTTTAAGCTAAATTTTCCTAGAAGAGCAAGGTGAGTTTTGTGGAATGAGCATCCCTGGCTATGTTCCACTTAGGCACTTCAACACCAAACCCTCTGGGCTCCAGACTGGTTGGGGTTCTGTCCCTATCATATCTCTACCCAGCTTGCCATGGCAGCTTCAGTGTCCCTGAGGATTGCGGCTCTTCTACTGCCAGAATTCAGAGGTCCATGGCCAGAATAGGTTGTTCCTCATCCATTCAATTCACCCCTTCTTCAAGAAGTCGCTGGTGGCCAGGAACAAGTCCAGGTGCACAGTAGTCCCATGCACGGTTTCTAGCTTCCTTCCTCTTCAGCCCAACTTTCTCCTTCTGATTGCTCTCAATGCCACAACTCTGAGGAGATCTGTTCAGAGTGTGCCAGTCTTCTTAACGTCTCAGACCCTGAGTGACACATATTTATCCATCTTACACTATGATTATTAGAAAACAACTGTTATCTGTTAAATTAAGAATAAGAAAAATTGAAGGCTGTATCTTTAGCTTCACTTATTCCTTCCTTAATGTTCTATTTATTTATATATTTATTTGTTTGTTTATTTATTTATTTATTTATTATACTTTAAGTTCCAGGGTATATGTACAGATCATGCTGGTTTGTTACATAGGTATATAGTGTGTAATGTTCCCCTCCCTGTGTCCATGTGTTCTCATTGTTCAATGCTCACTTGTGAGTAAGAACGTGCAATGTTTGGTTTTCTGCTATTGTGTCAGTTTGCTGAGAATGATGGTTTCCAGCCTCATCCATGTCCCTGTAAAGGACATAAACTTATCCTTTTTATGGCTGCAGAGTATTCTATGGTGTATATGTGCCACATTTTCTTTATCCAGTCTATCATTGATGGGCATTTGGATTGGTTCCAGGTCTTTGCTATTGTAAACAGGGCATTAATGTTCATTAAAAATATTATGCTAGAGTTTTCTTTTTTTGATGTGTCTTTGTCTGGTTTAGGTATCAGAGTAACACTGGCCTTGTGGAATGAGTGTGGAAATTTTTCATTCTCCTCTATTTTTGGAAATAGTTTCAGTAGAATTGGTATTAGTGTTTTAAATGTTTGGTAAAGTTCAGCAGTGAAGCCATTCTGCCTTAGGCCTATCTTTGTGGAGAGATGGCTGCTATTACAGGTTTCATATCATTACTTGTTATTGGTAACTGCAAGAAATAAGTGAGGTAAGTGAGGTTGCCATTGGATCTCTTCATAGTCCAATGTTGTAGGTTGTATGTATCCAGGAATTTATCTATTTCTTCCAGATTTTTCTATTTATTGCCCTATTGTTGCTCACAGTAACTTCTAATGATCCTAAGAATATCTGCAGTATTCCTTGTAATATCTCCTTTTTCATCTCTGATTTTTTATGTGGGTCTTTTTTCTTTCTTATTTAGTCTTGTTAAGGGTTTGACAATTTTATTTATCTTTTTAAAAAACAACTTTGAGTTTCATTCATCTCATTTTTTTTGTTTCATTTCACTTTTTTTGCTTTGCCTCTTCATATTTCTTTTATTTTACAATTTTGGCTTTTGTTTGCTCTTTTTCTATTCTTTAAGATGCATCAACATTTATTTGAAATTTTTCTACCTATTTGATGTAGGTGACAATTAGTATAAACTTTTCTCTTAGTTCTACTTTCACTGTTTCCCATAGATTTTGGTATGGTGTGTTTTCATCTTATTTGTTTCAAGATATTTTTCAATTTCCTTCTTAATTTCTTCATTAATTCACTGGTCATTCAGATGCATATTGTTTAATTTCTACTTATTTGTATAGTTTCCAAAATTCCTCTTGTTATTAATTTCTAGTTTCTCTCCACTGTGTTCATAGAATATGAATGATCTTATTTCAATTTTCTTGAATGTTTTTAGACTTGTTTTGTGATCTCGCATATGGTCTATCATTCAGAATGAGTGATATGCTGAGATTTTAAAAAAATGTATATTCTATGGCCACTTGCCTCTTCTGGCCATAGATATAAGTACTTCTGCTCTTTTCTAGTTTCCATTATCATGTCATATCTTTTTCTATCTCTTTATTTTTAGTCTATGTCTATCTTTATGGTTGAAGTTTGTTTCCTGCAGGCAACAGACCATTGGAACCATTTTTTAAAATTCTTTCAGCCACTCTATGTCTTTTGATTAGAAAATTCGGTTCATTTACCTTCAATGCTATTATTGATAATAGGGATTATTCCTGTCATTTTCTGTCTTCTGCTTGCTTTGTGTTCTTCTCTTTTTTCTTTCCTTCCTTTCTCTCTTCCTCTTGATGCAGGTGATTTCCTTAGGTGGCATATTTTAATTTCTTGCTTTTTATTTCTTGCATATCTGTTGTGGATTTAAATTTGAGATTACCAATAGATAACCTTGCAAATAATATTATACAACTTGTTATTTCAAACTGATGACAACTTTACACTGATTGAATAACAAAACTAACAAGCAATGAGAAAATTAATAAAAGCTCTACAGTTTAACTTCATATTCCTACTTGTTAACTTATTGTCATTTTTATTCATATCATATTATACTGCCTTTGACTTAAAAAGTTTTTGCAGTTATTCTTTTTGATAGGTTTATCTTTTACTCTTTCTACTCATGGCACCAGTATTTTACACATCACAATCACAGTGTTATAATATTCTGTACTTACTGTAACCAGTGAGTTTTGTATTTTCTGATGACTTCTTATTGCACATTAACCTACTTTCCTCTCAGATTAAAAAAAATCCTTTACCATTTTTTTGTAAAACGGATCTGGGGTTGATGAGGTTGATGAAATCCCTCAGCTTTTTTTTTCTGATTTGACTCGGGAAGTTTTTATTTCTTCTTCATGTTTGAAGGATATTTTTGCTGTATATACTATTCTACATTACATTTTCTTACTTCAGCACATCAAAAACATCATGCTACTCTCTCCCAGCCTGTAAAGTTTCCAGTCAAAAGTCTGTTAATAGACATATCAGAGCTCTATTTCATGTTATTTCTTTCTTTTGCTGCTTTTAAAGTCATTTCTTTATCATTGACCTTTGGAAGTTTGATCATAAAATTTTTGGAGATAGTCTTCTTAGGTTTAATATTCTTCTTGTACCTGAATACTAATATCATTTTTAGAATTCTCTATTATTCCTTTGAATAAACTTTCTGCCCCAACATCTCTCTCTGCCTCTTCAAGACCAGTAACTTAGCTTTGTCCTTTTGAGTCTTTTTCTAAATCTTGTAGTTATGATTATTCATTTTTATTCTTTTTTCTCATGTCTCTTCCGACTGTGTATTTTCAAATATTTTGCCTTCAAGCTGACTAATTCTTTATTCTTCTTGGTCAGTTCTGCTGCTAAGAGACTCTGATATCTTCTTCAGTCTGCCAGTTGTATATCTCAGCCCCAGAATTTCTGCTTGATTATTTTTAATTCTTTCTCTTTGTTAAATTTACATGATAAGATTTTAAATTCCTTCTTTGTGTTATCTTGAATTCTACTGATTTCCTCAAAACAGTTTTTTGAATTATCTGTATGAAAGGTCACATATCTATTTTTCTCTGGCATTGGTCACTGGTACCTTATTTAGTTCATTTTGTGAGGTCATGTTTTCCTGGATTGTTTTGATGCCTAAAAATATCATTCATGTTTGTGCATTGAGGAGTTGTAATTGTAATCTTTGCATTCTGAGCTTTTTTGAACCCATCCTTCATGGAAACATTTTCCAGGTATTCTCAGGGACTTGGGTGTTGTGATCTAAATCTTTTGTCACTGAAGCCATGTTTGCTTTAGGGGGCACTTGAAACCCAGTAACACCATTGCTCTTGCAGACTTTAGAGGTACCACCTTGGTGGTCTTGGGTCAGCTCCAGGACATATCTCTGAATCACCAGGCAAAGACTCTTATTCTGTTCCCTACTTTTCCCCAAACAAACAGAGTCTCTCTCTCTGTACTGAGCTGTCTAAATCTGGAAGAGGGGTGACACAGCATCCCTGTGGCCACCACCAATGGGACTACACTGGGTGAGACTTGAAGCCAGCCCAGCACTAGATCTTGCCTAAGGCCTTCAGTGATCACTGCTTGGGCTACCACCTATTTTCACTCAAGGCTCAAGGGCTAGGCATAGAAGAAACATACCTCAAAATAACAAGGGCCATATTTAAAAAGCTCACAGCTAATGTCATATTGACTGGGGAAAATTTGTAAGCCTTTATTTTAAAAACTATAACAATACAAGGATGCCCACTTAGCACTAAGAGATTTATAAGACTGGACCACTACATTAGTTTGCTAGTCCTGCCATAACAAATTACCACATATTAGGTGTCTTAAACAACAGAAATTTATTTTCTCATACATGTGTACTCCAGAAGTCCAAGATCATGGTGTCAGCAGTGTTAATTTCTTTTGAGGGCCATGAGAAAAGGATCTGTTTTAGGCCTCTTTCCTTGGATTTTAGATAGCCATTGATTCCCTATGTCTTCACATTATCTGCTCTCTGCATTTGGTGGTATCCAAATTTTCTCTCTTTTTTTTTTTTTTAAGACAGAGTCTCACTCTCTCATCCAGGCTAGAGGTCAATGGAGTGATCTCAACTTCCTGCAACCTCTCTGCTTCCTGGGTTCAAGTGATTCTCCTGCCTCAGCCTCTTCATTAGCTAAGATTACAAGCATGTGCCACCATGCCTGGCTAATTTTTTTTTTTTTTTTGTATTTTTAGTAGAGACAGGATTTCACCATGTTGGTCATGCTGGTCTTAACTCCTGACCTTGCAATCCATCCACCTTAGCCTTCCAACGTGCTAAGATTACAGGCATGAGCCACTGCATTGGGTCCCACATTTTCTCTTCTTACAAGAACACCAGACATAATGGATTAGGGTCCAAGTTAGTGAACTTATTTTCACTTAATTACCTCTTTAAAGGTTCTATCTTTAAAGATTCCAGGCTGGCCACTGTGGCTTATGCCTATAATCCCAGCACTTGGGACACTTATATAGAAGGATCCCCTGAGCCCAGGAGTTCAATTTTGTAGAGAGCTATGACTGAACCACTGCACTCCAGTCTCTGGAAGACAGGGCAAGATGCTGTCTTAAAAATAAACAAATAAATTACATCTTAAAAGGTTATTTTACCTCCAGACTAAAATACAAAAATAACACTTCTTACTTGTCTCATGCATATATAATTATGAAACATCAGAATCTTTTCTAATTTTTGGTGGTTTGAAGAAGATGCCCTGAACAGCAACAAAGCATAAGATTTAGTACAGACTGTGACATCTGCAGTGGCATTAAATTGCAAAATAAAAAAGAAGGATACCACACCCAAGCCAGGGTCATTCAAAATATATGGCAGGAGGATTCATTAAATAAAGGTATTACATGATGATGTTGCATCCATAATATGAAATATTAAATTGCTATTAAATAATTTGTCTTCAACTTATTTTATAACTTTAGAAAATGTTACTAACAAGTTAAATGGGAAAAGTACGCTCTTAGTCTGAGAAAGGGTGGATTAATAAATAGAATGTATTAATTTGGGCATTCACACTTAGGTCTTGGAAGATTTTCATATTTATTGTTGTCTTGATCTACTGAGCAGGGTACTATTGCGCAGGGTACTATTGAAGAAAAATCTGTTACATAGCACTTCAAAATATGTCTGACTTGTGTCTTAAACCTGGAACAAACTTAGAATTGATTGCTATGCATTGAAGATTAAAGCCAACCAAACTGTATCCAGTTGTATTTAAGCTCTTACTCTTGCTATTTTGTAAAGGAAATTAGCTGCAAGGATGCTGAATTAAAAATGCTATCCTGATTATTTATCCTTTGGGCCTTAAGACTTTCCCAGGCCCCTGAAAGCTAAAGATTATAAATGCTTGATAGCACATATACACAGAAACATTGGTGTTGTATCTATTCATCAACTGATTTTTTTAAGGCCACATAGGAGACTCAACTTAGTGTACAAAGAACAAAATGTATTGCTGGGTTTTGTGTTGCTTTGAATACTCAATTATTGACTACAATACTTATCTTGGAAATGAGGTCAGTTCAAATGGTTCATTTTTATGAAAATTCAACCTGAGAATCTGGAAATTTTAAATGTTCTGTTTGATAGCATTTGGTTCATTAGCCTTATCTTGAAACTAAACAAATGCACTTTAAATAAATTCTAATTTCTAAGCCTGCTGGGGAGTCACTATTTTGATGGTGTTCAGGTCATGACATATTTCTAAAGTCAAAGGTGATGGTGAATGATTCTGAAGCTAATTTGTCCCTCTGTTTTGCCCCCAGCATTTCTCTATGTACTCCAGAACCAGTTCAGAGGTTTCAAGTACCATATTTTGGGGATCCTTTATTCTGACTCCTGAAAAAAATATGATAGGAATTGCTGTTTTCCTTCAAATCCTGAAACTTACAGCAATCTCATTTCAGAAGGTTATGACAAATGGACAGATGATTATTGAAAACCCCTTCAAAAGTCAACATCAGGTACTTAAAAATTAGCAATATTTTCTACTTCCTAAAAACAGAATGACATAGAAAAAATTAACAGTGGGCACCAAAGGATGCTAGCCAGTCAGGTCAGAGTCCCTAGGAACCAATCACAGCTAGCTCTAGCCCTAAACAAACAAGACAATTTTCCTGAAACATATCGGCTAATTATCTGGTCTATTTAGGATTCTGGCAGATGTGGCTACAAATATTCATCCCACTATGTGACTTTGAGAAAGTCATTGCATTCTTTGAACCCCTGTTTTGTTTTCTTTCCGTGTCCTGTATCCATGGGATTGTTGCGTTATTAAAATACAATTTCCCAACTGCTTCCTCATTTAATGTGGAGATTTTTATTGCAAAATGAATACTTGAATTAGAGAAATAGAGAGTAAACACTTCTGAATATATGAATACTTTGATAGTTCTCCTTTGAATAATGTTCTCAGATGCTGCTTTGTTGCTTAAGAAGAGTGAGGAACTATGAGATATCTTGACAAATAAAAATTAAATCTGGAGTTCAATTACTATGCAGTTATGTTTGATTGACTTAAGGAATAAATATTTTCAAAACCTTTAATAACGATAGTAATAGTAAACACCTAATTGTTATTATAATGTTATAGGCACTATTTTAAGTGACTTTCATATATTCTACTCTTATTTAATAGTCATTATCATTTTTTTTATTAAAAAAAAACTGAGGAACTAAGATTAAGGCATTGTGACCAAGATTCTAATCCCAATAGGTGCTAGAACTGGGTCTTAAACCCAGTTAGTCTGATTCCAGAGTAGAGTTGATGTGCCTGACAACTTCATCATTTTTCCCCTAAGTATTTCCTCTTGCTAGAAATTTTGTTAATATTTTTCATTTCTCTTATAGCATTGATGTTCAGATGGAATCTCATATCCCAATTTTGTGGGTAGGTACACTAAGACAGACATTTAATGATTTACACTAAGAAGGACAGGACATTTTTACCTAAGATTCCAAGTCCTGTGTTTTATGCAGCAGACTTGTAACCGTAATATTGTGACTAATGTTTAAACAGTGAAAGTATTCCATTTCCTTTGCTCTAGTTAATTTGCCTGGCTGAGGCCATAAATGTAACTGGAAAGGGACTCAGCTCGTTATAACAGCAGAGGCAATGTACAAACAACAAAATGAACCATGGTTCTGACTGCAAGTTCTGATTTATAGTCACTGAAATAGAATTGCACTATTTGAGAGATTGCCAGTTTTCATTTGTGTGGCATCTGGATATTCCTGTATAATATCTAAATCAAATAATGGCTAATAAAAGATATTGATAACTGGGAACTCCAAATGAAAGGTATAAATTGTCACGCATGGTCAGGAAAAAAAAATAGAACCCACAGAGTCCACAGTTTTCCACTTTCAGGGTAAAATGTGTTTCCCCATAAAGAAAAATGAGCATGAGGTTGTACCTATAAAGGACTGTGATTGATTTCCTGGGTGACTAGGAGCAATCAGTCTCTTCCTTTTGAATCACACCTCATATGTCACACCTCGAAGAGCTACTTAATGCCAGCTAATGTCTGTACCCAGAAAGAATAAATAATGAATTCATGGATTGCCTTTCTTTCTCCACTTCATTTAAGAAAGCTAATTGTTTAGAGAATAGATGTTCCTTGGCTCATTGGCTTAATAATACAGGAAACTCTATTGAAAAAGCCAAACTCAACCTAAATGAACAATCCTTCCTTAGCTCACACTTGTGATAAGAGCAGAGAACGTTACTGGCTATTAAAATGTAAACAGATAATGAATAAATTCACTATTTTTCCCTGCTGAGGCATTTTGCCTTTGGGTAGCCTTGAGCTCTAAACTATACAGAAAGTAAATCCTCATTAATTTGAAGCAAAAGGAGATCACAAATAAAACATTTGTTTACCAAAATCTATCTTCTAGCTCAAAGGAACCCAATCATAAGAATGACTCCTTGGGAGGCAGAGGCAGGTGGATCATGAGGTCAGGAGCTCAAGACCAGCCTGGCCAAGATGTTGAAATCCTGTCTCTACTAAAAATACAAAAATTAGCTGGGAGCGGTGGCATGCACAAGTAATCCCAGCTACTCAGGAGACTGAGGCAAGAGAATCGCTTGAACCTGGGAGGCAGAGGTTGCAGTGAGCGGAGATCACGCCATAGCACTCCAGCCTGGGTGACAGAGTGAGATTCTTTCTCAAAAAAAAAAGAATGGCTCCAAAACATTTATGAGGAATGTCACTAATATTTTATTCTTTTACTTTCTTTAATTGATAAGCAAGGACTCAGGGCAGTCCTACAGTAACATCAATCTCTTGCATTTGCCTTCTGAAATGCAAATTTAGAGTAGGAGAGAAAGGGTTGAAGTTACAGCTACTATATTCAGAATTGCTTATAATTCTGGGCATATCCAAGGGCATATGTTTAATTTGTGAATATCATTAATTGAGTTTTTTTAGAAATAAAATAGTTTGATAATAACTAATTTATGGTTAATATTTTAAGTCTGAGTTAAAGAATCTATCAATTGTCATGGTCAAAAGTATATATAAGCAGAACACCAAATAAACAAAACAAACAAACAAACAAAAAAAAACGAACCTATTCCCAATCCTCAACCTCTGAGATTTACGGTAAGGTAAGCAGTGTTATCACAAACTAGTAAATAAAGTACCCATGTATAACAAAAGTATAATGACAAGATAGCATCATTAATAATAACCATAATTTCTAGAGTATTTGCTATAACAGACGCTGCATTTCATCCCTGCATTCATGATCTCTCTTGGTTCTCCCAACAGCCCATAAGGATGATTTTAGAGGAGAAAATGAGTCTCAGAAAGGTCAAATAACTTACCTCAGTAGCCAATAAATACCGACAGTAGGATTTAAACCTAGGACTTACATTAAATTGTACACGTGTGTTTTTCTCATATACCATTAAAGTATGTCAACACCAACTAAAAATCAAGCTTATGTCTGATTTTTAGATAAGGGCAAAGATGAGTGACACTCAGGCAGAGAAACTGGAAAGGGATGAGTAGGGTAGTGTGGCAGTTAGAACGTTCAGATGATTCCCAATGACTCATGCCTTTGCCTCATTCCTTCCCCTTGAGCGTGGGAGAGAACTGTGAAAATGATAGGATATTTCATTTTGTATGGCAAAGATGAAGGGACTTTTCAAATATAATTAAGCTCTCTAATCAGTTAACCTTTGGTTAATCAAAAGGAGATTCTCCAGAGTTTTGAAGGTGAGCCCTTCAATTAAAAACATATGCCTTCTTTAAGCACTGTTGCAGAAAAAAATTATTCTAACTCTTGTTAAAATGGTAAGAAAGACCTCATTCAGGAAGACTGTTGTAACAGGAGAGAAAGCCTGAGTGTAACTCTGTGTAAAACAAAGACAACTGGAGATTTATGCCAATGAGAAGAGGGAGTGGTCAGTGGGTAGAAAATTACTAAGAGAAGACATCAAGACTAGGCAAATTCTTGCTAACTGGCCTGAGTACTTTTACTAAAGGCAGGTCAAAGACTGAGATATCAAAGATGGAGGATGAAGAAGATAATCAGATACCAAGGTTAGGGGATTCTCTCTAAACTGACCTAGTAAGACTCTTGCTAAAACTGGACTTGGCAATGACAAACACAGAAGCCAAAGGTCAAGGCATAGCAGAGAACAGAGCTCACGGGAGCTTGGGCAAAGTTTGGTTAAGGAGAGTTGTTTTCAGCAACAGAAATGCTCTCTTGTGGACCTTAGAAGAGTGAGCTGCCAGGTTGTGAGAGGGAATACTGAAGGAACTGCTAGCAAGGACCTTAGGTGTCTCTAAGAGTGGAGAGTGGTCCTTGACCTATAGCCAGTAAGACAACAAAACTTACCAATGTGTTTCTAAATCATTCCAAAAGATTTTCTGAAGAACGTGAAATTCAGAAATCAACACTACATGACATTCTGAGATATTGTAAATAGAGGCAATTTATAAATTGGCATTTGTAAAAGCTACCTGGTAAATGACTTTCAACATCATATCTATATGCTAAAATTTTAAAATAGCATTAACTAAAGAAAGAAATAAAAGTGACTTTAATTATCTAGTTAAAAATAGTAACTATTAATAGTACATACAAAAATATAATATCCCCCCTTAAAAACCTAAGTATACAGTGAATATATGAGGAAGTTGGTTTAAAATACAAGTCTGTCTGTATTCAATATTTTGCTGTCTTTATTTTATTTACATGACAAGTGTACAGACACCTTGATGAGATTTCATATAGAAAATAACATCTCATTTTGACCAAAACTGTCCATCTTATACCTGAGGCCAGGAGAGACTAGCCTTGGCAACATAGCAAGACCACATCTCTACTTTAAATATATATATATATATATTTTTAATTATATATATTATTTAAATTATATATATATTTAAATTATATCTATATTTAAATAATATATATATTTAAATTATATATATATTTAAATTAACCAGGTATGGTAGTACATGGCTGTAGTATGAGCTGCTCAGGAGGTTGAGGTAGGAGAATCCCTTGAGCCCAAGAGTTCAAGGTTGCAATGAGCTGTGACTGCACCACTGCACTCCAGCCTAGGTGACAGACAGAGGCACTGTCAAAAAAAAATCTTAAAAGATTATTTCACTCTTACACTGAAATGCAAAAATGAGACTTCTTGCTTGTCTCTGTGTATGTATTTCTGAAGCTTCACAATATCGGATTTCCAGAAGATTTAAAAAGGTGACCTGAGCAACATCAAAATTTAGGATTATCACAGACTATGACATATGTGTTGGCATTAAATTGCAGAGAGAAATAGGAAACTGTACCCAAGCCAGAGTCATGGAAAATATGTGTCAAGAGGATTCATTAAATGAAGACATTGCATGATAATGTTGCATCCATAAAATGAAATACTATGTAGCCATTACCAATATTGTCTTCAAAATATTTGATGACTTCATAAAACATTACAATAGGTTAATGGAAATGTATGATCTTACTGTTTGTTAAAAAAATGGGACAATTTCAATTTGCTCTATGAAATAATACAGTAGCATGTTAGCAGCTATTGGGTTTGGATAGGAGGAATATGTATAACCTTAACTTTAATATATTTTTCGCTTTTATATATTTATGTATTTTTATTGTTCATTAGTATGAAAATTTTAAATGAATTTTGTTCTTTTAGAATTGGAAAACAATAAAGCAGGGGAAATCGAGCTTTATTGGCAAAGCACTAAAATTTAAAATGACCTAGGTGATCTATATAAAATGAACAAAATGCAATCATTGAGTCATTTTCAGCTTCCAGATGCCCTAATTCTAAGTTCAAATAGGGACATGTGCAAAGAGATGAAATTTCTTCGGCATTTAGCCCATGTCTATAGTTCACAATATATCACAAATGAAACATTACTCAGTTTCCTTCGCTATAAAAAGTGGGAGCCAAATCAGATGGGCTTTATACTCTTTTCCAGCTATAATGTTCTATAATTTCATATTCTGTGATTCACTGGTGTAGAACTCTTGCAGATTTTCGGGTTTTGACTGTGTTTAGAAATTTCATTTTGTTTAAAAAAGTACAAACTCAAAACATGCAGCCTTACAGTCTATTATATAATGAAGAACTAGAAAGCAAGCAGTGAGACAGTCCAGCACGGCACTTTGGAGGCCAGTGGCACTGGGGCCAGATCACTTAAGCTGAGTCACATGACTACCAATTATTAGGTATGTGACTTAGGACAAGTTATTTAACCTCTCTGTGCTTCCATTTTCTCATCAAGGGATAATAATACTAACTGCTGAATTCATTGGTTTGGTGTGAACATTAAGTTAATTAATACATGTAAAGGACTTAGAACAATGTCTGGCATATGTTCAAAAAATATTAGCTATTATTATTTTCCTCACTTGCTTAAGTAGAAAGAATGAAATGAGTACAATAAAAAACTTAGCCCATGGGAATTAAAGCAATTTTTTCTGCATTAGAAAAGGCCAGGCAGGGCCGTCTAAAATTTCTCAGTCATAGCAACCTTATTAATTTACATGATTGCCTCCCCTCTAAAACCCGGTATTTTAACCTTAGAAAAGTATAAAGGAAGAATGATGCTGTAGGGACGTTGCTAAAGATATTAAAAATAACTCTAAGATGCTAGCTAGCAACAGAAGGATTCTGCACAGAACTCGGTTTGCCAATTCCATTCTTTACCTTTCTTTCAAGGCCACATTCAAATGACATTTTCTCAGTGCATTTTCTGTTCATCAACAATAAACTGGTCCCCATTCTGCCGCAAGTCATCTTTTGTGTCATCACACATGACACTTTTTGTAGAATCTCACTTCCCAGAAAGTGTAAATGCTATATATTCTCCAGAAAAAAAATGTATTAGACATTTATTTAATAAACATATAGTGCTGACTGTGTCCTAAGCCCTCTGTTCCAAGCACTTGGCAAATATTATGCCATTTAATCTTCATGGGAGATTGCAAAATACGGACATAATTTTCCCCTCTCTGCTTGCACACCTTTTTCTAATGTGACTTTTCCATTCTTTCTAAGTGTATTTCTCCATCATCTTGAATCTGTGTTTCCTTGTGATTTGTTTTGGCAATACAAATGCAGCAGAAGCAACATCCTGTGAGTTGAGAGTTGAACTAGAAGAGGTCTTGCAGCTTCAGTTCTTTCTCTCCTAGGCTCCTAAGTTTGTCATGTGAAGAGGCCTACCCTAGTATCCTTGAAGATAGGAGACCACATGGAGAGGCAAGTCAGCCAACAACTAGCACTATCTTCCAGATATTAGTATGTGATTGAAATTCCTAGATCATATCTCTCCAGAGAAATAGCCATAGGACTGTGGCTGTATGACACACTCAAGTTAGAGCAGCAGAAAGAAATCATCCAGCTCATTGCAGTCACTAAGTTTGGGAGGTTTGTTTTGTAGCAAACACTGCTAACTATATACTCCTCATTATATTAATATGAACTAGATATAACATCATTTTCTTTTTACAAATGAAAAAGTCCAAAGTTTTACCAGTGTTAAGAAGATAGAGCTTAATGCATGTTATCTTTCATACATACATTGCCTAATGCCCAGGTACCAAGTTCTATTAATACTTCTAGGTGCACCAGTTGGAGTGTCTTGCACATAGTAAGAACTCAATAAATAAATCCTTGAGGGTACATCATTTAACCCTGGTTTAACTTACTGTGCTCTTTCTTTTGCAAATGAAGTCACTCATGTTTCTTGTATTTCTTCACTGCAGATTCCCTATGCCACAAAATATGACAGCCTCCATACCCATTGGGAGTAATGATAATAAAGAAGTGAAACCTAGAAAGAAATGAATATCTCTTCTTGCTGTTTTTTTCATGTTTTGATTCAGCATCTAGGGACTTTGGTGACAGCCACCTTAAAATGTGACACCTTGTGAAAGGAATAGATAGGTTGGTAAAAGGCATATAGACAGAATGATAAGCCATAGATTAGGGGATAACAAACTTTTGGTATAAATATGTGGCAGGAGCAGGAAGGTTATATAGTAACTAACCCCTCTGTAAAATCACAGATTTGACCTCCACAGAGAAAAGTTATGAGTTCTTCATTACATATATATATGTAATGTGTGTTTTATATATATATGAAAATATTTATATATGTATTGCTTATTTATTGAGCTCTTACTATGTGCAAGGTACACTAAACTGGCACTCCCCGAAGTATTAATAGAACTTGGTGTCTGTGCATTAGGCAATGTATGTATGAAAGGTAATATACGTTAAACATTACACATATATATAACATGTAATGAACTTACTAAGTTATGAGTTCTTACAAATTACATGTAAGTAGTGTGTACAAATTATACACATGCAAATATATACATTATGTATATATATTTAATAAGAACTCATTACATATATATGTAATGAATAAGTCATTATATATAATGAATGAGCATGTATGGAAGCTATTGACTATCATGTATGGTAGCTATTAACTAGCATATATGGTACCTGTTTTATATAAATAGCTTGAATAGCATATATGGTAATTATTTTATTTAATTTCAGAGAAGGAACTTTAGATTACATGTGAAACTCAAATGCTGGTAACAGCCCAGACACTTTTGATTTATAATTAATTGAATAACTATCTGAAATGCTTAGCACATTAAATATCAGGACTCCTGACCTATTCAGATGCTAATGTCTCATTGAAGTCCCCTATCCATAGCCTTAGAAAAATAGAGCTTATGGGAAGTCATTAATTCCAGCCCCAGGAGGTTGAACTTTAAGAACCAGTGCAAACACCAGGAAGGCAAGATCTATTTAAGCAGAGAGGATGTACAGAACAGAGAACGGAAAATATAAATATAAATGTGCTATTCTTCCTTCCTCTCCCCTCTCCTCCCACAGCTGTATCTTCTGGAATGTTAGAGGCAATAAACAGGTTCTCTCTCAGCAAAATGACTTCACTGTCAAACTTGAGAAAAAAAGTAAGAAGCAAACTGATGGTGTAACTATAATAGTTTAAAATAATATTTCTAGTGTGAAAAGCCTTCACATCCCAGACAGGACCTGTGCTACTCTAGGTCAAACTTAATTTTAGTTGTTGCATGTTACATAAGACATCCATGCATTAATTTTCACTGCAATTGCGTTTATGGGTAAGAAACCCAGAAACCTAAGGGTAGAAGCCAGAAGGAAACAACAGAAGATAACCAGACTGTGTTATAATGGAAATTTGAAGCAACATGTCCAAGAATGTAGAGGACAATTTTTGTACTTTTTAATAATTTCTTTCCTGTCTCTACCTTTTTCTTCTGGTGAAAAAAGACCTTAATGGTGTGAATATTTAAATTATAGGAACTGGACTTAAAAGTGGAGTAGATTCTACACTGGTACATTAAGTAAAAATAATGTACGTATTGCCATATATTCAAGTGTAGGTATGAAATTATGTGAATCTAGAATAATGCTGCTAATTCTACTAAACGCCACTCCTATCTTCCTACCTTGATGATAGTTTCGATATTGAAAAGATGGAGGGATTTGTTGCAGATTTCAGAGATCTCATTTATTTATTCCTTCTCTATGGTGCTTAATCAGTTTGATAAATAGCACACAAATGGACATGAGAATTAAATATAGCTTTGTTACCTTAAAATGTGATAAAGATCTAGTTAAAGCCTCATCCAAAGTAAAAGTATCTGTAACTTTCCTTCCTAAAATGCCCCTAGATTAGACTCTGGGATCAGTCTGGGAGAAGACTGAGCTTGTAGAGCAAACTCTGAACATACACACACACACACACACACACACACACACACACACACACACACAAACACACACACACACACACACCCAGCTGAATGGAAGGTTAAACCTGTTTTATCCTTCAAGCACAAGTTACGGAATACAAGAACAGGAAAGTGGCAAACCAGCACTGCTTTTTAAAGCAATTATTCACCTTGATGCGTCTCACGGCACCAGTGGAGTGAGAGATTACTCTTGCTGTGAGAAGAAATGAATGTGGGGAGTTCAGAAGAGGCTCCAAATACTTGATTACTGTTTCTTCTAGGGGAGTGGAATGGTAATCCCAAAGCAAATATGAGGATAAGGCATAAAAAGCGCCCCCTCTAATAAAGAGGTGTTAGGAATTGCTACTTGCGTCTCTAAGCTGACGGTAAAGCAAATATCTAAAGTTATTTTAAACTTTAGTTATTTGCCTTACCGTCAGCTTAGAGACGCAAGTAGCAACTTTTTACCCAAGCCTATTACTGCTTTAATAGCAAAGTTTTTGGCATAGAATATTGACAGTATATGGGTGAAGCAGGGAGCTAAATCATGAAAAAAACAATTAACTATAATTTCATAATAGGAAAACTGGAAACTCAGAGAGTAAGTAGAGATCTTTCTAACCCACTTAAGAATTTTAAAAGAAAATTTATTAATTTTGAAAATAATAAAAATTAGCAAATAAATGTCAAAGAAAAATTGTACCAGAGTTAAACAGGCAAGAAAGACTTTACTCATGGCTATGGAAATAGGAAAGGCCAGAACTCAGTCTGAACCCAATTCCCCTAAAACAAAAGCTACACAAAGTTTTTAAAGTAGGTGTTGGGCCAGGCGCGGTGGCTCACGCCTATAATCCCAGCACTTTGGGAGGCCGAGGCAGCTGGGTCACAAGGTCAAGAGATCAAGACCATCCTGGTAAACGTGGTGAAACCCCGTGTCTACTAAAAATACAAAAATTAGCTGGGCATGGTGGCACATGCCTGTAGTCCCAGCTACTCGGGAGGCTGAGGCAGGAGAATTGCTTGAACCCAGGAGGCGGAGGTTGTGGTGAGCCGAGATGGCACCATTGCACTCCAGCCTGGGTAACAAGAGCAAAACTCAGTCTCAAAAAATAATAATAATAAAATAAGAATACTTTAAAAAAAAAAGTAGGTCTTGGGGTGTGGTACCAGGATTAAAGACCATATGTGTTTATCGATTGCCTTTACCCAACTACATGAGGTGGCTTTAGGACTTGGAGAAGGCTTCATCAGAAGTTAGGAACTAACTCTCCCACAGAAACTGGGCAATAGGGGCACTATCTTCATTGCATAAGATAGTTTCCAGATCCTTGAGAAAGACATTTCTGGATTGAAGTATTGGCAAAGGGCTTTCAAAAAGATTTTCATCTCGGAGAGGCAGAGAAAAGATTTATAAATACAAATTGTCTAATGTTAATGCTCTAGGAAAAGGTGGTCAGGCCCTAGAGTCAAGAAGAAGCCTGTCAAAATGTAATAAAGCAGAGGGCAATGTTAAGGTTCATCTTGGCCAATATCATACACAAAAATTATAGAAGATAGAAGACATTTAAAAAATCTGATTGAACAAATGCTAATAATCGAAATTAAGCATAGAAAAGTGTTGGCTGAAGGATAATTGTGACTGTTTAGTGAGCTTTTCTGATGAGCCCAGGTGCACAGAAAACATATGTGTAAGGAAGTTGAGGCTGGGTACAGCGGCTCACACCTGTAATCCCAACACTTTGGAAGGTCGAGAAAGGTGGATCATTTGAGATGAGGAGTTCAAGACCAGCCTGTACAGCATAGGGACACACTGTCTCTAGTAAAAATACAAAATTAGCTGGGAGTGGTTGCACGCACCTGTGGTCCAGGCTATTATGGAGGCTGAGGCACAATAATAGCTTGAACCTGGGAGACATAGGCTGCAATGAGCCTACTGCACTCCATCAAGACTCCATCTCAAAAAAAAAAAAAGTTGAGATATAGAGCAAGGCTGAGTAACATCAAAATAATAATATCATGAAACAATGTCAGTGATATGAAAACCAACAATGAGCCAATTACTCAGAAAGCCTTGACTCAGCACTTGCTTTTTTGGCTTTTACATTTTGTAAAAGGTCTGTTTTTTTTTTTAATAAGATACTTTATTATAGGGTATTGGTATAAAAAAAAAGCAAGAGGACAACTATGTGAATTGAGCATTGTAACATTAATAGAAAGAAAGCAGTCCAGCTAACCACAGAATTCTTAACTAAAGAGATTTATGTTAAAACAGAAAATGTTAAAGCAAACATCATTAAAAAGAAATTAGGCCTTAATAAGAAAGATTATAGTAAGAGTACTCATCCATTTAAACTTAATTTGATTCCAGGTCCAGATCTCTAGAAAAGATCTTAAAGATAAACTGTTCAACATATCCAGGAGGACTAGAGTACTCGCAGAAAAGACTGCAAAAGCTATGTTAATAATCTCTGAGAAACTGTAATAAAATAAAGAGTATGTTGAAGGGTTTTTTAACATTTAGAGTGCAAAGCAAAACTTTTCTAAAAATCTTCTAAGCCAGACACATATTTGATATACGGCTCTTCCCCAGCCTTGACATTTATTTTCGTTGTAGTTATGAAGACTACCCATATATAAAGATAATCAACTTATTGTTTTTTTCCCATTTAAGATTTACAATGATGCCAAATACAAAACTATTTTGAAAAATGAGAGATGAGCCACAGATATTATCTGCCTTCTCACAGACAATTGTCTCACGACTTCACAAACTAAAAATTCATTCCACACTGATGTCCTTATTTCTTATTTTTAAAATCATTTCCAATATTAATGTGGCCTTTAATTCCCTAAGATGCAAAACTTTTTATTTGACAGATCTTGCTTACTTCCTTCAAACAAATTACAATTTTGTATCACCAGCACTCCCAATAAGCTCTTACCCCACTCACCTTCACCAAGGGATTTGGCCACTTGTGAGACTGTCAGAAAACATTTCTTTGTGGAGATGTGGGCCTTCCTGCACATCAGTGCTAGAACAAAAAAGAAGGACAGAAAATGTTCTTCTGGAAAATTTATACACACACACACACACACACACACAATATATGGATGAAGTATATATTTCATAGTATATGATCTATCCAGACTAGGTTAAGCAATCACTTCTATATGAGTTTTAAAAATTAAAAAATATTATAATAAAATATTATTCGATATCTATTTTTACTTACTGAAAACCCTCTGGTTTTGCATGTAATACAAAATAAGAGAAATCACCTCCCAATATTTGTTGTCATCTTCATGTTACTCATACATTTTACATCTCAAGAGAGTCTGAAATAGGACTCACTATCAATACTTTAATTAATAATTTAGGATTTCCCTCTCATAAGCATTGACCTGGGGATATTAAGATAAATGGATTGACTTTAAAATTATATTGTTTCTTTTTGCCTTCTCATCTTACAAAAAACAGCAAAACCCCTGCCCAAGTCACTTTCATTATTAAAATATACTGTCAAGAAAGATACTGAGATTAGTAATTTATATTTGATTATAAACTTAATTGCTCACCTCCTCCATATTGATTCATCTATTCTGTGTCCTTTAGTTTTGTTTTTTTGGTTTTTTTTTCCATTCTCTAACACCATGGGGTAGTTAGTTTAGGTGTTACAATATGAATTCTTAAAGTATTAATTTATTTACTTATAAGTACTAAGTCAGGCAATTCAATCAGGTCTGCATGTCTCAAGTTTTCAAAATCTTAGACTATAAAATTCCACCGATCAAGTCAAAGGCCATCCAAGAATTATCTTATTCTTTATCCACCAAAAAAAAAAAAACCTCCAGTGCAAATTTTCTAATGTTTTCTGTTAAATTAATTTATACATGTTTGTTTGCCATAGTATTCTTAGCCTGTGGGTAGAGTCACTGAAAGTGCAGTAATGGGTGGTTCGGGCTCAGTGAGACATGCTCTTTCCTTTGCTCTTTGTTCTTGGCTCATTTCACTCTTGTAATCACAAAAACGCAAGCATTCTACAGTCTTCTCTTTTTTAATCCTGCCCTGATTTTCCATAAGGTTGTAATCTGGGTATGCTCCCCTAAATTCACTGATGCAACACTTCCTATTTCCACTAGCTAAACGTTATATACTGCTTCATCCAAGTCAATAAATTTCTGTTCCAATCTGTTCTGCTGAACTAAATTTACTCATCTGGTGTTAAAGGTATTTCAGACAACAGGAAACAGTAAGACATATATTTAGGAGAGATAGACCTTCTTAACGTCCTTGAAAAAGCATTACTTTGACACCAGTCTTCCTTGCATGCCAGTACACAGCAAAAGGCAAGGAAATCTATGGTATTTTCACAAATCCCTTGCCTTCACTCTTCCTTCCTTTGCTTTAGGTAAAGTCTCACCTTTCCTCAAACAGTTTGCTGCAACTAACTCTGTTTTTTTTTTTGTAATTCACACCACCCCCACCCTGCAAAGTCTGCTGGAGCTCCATCTCCAAATTCTTACTGGTTCTGGTTGCCTCCTTCCTTTCTTTTCTACTTCTATTTTCCCTGAAGGGCTGCTATTAGTCTCAGATATCTGCGAACCAAAAAGAGAAGATGGAAAACCAAAGGCTTGGCCTAGAGGAAGGGAGAGTCAAGGGACCACAGAAAAAGTTCAGGAACTACAACCTCTTATCTGGCCTCACCACCTTCAATATTCACTCTACAAATTTAACCATCACAGTGATGCTTGTCTAACATTTAGAACTGATCTTGCCACTTTGACTTACCTGCTTAACTTCTTTTTCGTTTTTTTTTCTTATTTATTATTTTTTTATTGCATTTTAGGTTTTGGGATACGTGTGCAGAACATGCAAGATAGTTGCATAGGTACACAAATGGCAGTGTGTTTTGCTGCCTTCCTCCCCTTCCCCCACATTTGACATTTCTCCCCAGGTTGTCTGTCCACAGCTTCCCCCAACGCTGTCCCTCCCCTATTCCCCCCAATAGTCCCCAAAGTGTAGTACTCCCTTCCCTGTGTCCATGTGTTCTCATTTTTCATCACCCACCTATGAGTGAGATTATGCGGTATTTCATTTTCTGTTCTTGTGTCAGTTTGCTGAGAATGATGTTCTCCAGATTCATCCATGTTCCTACAGGACACGAACTCATCATTTTCGATTGCTGTATAATATTCCATGGTGTATATGTGCCACATTTTCCCAGTCCAATCTATCATCGATGGGCATTTGGGTTGGTTCCAGGTCTTTGCTATTGTAAACAGTGCTGCAATGAACATTCGTGTGCATGTGGCCTTATAGTAGAATAATTTATAGTCCTTTGGATATATACCCAGTAATGGGATTGCTGGGTCAATTAGAATTTCTATTTCTAAGTCCTTGAGGAATCGCCACACTGTCTTCCAATATGGTTGAACTAATTTACACTGCCGCCAGCAGTGTAAAAGTGTTCCTATTTCTCCACATCCTCTCCAGCATCGGTTGTCTCCAGATTTTTAAATGATCACCATTCTAACTGGCGTGAGATGATATCTCAATGTAGTTTTGATTTGCATCTCTCTAATGACCAGTGATGATGAGCATTTTTTCATATGTTTGTTGGCCTCTTGTATATCTTCTTTTGTAAAGTGTCTGTTCATATCCTTTGCCCATTTTTGAATGGGCTTGTTTGTTTTTTTCCTGTAAATCTGTTTGAGTTCTTTGTAAATTCTGGATATCAGCCCTTTGTCAGATGGGTAAACTGCAAACATTTTTTCCCATTCTGTTGGTTCCTGATTCACTCTAGTGACTGTTTCTTTTGCTGTGCAGAAGCTGTGGAGTTTGATTAGGTCCCATTTGTCTATTTTGGCTTTTATTGCCAATGCTTTTGGTGTTTTGGTCATGAAGTCCTTGCCTACTCCTATGTCCTGAATGGTTTTGCCTAGATTTTCTTCTAGGGTTTTTATGGTGCCAGGTCTTATGTTTAAGTCTTTAATCCATCTGGAGTTAATTTTAGTGTAAGGTGTCAGGAAGGGGTCCAGTTTCTTCTTTCTGCACATGGCTAGCCAGTTTTCCCAACACCATTTGTTAAACAGGGAATCCTTTTTCCATTGCTTGTTTTTGTCAGGTTTATCAAATATTGTATGGTTGAAGATATGCTGTGTTGCCTCCGATGCCTCTGTTCTGTTCCATTGATCTATATCTCTGTTTTGGTACCAGTACCATGCTGTTTTGATTACTGTAGCTTGTAGTATAGTGTGAAATCCGGTAGTGTGATGCCTCTCACTGTGTTCTTTTTGCTTAGAATTGACTTGGCTATGTGGGCTCTCTTTTGGTTCCATATGAAGTTCATGGTGGTTTTCTCCAGTTCTGTGAAGAAAGTCAATGGTAGCTTGATGGGGATAGCATTGAGTCTGTAAATTACTTTGGGCAGTATAGCCATTTTCACGATATTGATTCTTCCTAACCATGAACATGGAATGTTTCTCCATCTGTTTGTGTTCTCTCTTAGTTCATTGAGCAGTGGTTTGTAGTTTTTCTTGAGGAGATCCCTTACATTCCTTGTACGTTGTATTCCTAGGTATTTTATTCTCTTTGTAGCAATTGTGAATGGCAGTTTGTCCTTGATTTGGCTCTCTTTAAGGCTGTTATTGGTGTATAGGAATGCTTGTGATTTTTGCACATTGATTTTATATCTGAGACTTTGCTGAATTTGCTTATCAGTTTCAGGAGTTTTTGGGCTGAGGCAATGGGGTCTTCTAGGTATACTATCAAGTCGTCTGCAAATAGAGACAATTTGGCTTCCACCTTTCCTATTTCAAAACCCTTTATTTCTTTTTCTTGCCTGATTGCTCTGCCTAGAACTTTCTGCTTAACATTTTAAAGGCTTTCTGTGACAAGTAAGTCACCTCATGTCCTGTCCTTCCTGTCCCCAGGCTCTACCTCCTACAAAAACTCCATCAAACACATACCTTCCAGAACACACTCACCATTCTCCCTGTGACTTCTTGCTTTTGCTATTCAGTTCTTCTGTCTGGGGTTCTTGTTACCCCTTTTCTGCTGGCTGAATTTTAAGCCTCTCCAAAATTTAAATTCAGAGATTATCTCTCTGAGGAAACTTTTATGCCCCCTCTTACCTCCCTGCTGGGCTGTGACTCTGTAATAGCCTATAAGTCTCTCCATAAGTGTACTTGCCATATAATAAAAGAATTTTTGGTGTATGGCCAGGGTTTTCCCACTAGGCTATTAGTCCTTTGAAGTTAAGGGATATGTTTTTCTCTTTAATGTACACACAGCATTTCTCAATGTAATTGAAATTAACTTAAAATTTGGAGTGGGAAATTTTGTTCTTTGTGTAAAATGTTCTCTCTCTCTCTCTCTCTCACACACACACACACACACACACACACATCTGTCATCCAGGCTGGAATGCAGTTGCACAATTATGGTTCACTGCAGCCTCAATCTTCCTGGGTACATGCGATCCTCCCTCCTAGGCCTCCTGGGTAACTGGGATGACAGGCACATACCATCATGTGTGGCTCATTTTTGCCTTTTTTTTTTTTTAGAGATGGTATTTTGTCATGTTGCCCAGACTTCTCAATTTCCTGGGCTCAAGCAATCTGCCTTGACTTGGCCTCCCAAAATGCTGGTATTACAGGTAAGCCACTGCACCCAGCCCCCAGTGAAATGTTCTTAACTTTGTAAAACACTTAGTGTTCATGCTTCCAAATGACTTCAAGTCAAATTTCTACATTCCCATTAAGTGAGTGTCGTTACCTGTGGTTAAAACTATTATTGCACAGTACAAATGTGGTACAAAGAAGGCACTCAAATGTGTGCTGAATAAATGAAAGAATGAGTAAATAGATGAATTCATAAATGGATGAATAAACACTTTTGCCTTAAAATTAATTAGTTATAATTTATTTTGGTTGCCAACAAATTTTAAGTGATTTAGTTCCTTTCTCTCAAATATCTCCAATTACTCTGAAGCCAGTCACTTCAGACAATTGCTAAGTGAAACTTTGTAAATGATGTCGAGATCATGAACAGAGATATTGCATCTATTTTAATTTCATAGCCAGATAATTCTTTAATTGACATAGGTTTTTTGCTAACTTTAAAGCTTAGCATATATATATATATATATATATATATATATATATATACTCACAACTTCAATAAACAGGAATGATTTTTCTTTCCCATAACAGATATTGCATTACTACAGATACAGCTATTATTAAAATATATCCATTCCGCAAAGCATGACATATACCAACATTTGTTTTTAGAGGTGTAATTATAGTTGAAAATGTATTATAAATTCCAACAGATTCGTTCCTAAAATTCAAGAATATGTGTTGTTTTGGCAGAATGGATTATAAAATAGGCTTTTATCAATACTTAAGAGTTTCAAATCATGTCTTTCTGGCTGCATAAAAAAGTAGCTTTTGTATGTATGAAAATAGTAGTTTTCTAGTTCTCTCACAGTAAAAGTAAAGTTATATATTGACTGTTATTAGAAGAAAATAACTTCTATAAAAGTTGTGAATATACATGGGCTAAGTCTTTGAGCTTAATAGACTTAGAAGACTATAGAAACTTAGTCATTACCTGATTTAAAAGTGTAATAATGCACACATATATATACATGCACCTTGGAAATACAAATTATTTTTTTTTTTGAGATGGAGTTTTGTTGTTGTTACCCAGACTGGAGTGCAATGGCACGATCTCAGCTCACCGCAACTTCCACCTTCTGGGTTCAAGCAATTCTCCTGCCTCAGCCTCCTGAGTAGCTGGGACTACAGGCACACAACACCATGCCCAGCAAATTTTTTTTTTTTTTTGTATTTTTAGTAGAGACAGAGTTTCACCTTGTTGACCAGGATGGTCTCGATCTCTTGACCTTGTGATCCACCCACCTCAGCCTCCCAAAGTGCTGGGATTATAGGCGTAAGCCACCGCGCCCAGCTCGGAAATACAAATTTTACCTCTCTTTAAATGTTTTAGAACACACACCAAAAATACATTGATAGATTTAGTAAAAAAAATTCCTAATAGATAACATAGAAAATACATTATATAAATAACTAATTAATCCTTACTCTCCACCAGTGAACACTGTGGTCTTCTACAATAATTTATTTTTCACCATACCCTATACTTTAGCCCTTCTTGCTCAATTCTCTTACCTCTCAGCACTGCTCTTCCCCCAGCACCTCACCCCTAAAGCTGGAAACCCTAGAATGGAACTAAATTACACAGAAAGAGCATGGAATTTAGTCGGAAGATAGGTTTCTGTCTTTTATTTTCTGATTTTTGAGCTGCCTGCTTAGCATCTCTGAGTCTGTTTCTTCATCTGTAGATTGGAGATAAAAGCAACTTAACCTTAGAAATCTAGAAAACGTTAGTTTTGTCCAAATAACCAAACTACGTCTCACACAGTAGGTTGTAACAGGAAAATTTTGCAAGTTTGCTCTTCGTCTCTAATATTTAACATTAAAAGCTGGAGAGCAGTTCATTATCAAGGTACATTCAGGTTGGCTTAGTGATTCTCTTATTAAACTTAGGCTACCTACCTACATTGTTTTTAATCATGAGAAGAAAGAAATTGGTGTTACAGTTCTCCAGAGAAACCAAACCAATAGTTTATTGGTCCCATGATCTGCTATCTACTGGAGACCCTGGAAAACCAGTATCGTTAATTCGAATTTCAGGCTGAACACCTGAGAGCCAGGGAAACTCATGGTATTAATCCCAGTTCTTGAGCAGCAGCAGTAGATCAATGTCTGAGTTCAAATAGGCAGGCAGGAGGCAAATGGGGAAAATTCTTTCTTCCTCTGCCTTTTTCTTGTATTCAGGCATTTAATGGATTGGAAGATATCCCTCTAAACTGAAGAGGGCAGTTTCCCTTACTGAGTCTACAGATCAAATGCAAGTCTCATCCAGAAACGTTCTCATAAACACACTCAAAAATAATGTTCCATCTTAGCACTCAGTGGCACAGTCATATCATGGGCTTCCCTGGCTCTCAGGTGTTCAGCCAGAAATTGGAATTATTTTCAGACTTGGTCATTCTTACACACTCCTGATCTTAGTTAATAAGACATGGCCATCTATCATGTTACACAATATATGAACCCAAAAGTCATCCTGGATTTCTTCCTCCTTTTCATATTCACTTCAGTGTTTCACAAGAACCTTCATGCAATGTGCTTGAAATTGATCCTTCACCCTTCTTCCAAAATCTGTCTTTCTGCTATTCCTTATTTTAATTGTCATCTATCCAGACACCTTAGAAATGGACAGTTATTTAGGATTCTCTCTCTCTCTCTCTCTCTATATATATATATATATAATATACATATACACTATATATATGTAGATAGATAAAAACATAGGTAGATAGGCATTTAGGATTATCTCTCTATTTTTTATACATTATATATATATATATAAAATATACACATACATACATATATGTAGATAGATAAAAACATAGGTAGATAGATAATAGAGCAAGCAATCCTTTGGACATTATATATATATATATATATATATATATATATATATATATATATATATGGTATATGCCCTTTGCCTCTCTTAATAGCCTTTCCCTCTTTTCTTGCCCTATTTTCAGCCTTTCCCAATTCTTCTCACTAGAACTCTCCCAATAGACTCTGCCAATATAATTCTCACTGTGTTGTAAGAGTGATCTTCTCAGGTGCCATTTTAAGAGAAAAATAATTTCTATTTATAAAGGTTGTGACTGTACATATGCCAAGTGTTCAAGCTTAGTGAAAAACCTATATAAATGTGTATATTATCTGATTAAGAAATTCATGCACATACAAACATATGTATATACTCTATATGTATATACTCAGTTGCTCTGTATTGCTCACAAGACAAAATGCATGCTTCTTTGCAAGGTGCTTCCAGATCATGTTCTCTTCCGCTTTCCTAAAATTCCTGATGTATGAATCACATGGCATTAGGTTACTACCTACTGCCTTTTTTGGAGTTCTTACAGATTTTAAAAGATCGTTAAAATTTTCTCTCATTTGTTGAATATTTAAACTTTTGGCTCCAGCATAATGTCTGTCCTTACTCCTGGTAATTTGCATATTCATGTAGATGACATTTTTGATATCTAGGCTTATTAGTTCTTAGTGTATCAATTACACTTTTATCTTCTTTTTAGTGATTCCCCTAGAGTTTGTTATATACATGCACAATTAATTCAAATCTGCTTCTAAATAACACTATTCACAGGTAGTACATATACCTTATTATATGGTTTGGCTCTATGTACCCTCCCAAATCTTATCTTGTACCTCCCATAATTCTCATATGTTGTGGGAGGGACCTAGTGGAAGATAATTGAATCTTGAGGGCAGGTCTTTCCCATGCTGTTCTTGTGATAGTGAATGGGTCTCATGAGATCTGATGGTTTTCAAAACAAGAGTTTCTCTACACAAGCTCTCTTTCTGCTTTCTGCCATCCACATAAGATGTCACTTGCTCCTCCTTGGTTTCTGCCATGATCGTTAGGCTTCCCTGGTCATGAGAAACTGTAAGACCAATAAATCTCTTTCTTTTGTAAATTGCACAGTCTTGGGTATGTTTTTATCAGCAGCATAAAAATAGACTAATACACCTTACAATAACAAAATATTCATAATCCCTCTCTTCCTCCTCTTGTATCATTGCTAAAATTCATTTTATTTATATATATGCTATGTTCCTTAAAAACATTATTTTCCACAAACCATTATCTTGAACAAGCATGTTGTTGAACTGTTACGTTTGAACAAAGCAGTTCAAAATTATTGTTTTAAACAAACTCTTATCTGTTAGACCAATTAAAAATAATAAAAAATTTTAATTTTACCTTTACCAATTTCTTCTCTCATGCTCTTTCTTTATGTAGAGCTGAGTTTCTGACTTTTATCATTTTTTTCTCTCTCTCCAAAGAGCTACTTTTAAAATTTCTTGCAAGGTAGGTCTACTGGCAACAAGATTCCTCAATTTTTGATTGTTTAATAAAGTCTTTATTTCACCTTGCTTTTGAAGTATAATTTCACAAGATATGGAATTCTACTTTGGTATTTTTTTTCTTCAATCCTTTAAATATTTTATTTCATTCTCTTCTTGTTTTCATGGTTTCTGAAGAGAAGTCTGATCATTCTTATTCTTTTATCGGTACCGTGATTTTTCCCTCTGGCTTTTTCTCAGTTCCTTCTCAGGACTTTTTTCTTTGTCTTAGATTTCCTACAGTTTCAGTGTATTATATGCTTAGGTGTAGTTTTGTTTTTTTGTTTTATTTTTGTTTCTGTTTTTGGCATTCTCTTGCTTGTTATTCCCTGTGGTTTTCAGGTTTGTGGTTTGGTGTCTAAAATTTTTATTTTAGAAAACTGTTAATCATTATTGTTTCAATCATTTATTCTGATCTGTTCTCTCTCTCTCTCTCTTTATTCTCTTTCTTATATCACATCATGCATATTACATAATTTGTACTTGTCCCACAGTTCTTAGATATTTTTTTTTTCAGTCTATTTTTCTCTTTGATTTCAGTTTAGGGATCACTGTCGTCACATCCTCAAGCTCAGAGATTCTTCCATCAGTCTACTAAGAAGCCCATCACAGTCATTCTTTTTCTTGTTTGTGTTTCTGAGCACTAGCATTTTTTCTTCATTTTTTTCTTAGGGTTTCAATCTACTAGCTTTCATTGCTCATCCATTCTTGCATGCTATCTTATCCATTTAAGCTCTCAGCATATTAATCATAGCTGTTTTAAGTTCACAGTCTGCCATATCTGACTCTAGTTCTGATAGTTGCTCTTTCTGTTCAAATTGTGCTTTTTGCCTCTTAATAATGTGCTGTATCTTTTTGTGGAAGGCCAGCCATGATGTACCCGTAAAGGGGACTGCAGCAAGTAGGTCTTTACTAATGTAGTAATAAAATATGGGTTAAGCCAAAACATTCTATTATCCTATGATTAGGTCATCCTCTTAGTGAGCTAGTGTCTCTAGACTGTGATCCTTGCAAGTGCTTCTCAGAGTTTTCCCCTCTTATGCAAGACTAGATGGCTACAGAAGGCTGGAATTGGGTAATTACCTTTCACCCTGCTCATTTAGCACCTGATAAAACCCCAATAGTGTCTATGGTAAAATAGATTCTCTTGAGGGCCAGCCTGCTGAAGAACAGAATGCTCTGCCTACTTTTGTCCTTTCCCTGCTGGAAGCTATTGGAGGAAAAACTCACAAAAATGTAGGCATATACCCTAAGACTGGAGTTTTAAACTTCAGACTTGTTCACACTGAGTGTCCAACAATTCATCAATTATAGTTCAGATTTTCCTACCCCAGTGCTAGTTCTCACAAAGGTTTCTGCTAATGGATCTCCAGTCTGATAAACTTGATTATCTGTGTCTTCCTTTCTGTCTCACCAATTTGGCTGAGAAAGCAAGAGTTTCCTTGTGACTTCAGTTTTCTGAGAGATCAAAGAACAGTTGTGGATTCCAGTTTCTTTAGACTTTTACTTGTTGTTAAGGCATAATGCAAATTCCAAACTCCTTAAGTGCCAGATCAGAGACCTTCGAAGAGTTTTTTGACCTCTTCGTTTTAATGCTTAGACCTCCACCCCACCTCAGCCAGTTACCCCACAGCTTATGTTTTTTTGTAAATTTTTTTTATTTTACCTTTACTTTGCCAATACCAAAGATTGGAAGTCTCCCCAGATCTCAACTTAAAGGACTCCACTTTACATAGCCATTTGTTTTCTCTCCAGTTCTTTCTCTCAGATACACTAATTCTTAAATGTTTAACTTCACCAGGACCTAAATGTAATTGACCATAATACTTTGTGTCTGTCCCTCACCATGAAATGTGCTCACTTCTGTTTCACTGTTTAATATATGAGCTATTCCTATAGTCAATCTCTTATATATTCATTCAGTATTCATTACCTTCTTTCTTTTTTCCAAGTTATCTGAAAACATTCCAACCGTAATTAAATTCAGTTCTTTGCATTCTCTATTCCTATATCCAATTAGTACGATATAATTGAAAAAAAAAATCCATGCTAACTGATTTCAATTATGCTTATGATCACAAATTTCAAGTGAGCCCTTAATGGTCTTCTCTATCATTTTACATTTACTTATTTATATCCCTACTCTCCTAGACAAGCATTTTCTACTTTCTTCCCGTAAAACTTCCAACCACTATCATTTTGTCCTTACTCTGATATAATAACTGCTTACTGTTTTACTGAAAAATAAAAGCAGTCAGAGGATACCTTTCACAAGTTCCCATATGAGATTTTTCCATCTAGCTATACCTGTCACTATGTAGTCTGGATTCCTTTCTATTATTGCAGATAAATGACCATAATGAAGATCAACCCATCCGCTTTTGCACCAGTAAGCTCAAACCTACTGAACAACTTCACTTTAGCCATCTTTCTCCTCTCTCATCTAAATAATTAAAACCAGAAACCTGTGCTTTTTCCATATTACACTATGGCTGCTATCCCATTTCTACGTGTCACATGGTAGCAAAACATTTTTGTAATATTACGTATTTGGACTATCTTCACTTCTTAAAATCCAATTCCTTCTTGATCCCAGTACAATCAATATTTCTTTCCGAGACACCTGTAAAACTATTTTGAAGATCATTGATTATTTCCATATAATTAAACCAATATCTGATACTCAATCCTTCCCTTAACCCATCAGAAGCATTTCCAACAGTTTTTCAATTATTTAGCTTCTTTAAAATAATTTCTTTATTTGGTTTCTGAGACACACAGATTTTCTCTATCTCATTAGTGCTTCCTTTGAAATTCCTCTTGTTGCTTTCTTCTCTTTTTTTAAAAAAATTTTTTATTGCCTTTTAGGTTTTGGTGTACATGTGCAGAGCATGCAAGACAGTTGCATAGGTACACACATGGCAGTGTGTTTTGCTTCCTTTCTCCCCTTAACCCACATTTGGCATTTCTCCCCAGGCTATCCCTCCCCACCTCCCCCACCCACTGGCCCTCCCCTTTTCCCCCCAATAGACCCCAGTGTTTAGTACTTCACTCCCTGTGTCCATTTGTTCTCATTTTTCATCACCCACCTATGAGTGAGAATATGCGGTATTTCATTTTCTGTTCTTGTGTCAGATTGCTGAGAATGATGTTCTCCAGATTCATCCATGTCCCTACAAACAACACAAACTCATCATTTCTGATTGCTGCATAATATTCCATGGTGTATATGTGCCACATTTTCCCAATCCAGTCTATCATCAATGGGCATTTGGGTTGGTTCCAGGTCTTTGCAATTGTAAACAGTGCTGCAGTGAACATTCGTGTGCATATGTCCTTATAGTAGAATGATTTATAGTCCTTTGGATATATACCCAGTAATGGGATTGCTGGGTCACATGGAATTTCTATTTCTAAGGCCTTGAGGAATCGCCACACTGTCTTCCACAATGGTTGAACTAATTTACACTCCCACCAACAGTGTAAAGGTGTTCCTTTTTCTCTACATCCTCTCCAGCATCTGTTGTCTCCAGATTTTTTAATGATCGCCATTCTAACTGGTGTGAGATGGTATCTCAATATGGTTTTGATTTGCATCTCTCTAATGACCAGTGATGATGAGCATTTTTTCATATGATTGTTGGCCTCAGATATGTCTTCTTTTTAAAGTGTCTGTTCATATCCTTTGCCCACTTTTAAATGGGCTTGTTTGTTTTTTTCTTGTAAATCTGTTAGAGTTCTTTGTAAATTCTGGATATCAGCCCTTTGTCAGATAGATAAACTGCAAAATTTTTTCCCCATTCTGTTGGTTGCCGATTCACTCTAGTGACTGTTTCTTTTGCTGTGCAGAAGCTGTGGAGTTTCATTAGGTCCCATTTGTCTATTTTGGCTTTTGTTGCCAATGCTTGTGGTGTTTTGGCCATGAATTCCTTGCCTACTCCTATGTCCTGGATGATATTGCCTAGATTTTCTTCTAGGGTTTTTTTGGTGCCAGGTCTTATGTTTAAGTCGTTAATCCATCTGGAGTGAATTTTAGTGTAAGGTGTCAGGAAGGGGTCCAGTTTCTGCTTTCTGCACATGACTAGCCAGTTTTCCCAACACCATTTATTAAACAGGGAATCCTTTCTGCATTGCTTGCTTTTGTCAGGTTTATCAAAGAGTGTATGGTTGTAGATATGTTGTGTTGCCTCCGATGCCTCTGTTTTGTTCCATTGGTCTATATCTCTGTTTTGGTACCAGTACCATGCTGTTTTGATTACTGTAGCCTTGTAGTATAGTTTAAAATCTGGTAGTGTGATCCCCCACGCTGTGCTCTTTTTGCTTAGAATTGACTTGGCTATGCAGGCTCTCTTTTGGTTCCATATGAAGTTCATGGTGGTTTTTTCCAGTTCTGTGAAGAAAGTCAATGGTAGCTTGATGGGGATAGCATTGATTGTGTAAATTACTTTGGGCAGTATAGCCATTTTCACGATATTAATTCTTCCTAACCATGAACATGGAATGTTTCTCCATCTGTTTGTGTCCTCTCTGATTTTGTTGAGCAGTGGTTTGTAGTTTTCCTTGAAGAGGTCCCTTATGTTCCTTGTGAGTTGTATTTCAAGGTATTTTATTCTTTTTGTAGCAATTGTGAATGACAGTTCGTTCTTGATTTGGCTTTCTTTAAGTCTGTTATTGATGTAGAGGAATGCTTGTGATTTTTGCACATTGATTTTATATCCTGAGACTTTGCTGAAATTGCTTATCAGTTTCTGGAGCTTTTGGGCTGAGGCGATGGGGTCTTCTAGGTATACTATCATGTCATCTGCAAATAGAGACAATTTGGCTTCCACCTTTCCTATTTGAATGCCCTTTATTTCTTTTTCTTGCCTGATTGCTCTGGCTAGAACTTCCAGTACTATACTAAATAGGAGTGGTGAAAGAGGGCATCCTTGTCTAGTGCCGGATTTCAAAGGAAATGCTTCCAGTTTTTGCCCATTCAGTATAATATTAGCTGTTGGTTTGTAGTAAATAGGTTTTATTACTTTGAGATACGTTCCATCGATACCGAGTTTATTGAGGGTTTTAGCATAAAGGGCTGTTGAATTTTGTCAAATGTCTTCTCTGCATCAATTGAGATAATCATGTGGTTTTTGTTTTTGGTTCTGTTTATGTGGTGAATTACGTTGATAGACTTGCATATGTTGAACCAGCCTTGCATCCCCGGGATGAATCCTACTTGATCATGATGGATAAGTTTTTTGACTTGCTGTTGCAATCGGCTTGCCAATATTTTATCGAAGATTTTTGCGTCTATGTTCATCATGAATATTGGCCTGAAGTTTTCTTTTCTCGTTGGGTCTTTGCCAGGTTTTGGTATCAGGATGGTATTGGTCTCATAAAATGATTTGGGAAGGATTCCCTCTTTTTGGATTATTTGGAATAGTTTCAGAAGGAATGGTACCAGCTCCTCTTTGTGTGTCAGGTAGAATTCGGCTGTGAACCCGTCTGGACCTGGGTTTTTTTGTGTGGTAGGCTCTTAATTGCTGCCTCGACTTCTGACCATGTTATTGGTCTATTCATAGTTTCAGCTTCCTCCTGGTTTAGGCTTGGGAGGACACAGGAGTCCAGGAATTTATCCATTTCTTCCAGGTTTACTAGTTTATGTTCATAGAGTTGTTTGTAATATTCTCTGATGACGGTTTGAATTTCTGTGGAATCTGTGGTGATTTCTCCTTTATCATTTTTTATTGTGCCTATTTGGTTGTTCTCTCTTTTCTTTTCTATCAGTCTGGCTAGTGGTTTGTCTATTTTGTTGATCTTTTCAAAAAACCAGCTCTTGAATTTATTGATTTTTTGAAGGGTTTTTTGTGTCTCAATCTCCTTCAGTTCAGCTCTGATCTTAGTTATTTCTTGTCTTCTGCTAGGTTTTGAGTTTTTTTGATCTTGCTCCTCTAGCTCTTTCAATTTTGATGATAGGGTGTCAATTTTGGATCTCTCCATTCTCCTCATATGGGCACTTACTGCTATATATTTTCCTCTAGAGACTGCTTTAAATGTGTCCCAGAGATTCTGGCATGTTGTGTCTTTGTTCTCATTGGTTTTGAAGAACTTCTTTATTTCTGCCTTCATTTCATTGTTTATCCAGTCAACATTCTAGAGCCAATTGTTCAGTTTCCATGAAGCTGTGCGGTTCTGGGTTGGTTTCTGAATTCTGAGTTCTAACTTGATTGCACTGTGGTCTGAGAGACTGTTTGTTATGATTTCAGTTGTTTTGTATTTGCTGAGGAGTGCTTTACTCCCAATTATGTGGTCAATTTTAGAGTAGGTGTGATGTGGTGCTGAGAAGAATGTATATTCTGTGGATTTGGGGTGAAGAGTTCTGTAAATGTCTATCAGATTTGCTTGTTCCAGGTCTGAGTTCAAGCCCTGGATATCCTTGTTAATTTTCTGTCTGGTTGATCTGTCTATTATTGACAGTGGTGTGTTAAAGTCTCCCACTATTATTGTGTGGGAGTCTAAGTCTCTTTGTAAGTCATTAAGAACTTGCCTTATGTATCTGGGTGCTCCTGTATTGGGTACATATATGTTTAGGAATGTTAGCTCTTCTTGTTGTATCGATCCTTTTACCATTATTAATGGCCTTCTTTGTCTCTTTTGATCTTTGTTGCTTTAAAGTCTATTTTATCAGAGATGAGAATTGCAACTTTTGCTTTTTTTTTGCTCTCCATTTGCTTGTTAAATCTTCCTCCATCCCTTTATTTTGAGCCTTTGTGTATCCTTGCATGTGAGATGGGTTTTCTGGATACAGCACACTGATGGGTTTTGGTTTTTTATGCAATTTTCCAGTCTGTGTCTTTTGATTGGTGCATTTAGTCCATTTACATTTAGGGTTAATATTGTTATGTGTGAATTTGGTACTGCCAATTTGATGCTAGCTGGCTGTTTTGCCCATTAGTTGATGTAGATTCTTCATTATGTTGATGCTCTTTAACTTTTAGTGTGATTTTGGAATGACTGGTACTGGTTGTTTCTTTCTATGCATAGTGCCTCTTTCAGGAGCTCTTGTAAAGCAGGCCTGGTGGTGACAAAATCTCTGAGTACTTGCTTGTTCGCAAAGGATTTTATTTTTCCTTCACTTGTGAATCTCAGTTTGGGTGGATATGAAATTCTGGGTTGAAAGTTTTTTTCTTTAAGGATGCTGAATATTGGCCCCCACTCTCTTCTGGCTTGTAGAGTTTCTGCCGAGAGATCTGCTGTGAGTCTGATGGGCTTCCCTTTGTGGGTGACCCGACCTTTCTCTCTGGTTGCCCTTAGTATTTTCTCCTTTATTTCAACCCTGGTGAATCTGACGATTATGTGCCTTGGGGTTGCTCTTCTTGTGCAATATCTTTGTGGTGTTCTCTGTATTTCTTGCATATGAGTGTTGGCCTGCCTTGCTAGGTGGGGGAAATGTTCCTGGATAATATCCTGAAGAGTATTTTCCAGCTTGGATTCATTCTCTTCGTCACATTCTGGTACACCTATCAAACGTAGGTTAAGTCTCTTCACTTAGTCCCACATTTCTTGCAGACTTTGTTCACTGCTTTTTGCGCTTTTTTCTCTAATGTTGGTTTCTCGTTTTATTTCATTGAGTTGATCTTCGACTTCAGATATTCTTTCTTCTGCTTGGTCAATTTGGCTGTTGAAACTTGTGCATGCTTTGTGAAGTTCTCGTATTGTGCTTTTCAGCTCCTTCAATTTATTCATATTCTCTCTAAGTTATCCATTCTTGTTATCAAATCCTCGAATCTTTTTTCACATCTTTTTTCCAGGTTCTTAGTTTCTTTGCATTGATTTAAAACATGTTCTTTTAGCTCACAAAAGTTTCTCATTATCCACCTTCTGAAGTCTAATTCCATCATTTTGTCACAGTCATTCTCCATCCAGCTTTGTTCCCTTGCTTGTGAGGAGTTTTGATCCTTTGTAGGAGTCGAGGTGTTCTGGTATCGGGTGTTTTTCTCCTTTCTGCGCTGGTTTCTTCCCATCTTTGTGGATTTATCCACCTGTCGTCTGAGTAGTTGCTGACTTTTCAGTTGGGTCTCTGAGTGGATGCCCAGATTGTTGATGATGAAGTATTTCTGTTACTTGGTTTTCCTTCTACCAGTCTAGCCCCTCCACTGTACGACTGCTGAGGTCCACTCCAGGCCCTGCTTGTCTGGGGTGCACCTCTAGCAGCTGCGGAACAGTGAGGGATGCTACCAGTTTCTTTTTCTGCTATCTTTGTCCCAGAATGATGCCTGCCAAATGTCAGTCTTCTGGATATAGAGGGGTCAGGGAGCTGCTTGAGGAGACAGTCTGTACTTTATAGGAGCTCAAGTGCTGATCTGTGAGCTCTGTTGTTCATTCAGGGCTGTTAGGCTGCTACATTTACTTCTGCTGCAGCAGAACTCATTAAAAATACCCTTTTTTTCTCAGATGCTCTGTCTCGAGGGATTGAGGTTTTCTTTATGAGTGTCCATTGCGCTGTCCCGCCCAGCTAGGAGGCAGTCTAGTCACTATTTGCCTGCCGAGTCTCCGCCCTGCTGGTGTGAGGTCCTCCCTGTTGCTGCAGGCTCTACCCTGCTGCTGTGGTCTCCGCCCTGCTGCCACGGGCTATGCCCTTTGGCAGAGTCTCTCTGTTGTGGTGGGTTGCCTCGGCAATGGCAGGCTGCATCAGCAATGGGAATGTACCTCAGTAGGGGCAGGTTGCCTTGGTAATGGCAAACGCCCCTCCCCCACCGAGACACACCGTCCTGAGTTCAGCTGTGCCCGCAGTGAAACTCTCCACCAGGCGTGTTTGGAATTGCTGTTTTGTTTGTCCCACTGCCCTGGCCCAAATGCCGTTTCCTGGAATCTCCTGGCCTGGCTCACTGTCCAAGTCCTGTTCAATCAGATGGATACGCCAATCTGCCCTCTCAAGTTTCAGATTGCCTGTTGAACAGGGCACCCGGACCAGTGCCCTTTGTGTGGAGTGCTTTGAAGTGCCACTGCACTGCAGCACCGGCCGTCGGCTGCACCAGCTGAAACCGCTGCACTGGCATCCCGCGCCTCTTTTATACCTGGGAATTTTCCCGTTTTGTGGGCAACAAAGATATGTCTGGAAATGCGGCCCTGACTCACCCTCCACGTGTTCACCAAGAGCTTCAATCCTGGGTTGTTCTCACCATGCCATCTTGAGTCGGTTCCTCGCTTTCTTCTCTTTTATCTCACCCCAAAATATTGATACACCCGAGGGTTCAGTTCTTAAATCTCTTTCTTATCTACATTTTTTCTAGTCTTAAATTTTTAAATACTGACTACATGGGACAGCTACTAAATTTATAACTCTTGCCAGAATGCTACCAAGAATTAAATATGCAAGTGCCTAATCTATACCTTGACTCTGATGTCTACTAGGTGTCTCAAGTTCAGCAGCACAATCAAAACAGAATTTCTTTTGTCTTCCAGTGTTTCATAAGCATATTTCTTTCTACACCTGTAAAATTTTACTCTGTCTTTCCAGTTACTCTGGTCAAAAATTTTGGTCCGAATGTTCCAATCATCATTATTTCTCTCCAGGATTATTTTAATAGATTTTTAAATATCCTACCAGCTTCCCTCCAGCTCCTACACCACAATATACTCAGAATTGATGCCAAAATTATTCACTTAAAATTTAATCCAAATGATGTCACTCTTCTGCTAAAATCCTTTAATGATCCTCATCTTGGTCTTTTGGGGTTGTAAATAACAAAAATACCATAAATTGAGTAACTTATAAACAACAGAAATTTATCACTTACAGTTCTGGAGGTTAGAATGTCCCAAATCTAGGCAATTCACACATTTAGTGTCTGCTTTAAGGCCTTTTCCTCTTAGACAGTGAATTTTCTCTGCATTCTCACACAGTGGAAGGGGCTAGTGAGTTCTCTTGGGTTTCTCTTATAAAGTAATTAATCTCTCATTATCTAGTCACCTCCACAAAGCCCCACCTCTTTATATTGTCACACTGGGGATTAGGTTTCAACATATAAATTTTGAGGGGACACAAACATTGATGACAAAGCACCACTTCACTCCTGACATGTCCTGTTGGCAGGTTTCCGCTTCACGGTCTTTGCATTTGTTCTTCCCTCTCGCTAGAATTCCATTGCACTCATTCTCCAAATTGCTTTTGCCTTCACCTTTAAAAATAATTTTTAATAAACTTTACTGTTTTAGAGGAGTTTTGAGTTTATACAAAAATGAAACAAAATGTATATAGAGTTCTCATATAGCTCCGCAGCCCTGCCAATCCTGCTTCTCCTAGTATAAATATCTTTCATTAATGTGGTTCATTTGATACAATGGATGAATCAATATTGATATATCAAATAATGTCCATAGTTCATATATTTACATCAGGGCCCATTCTTTGTGCTGTAAATGCTATAGGCTTTGAAAAATGCATAATGACATATATTTACCATTATACTATTATTTAGAATAGTTTAATTTCCCTAAAAAATTCTGAACTCCACTTACATATTTATTCCAACCTTCTCCAGAAGCTCTGGCAACCACTGACCTTCTTATTATCTCCCTAGTTTTTCCTTTTCCAGAATGTCAAATAGTTGGAAAAATATAGTATGTGGAGGATGTAGCCTTATCAAAATGAATTTTCACTTACCAATATGCATTTAAAGTTCATTCATGTCTTTTCATGGCTTGATAACGCATTTCTTTTTATTGATTAATAATTCATTGCATGAATATACTGCAGCTTTTTATTTATTCATCTATTGAGGAACATCTTTATTGCTTCTATGTTTTGATAATTATGAATACAATTGCTATAACATTTGTTTGCAGTCTTTTGTATGGACATGAGTGAGTTCTCATTTGTTTGGATAAATAACAAGGAACACAATTTCTGGACTGTATAGCAAGAATATGTTTACTTTCATAAAAGAACTTCTAAATGGCCTTCATTTGTTTTTCTTAATAAGTCTTTATATCCACTTTTTGTTTTGGGCTTTTCTAAAGATCCTATTTAAAATTGCAAGCCTCTGTCCCTCTACCATGACCTTGACACTTGATACACACTGAACGTTTATGTTCCCCCAAGTTAATATGTTGAATCCTAATCCCCAGTGTGGTGGTCTTAGGGGGTGGAGTTCTTGCGAGATAATTAAGTCATGAGTGTGAACCCCTTATTAACAGAATTAGTGCTCCTATAATAGAGGCCTACAGAGCTCCCTCTCCTCTTCTACCATGTGAGGATGCATTGAGAACATGGCCATCTATGCATCAGAAAGCAGGCCCTCACCAGATACTGTTTGCTGGTCATTTGATCTTGCTTGGGTTTCCAGTATCCAGAACTATGAGAAATAAGTTTTTGTTGTTCAAAGCCACAAATCTACAGCATTCCATATAGCAGCCCAAGTGGACAAAAATAATACTCTCTACTCATTGTCCTTACTTAAAACACTAATCAATGTCTAACACATCAGATATCTCACTTATTGAAGATTTCCTCTGACCTTCTCACATCTCATACTACTAGAGTATAATTTCCATAACAGTGGGGATATTCATCATTTTTTAAATTAAATCCTCTATACTCAAAGCTTAAAATGATTAGGACAATTTAAAAATATTTGTTTAAAGGACTAATAAATTGAAGGTCAAATAATTATCAAGCATAATAAAGGGCCTGAGGTACTAACCTCACAAGCTAAAAAAAATTATTTTGCTATAATTTCATAGATGCTGCCAGAAGACATGAGGCTTATTAGTCAGTGACAAATGGTTTTATACCAATGCCACAACAGACAGTATAAGCTTCATGTCTGTACTAATTATCTTTGCTTCCCAAGTCCCATGGAAGCAATATGGAGATGGGACCCATGTGTTTGCTGAACATGCAGTGGGCTTGCAGAAACTTCAAGATTTGAGAAATCCAATCTTTTATACTGGACCACAAGCAAAACTCCCAGGCCTTTGCCCTTGAAAAAGATATTATCTATTATACTGCACACCAAACAAACTTTATTACCGCTTCAAATATATTTTATAACATCCATGAAGAGATAGTCGATAACAAAATCTATCAGGGCCTTTGCAAGATGTGCAGAAGTACAAGAGACCAATGAAGAATTGCCTCCCAACTGCAATAATCCAGCTTAGTTTTATGTCCTATAGCATTTTCCTACTCATCCCTGTAGGCGTATCAGGCATTCTGAACTATTTAGAGATTAAGAAGAACAGAAGAAAAGTTTCATCTTTCTTATTTGCTAAATTATCTAAAAGCTTGTTCAGTCTTGACTTGATATTGTGCTATGCATGTGACCCTAAACTTGCTACTAAAAAAGACTATTATAGTATAGTATCAAGTTGGCACCAGATGGATTATTTTACTCCAGATAATTTTCTTTAAATTTCAGATTACAAAAGTAATACAATGTCATACAAAGTGATGCTTTTTTTTCTTTACAAATTTCATTCATTCAAGAAAAAAATAAAACATCTGTTTTTTTTATAACTTTGTGTCAGAGCTTCTCTCAACTCACTGTACTGTTAGAGTGAATAATGGCATCATATTTCACTGTTTGGTGGGCTGACACTACTGAAATTTCTTTTGGGGTGAGTTAAGGGCAGGCTTGTAGGTTTTACTCTCAGTTGCCTTCCTTTAATTCATTTGTCACAATGTTGCTAGAATTTTTATACCTAATAATGAAAACATTCTCTTTTTGCTTATTCTTTTCAGAGAGCTATCTGACTTCTCAATTGTTCACACTATTGGCTCATACCACCAAATGCATCCTTGAAGAACTCAAGAAAATAAGACTTGGGGACTCAAGGGAAAGGGTTGGGGTGGGTGAGGGATAAAAGATTTACAGATTGGTTCAGTGTATACTGCTCGGGTGATAGGTACACCTATGGAAATTAAAAACTTAAAAAGAAAGAAGTAATGACTGTTCTTCCAAAGTTTTCTGAATAGTAAAATTAACAAGCATGGATGGTAGGTAATAAATATATTAGATTAATTTTTTAAAAAGGAAATAGGACATCTTTTAAAACAAAAGAAATATGGCTATGGAACTCTGACAGCTTGAAAGGAGATCCGGTACAATTTAATATAGTGCTTAGCCTAGAATCAGTTCGCTTAATAACTTAGGGCATACTCTCTCATAAAAGCAAAAATAAGTAAGTAATATAAAATTAAATGTGGTTATATATTCTTTTTTAAAAATTATAGGTCTTGGGAGAGTGGTGAAGGGACATGGTTTGAAAAACTACAGATTAGGTGCTATGCTTACTACTGGGTGACAGGATCATTTATACACCAATCCTCAGCGGCAGAAAACTTACCCATGTGGAAAACCTACACATGTTCCCTGGAACCTAAAATAAAAGTTGAGAGGGAAACTCACCCACACACACCCACACACACACACAAATTATTATTCTCATTTACGGTAAGAATGAAACTGTAATATATACCTCAGTATCAGTGGCCAAATTATTCAGCAGTATAAGGTACAAGATACAAGTCTCTTTAATTCAGAGGATCATATCACTTATTCTGAATTCCAGAGGCAGCATCATCCCTACTACAGAGTTGAAGTTTAATAAACCATCAGTTAAGAGGCAATAAACAAAGTGGTTAAGACTTCAGACTTAAATGAAAATTCCAATAATGTAACTTACCAGTTGTGTGACCTTGGATAAATCATACAACTCTTCTGAGTTTCAATATTTATATCTATAAAATAGGAATAATGACACATCCTTATTATAACCTAGTCATATGCATTATTTCAACTTATGTCTTTTGAGCTTTGCCTACTTTCCTATGTGCCAAGAATACTAGGGATACTAAGCAGCTTATATATATCTTATTTAACTCTCAGAGCAACACCATCAAATGTGTGTTAGAAATGAGAAAACTGAGACCCAGAAAGTTTATAATGTACTAAAAGTCACATAGCTAGAAAGAAGCAAAAACCTACTTGTGTCTAAGTTCAAAATCTGCCCATTTATCCGTTATAGGACTAAACAAAAGCATGCATATCCAATTTTTCAGCACAAAGTCATAGAGTAAGAGCTATGCCAGATGTCCCTAGAGCAAGATCCTAAACTCGGAATTTTCTGGAGGTGGCAGAATAAAGGAGGATGCAGGAGGAAGCACTCACAACTTGTTCTTCCTCTATAGTGATTCATGCCATGAGTCACTCCCAGATAGTTATAGGACAGAGAGCCCCAAACAACTAACAAGCATGAGCATGTATAGAGGAAAGAAGAAAATAGACTTTAGCAAAGACAAAAACTGGCAAAGTAAAGCATTTTCCTGGGGGAGTCAGTCAAGAGTAAAAGAAAAAAAAAGGAAGAAAAGTGGGGGCAGTAAACTTCTTCCTAACCTTAATTATTTTGTTGGTCATACTCTGAATGTAATTGTGAGGAAGGATAAAAATCATGAACGTGCTGCAAGCCGGTTCATGGCTTCCCACTTGCTAATCACTCAACTTGTCCTTGCTTCATTTTGGCATTACTACCACCTAGTCTGTTTTCTTCAGTTATGGATCCAAACCACAAATAGCAAAATGTGGGGTCATAGCTAAACCCCAAGTCATGTATTTCTATATCAAAGTTTCATCTTCCTGCAAAGTTTGGTTTTCTTAGCTCACTCAATGGCACATTTAGCTCTTTTACAAATATTTCCCCACTCAGAGTCTCAATGAATAAAAAATTCATCCTAATGATGTAAAAGCTGGGAATGTGTTAGGCATAATTTCTTGCCAATGAGCAAGAACTGAGAGATGTGTAATTGCTATGTGGAGTTAAGCATTACAAGGTGTGTTCATTGGCCACAAGTACCACAGACTATGTGGTTTAAATGACAGATACTTATTTTCTCACAGTTCTGTAGGCTGGAAGTCTAAAATGAAGGTGTCAGCAGGGTTGTTTCTTGTGAGGCCTTTCTCCTTAGCTTGCAGACAGCTATGTACTCCCTGTGCCTTCTCCCTGTTCTCCCTGTGTTCTTCCCTCTGTCACTGCCTGTGTCCTAATTTTCTCTTCTTATAAGAAAACCAGTCATATTTGATTATGGCCACGCTAGCCATCTTAATGTAATTACCTTTCTAAAGGACTTATCTTCAAATACAGTCACCTTCTGAAGTATGGGGTGGTTAAGACTTTGAGAACACAATGTAGCCAATTAAACAAAGCATAGATATGCTGCATCTGGGCCCTGATATCAGACCCACTGCCAAAGACAGATTTACAAGTCTCTTCCTCCGGATTCCCTTCCATCTAGAATTTAGGCAAACCTTCAAGTGGTCCCCAGGGAGATGGTGAGAAAATAGGGAAACTTATTGGACTGCTTTCCTGAGCTGCTTTCCTTGGTCTGGGAGCTCCTCATTGTCCAAATGCTCATGAATGAATATTATGATTTACTCATACTAGAAATTTGCTTTATTAATTATTTTTGGCATGGATAAAATTTTAAAAGGGTCTATTGATTCAGTTACACATTTAGAGGCAGGAAAAAACTGGCAAAGTTGGTGCAAAGCTCAGTGAAGCAATCTATATTGAATCAACAGACACAAATGCCTTCTCTACAAATATCTGAGGGATTAAAATGGAAGAGGAAAACTGAAAACCCTATCTGTTTTCATGATGCTTCCTTCCAACCCACAGCCATCCCCACTAACCTAATGGGAACACACAGCTCTATGTAGTTGTAACAGCTGGTTCTTGTTCCAGATAGAAGATTTGGGCAATCAACCCTCCTCATCTCAACCCAGATTTACTAATTCATAGAGGACCCAGATGTCTGGGAGGCAAAATTCAAATTTGCATCCCTTTTGATAACCAACTCTGATGGCAGAAACCTGCCATTGCCTATGCATCATCTGCACTAGCACCAGGAGGAGTCTTTCTGATTTTACAAGCACTGTTTTTCCTGGAGAATGCATACTTCTATGTTTCTGTGTTATATTTACCTTTCTTGTATTTTCCAGGGCTTAGATAAAATAGCTTGGATTCTTTTTAGTGGCTTTTTAAAAAGTCTGTCCTTAGGCCAGAGGGATGGGTGCATTGTGTGAATTCAATAACAAATAAACAGATTTAGCAAATAGGAAAATGATATGTTTTTCTTTGGAAGTGCTCCTAGGGGCTCAGGTCTGGGCACGTTTTACAAATCAGTGATCTTGGAAGTCATTCAGTTAAATTAAAATCTCCAGTGAGTGTGGGCAAAGCTGTTATCCAGTTCCTTCTCAGAAGCAACATCCAGAAAGTGAACTGGGCTCCTTTTGGACTTACTCTAGAGCTCTTTTGACAGACTTTGCTATTATTCTTTGTAAAGTCATTGTTCTTGCTTTAATTATTTTTTTACCGCTGAGGCTTATTATTTCTTTCTGTAGCACAGAAAGCAAATTTGCAGAGAAGATGGCTCATTAATCACATTGATGCTAAGTCATTAGCAAGTGTTAAATACATAACAACAAAATCCTTTAACTAATCATAAAACCTCTGCAACACTTTCTCTGACCACTCAAAAATTGCTTTGTTTCTGTCATTTTATAGATGTCTTATATTGCATATGTAAAATAATTTGAACTCTGGATCACAGCTACCTCCACTGAAATAAATGATTTTTCTTTCTCTTGTGCACTATTCAGTCTCATGATTTCCTTTTGTCTCTGGTTATTAATATCATAGAGGTTACAGCTATAGAGAGCTGTAGACAGCTATTCCCTGATAAAAATAAATTTTAATTTACTAGGAAAGGTTTCACTCTATTGGGAAAATTTTATTAATCATTTAAAATCTGGCAGTTCTTTCTTTGAAAACCTCAAATTGGTGGTATTAAAATGAATATTAAACTCACAGCCTTCTTCTGTGTTAACTTTCTTAGAAAATTCCAATTTTTTAATGATTTCTGTTAAAAATAAAGATATAACTGACCATTACAAGTGGAAGTAGCTTTGAATCTATAAGCACACATACACATGAATACAAGTGAAATACTGGGCGAGTCAGGAATGCTGAAAACAAAATTATATTCTTTATGAAAAGTATAATTTGAATACCTTGCATTTTATTTATCTTGCCCATGTGAAATATCTGCAAGTGCACTGAATTACTTATTTTTTATATAAATCCAAATAAAAATGACTGGATGTGATGGTATTGTTTCTATGTATATATCTTTAAAATCTACAATTCATTGATTAATTTCATATTTCATCTGTTTTTCTTGTCTCCTTATCTTTAATCTTTATTTTTTCTACTTTTTTTTCTGCTTATGTTTCTTTCCCTCTGTTCATTTTTTTGGTTGTTGTTCTCTTTCTTAAATAGTCTTCTTTTGAATTTCCCCCCTTTTTTCTTTGTTTTTCCTATGGCACTTCCTCAGGAAGTTGAATTACTTTTCTCAACAGCTTTCTTTTTCTCCAGTGTGTTCTCCATTCTACTGACTTTCCCTTTGACTGCCGTGTTCCGACATATCACCCCACAATATAAAACGATGTCATGGTTTTCATTGCTCTTGTCTCATTGTAATGCTTTATTATTTCTCCTTATGTCTCTCTGTTGGCCCTTAAATGATGATTTTTGTTCTAGGTTTTACATTTCATTACCTCAAAATGTAAAATTCTAATAAGCAGGAGTAGCATAGCATCATTAGTAAAGCCTGTAAAATGTTCAGAATGGAGAATCTAATTTAAAGACTTTATCAAGGGAACTCCCAACCACTGCTAATCAGAGCAAAAGATACATCTACCAGAAATACTTATTTCTAGGCTTCATTTTAGAATACATATTCAGTTAAGCACCTTGGGACAGATGCTTCTAAAATTCTTTTATTTTTTTGACTTCTCTTTTCTCTGCTCCATGAACTGTGTAATAACAAAACAAAAAATGTAGACGAGCCCCATAGATCTCAGATACCAGCTTTTCTACAAAGCAAGTAAGCTAGCTGTATAAAAGAGGAAAGAAGAGAGGCATGGAGAGAATGAGGGAGGGATAGATGGAAATCAGTGTGTATGAGGTAATGAAGAATTAAACTCTTTTCAAGATTGGGTTTATATCCAGAAACTTCTGAAGTAGGGGAATAAGTCCTCTTCTTATGAATGCGTACAGTTATAAAATGTTAATACTATGTAGATTGCAGCCAGTAGGAATCGGATCAGGTTAAAAGAATGGAATTTGCAGAAAGGAAGGCTAAGCCTGTGTCCCCACAATCTCTCTGAATAACACCTTAGTCTTAAACACTGTAAATGACTGTGATCATGCTAGATTGAAAGAAGTAGAAGCCACCAAAAGAGACCCATGAATTATTCATATTGAACTATAAATAGTATTTAAACACACCTTTGGGGAAATATAGCCATGGCAGTGTGCCTAAATTGAGAAAGTTATGAGAAATCATGTGCTTGTAACACTGAGAATCATGAACATGCCTGGAAGATGGATTGTTCTGTTCATAAGAGGAGTTACGTGGAATTTTTTCTTACTACCGAAATTTCAGTGAGTGACCAAATGTGATGATAAAAGGCTCTAAATATCCCCACAGTCTAAGCACTGAAAGCTTTTCTGGGAAACACGGGAAGTAGGCAAACACTTCCTTTTCACCCGACTCACTCAGTTAACCTAAAGATAGAACTGCAATGGAGAAGTTTAGGTCTTGGAGAAATAGAGCATCATGGAGTTAGCCTATTCTGTTTCCTCTCTTTCTTCTCCCTAAAGCAAAAGTATGTGATGAATTGTTAAGAGAAGCACTTGTAAACACTTGGGATACTGGCAAGGAGGAGAGATCAAGAACACTTTCTTTGGCTGAATATTGAGCTGTGGAAACCAAACTCCCCTTGTGCCTCCATTAAAATGGAAAATTAGGAGAGATTTATTTGAAAGGTGATATGGGAGCCTAGGGGAGAATTTTGGAAGAATACTTAGGTATAAAGACTTATACAATTTTTAATCAAAATTTCTAATGCAGAAAGCCTGCTTTACCCTGTTGGAGTTACCAACAATAACAGGGCAAAGACCATTCATAGAAGTTGTACAATGCAGAAAGAATAGTGGTTTATGTGGATTCACATGAAGGAGCCCATGGGTCAGCAGATGGATGGAAGCCATGGTCATGGTACTGTGCAATCTGTGAGAGCAGACCATGACAGCATAAGGGAGAGACTGTGTGCAGGGTGATGGAACTAGTCATGGAAATGCAGAGAAAGCTGCCATTTAAAAGGTGGGTAAAGGAAGAGGAGCCTGAGAGAATTGATTTGTGTAGTAGATAAAACATAAGGCACTGAATCAATGCTTGTAAAATAATTATTACCATATTCTAGACATATGTTATATTAGAGAACTTGGATTTCATAGTTCTCTAATGTAACAGTTCATCATTGGATAGAAGACCAATGTTAACAGTTATTAAAATGAAGAAACTTGGCCAGGTGTGGTTGCTCACTGTAATCCCACTTTAGGAGGCTGAGGCAGGAAGATCACTTGAACACAGGAGTTCAAGACCAGCCGAGACTACCTAATGAGACCACATCTCTATTTTTCTAAAAACACTTAATAAAAATTACAAATAGTCATTTTCCAGTGAAAAGATAAAGACAAAATATATAATTAAAAAGAATAAAATGTCCCCTAAAGTGAGAATAGATCATTTCAAAATGACATAAAATTATATAATAATATCAAGAATTAATTAAAATATCAGAAGATATAAATTATAAAAATATGTTTTGTTAAAGAAGAAGTTAAAGTTCTTCTTGATTAACACACACCTTTTTATATCTATCTTACATGTAATATGATAAAAAAAGACAAGCATCTTTGCATGAAACTTAAAACTCTATTTAAAAATAAAAAAAAAGACGAGATTAAATTAGAAAAATCTAAGAATCCCGAGGAACGGTGTAAAGAACCTTGTGTTTATCAGCTTTATGTAACTGAAGATTTTTGTTTTTCTAAAAGATCTTAAATTCATATTTTTTGACCAGAAGCATTTGTAATTTCCTTGATATTTCATGACATAATTGAAATTTTTAGCAAGATTTTCAGTATCAAAGCTCCCAGTAGGAGCCTTTTCTTCTATTTTTCGTATGCTAAATGTGACTAATGGATAAGCCCTTTAAATGGAAAGGATAATTTAGCCTTGCTTGATGAATCTTGGTAACTTAGAATGTGCGCATGATTTAATAAAAGAAAAATACAATGAAAACAATACTTATAAAAAATTTTATTGTTTGGCTGATTTTTTTTTTACATTTTAACTATGACCGTAATTTTAAAATTGCATACATGCAACCAATTCTACCACACCAGCCAGCACCAGAACCAGTATCCATTTCAATTGCTGGAGGCTCTGATGGTTGTTTGCTAACATCCTTAAACACAATTTTATTTTTTTAATGTAATTTTTGTGCATTCACAGTTTAGAAACATTATTCTAAAATTAAAATCTGTCAGTTATAGCCAAAAAGGAAATACTACCATCAGCTTTAGGGATTTTAGTTAAAAAAATAAAGAATAAAAGATAACTATGCACAATGCTGATTTTCATAAGTAGTCATTCAAAGGAATGTTTTCTTATTTTTACATGCAAAATAAAGTCTAATAATCCTTGTGTCAAGAAGGTTATATGAAACCAAGCATGTGATGATAAATTTGATTTCATTTAAAATTCTCAAACACAAGAAAGCTGATGGGGCATGTGATGTGGAAGGAAAGTTACTGACTCTGAGGTGCAGAACATAGAAAAAGATTAAAATAAAATTAAATGGAGAGTATTAGTGACATATAATGTGGTTATCTACATTTAGTGTACTTGTGCATAAATACTGGAGTTAAAATGAAACAGCTATCTAAAATGAGTGATGCTATTAAAACAACACTGATTATATTGCTAAATTTTATATATATATATATATTTTATGTATACATTCAATACATAGCTACTCACAACTGAAAATGAGAATACAATTTTACAAAATATAGATCATTCAAATATGTATATGTTACAAATACCATTTATTACTGCATTAAGACATATGTAGATAAGAGTACATCCTGGAAATAATACCTTTATCAAGTATTTCTTTCCAGTGCCTGTGACCAGATAGACTGAACAGAATGGTTAGAACAGAAATAATGCTATTCCAAGAGATCACTGTGTAAGTCATACAAACAAGCCTTCTATTTCATTGAAATTATGTACATGAAATTATGCTTTGGACTCTGGAACATTTAAGAAAAATACAATGCAAACACCTCCCCTCTCCACCCCTTTGTAGACAAAATGGACAAAATTAAATTATCATGTCAGTAACTAATTATGTAAATGTATTTTTTTTTCATTTGCATCTCAGACAAGAGAACATAAAGACTTACTCACATAGATACTGCCAAAATATTGAACCAGAAATAATATTACTTATGGCCTGGGGAAAAAGTGTGGGGAAATGGAAATTTGTGTGCCAAAGAGCTACTATGCTAAAGGCAAATTTTGATTAATGAAGGACATGCAAATGAAAATGCCATAGAATATGTTTACCATCAACTTATAAACAAAATTCAAAGATTAGCAACATCATATATAGTGCAATAAGGAAACAGGTATTGTGAAATACAACTATAACCTCCACTGAGTTTAATTAAGCTTGATATATTAACACTGCAGTCACATATATACTCTATTTAAAAAGTATCCCACCTCTAAGAAACTACCCCTAAGAAATAAAATTTGAGAATATTGTTATATAGCTTTAAGAATATTTTTTTCAGTATTATATATAACAACAAAAACTGGAGGCAAACTAAATGTTCATCAGTAAATTATGACATAAAACAAATTATAGAACAGGTAGCTCTTTGTTTGCTGATATAAAGCCATTTTATTTTAAATTGATAAAAGAGAAAAGCAAGTTGCAAACCAATGTATATATGTGTTTTCAATTTAATAAAGTAAAATTTAAGCATATATGTACATATTATGACTCAATAAATATTCAATAAATGTATGAAAAGTTTCGAAGCATGCACACATTGCAGGTACTCAATAGACTTGATGTTTAAAATCACTTGCCCTTAGGTTTTTTTCCAAACTCAAGCTAATTCTGATATTGTGAGCTAAGCCATGATGAATAAATGTTGCTTTACTTTTATTTTTTATTTCTTCTGAATGATATGCATTTGTTATTTCATCCTTCACTTCAACGTAACTTTAATTATAACAAGCATAACTTTCTACACACACACACAGAGTGTAGGTTTGGTCCTGTTAGAAATATTACATACCAGGAGAGGAATGAGATAATTCACAAGAGGACAGATTAGATCCTGCTTTGTCAATTAGGAGTGCCATTAGGGACTATTTTGAAGAAACAGTTGTCTTTTTATGGGTGAAGAAGAAAATTCTAGGCAAAATAAGGTAAAGCAATGATACAGATAGAAAATTTGGGCACGTTTGTAAGATAACCTGTTTGGCTATAGCATAGGTATATAAATTTGAAAAGTGTTGGAACTGAAAAAAGCACAGGACTACATTGTGATATGTAAGGGTTATGTCTTGCCAGAGGACAATGCTAATTAGGAGATAAAAAGAAAGCCACCGAAGAAGGTATATTGGGAGAAGAACAAGTGCTGTCTTTATGCTGTGCCTGTCCAAGTGATCATTCGACACAGATTGATTGTCATTCTCAAAACCAGGAAAATGTCAGCTCTATGAGTCTCCTAGACTAATGGTAATATTATAGGCCCATGCAGAAAAATTAACATATAAAGCCAATAATGTAGAGATGAACACTCTATCTGTGACTATTTGGACTTTAGGTTCTCCAAAGTGTGCAAAGTTGGAAGATTTTTTCAAAAAGACAAGTGACTTTACATTTTGTGTGATAAATGTCCTCAGAGATACTTTCTGATGAAAGTATTAACAGTTAACTCCTTAGAGTTGAAAAAGATCATACTATAGAAATATAAGTAAATGATGTGAAGTTTTTAAATAGAGTATCATATAATGTGGGTTAAATAATTCAAAGAAAATAATAAAGATGTTAAAATAAATGTGCAGTAAATATATTTATTTTTATTACATAATAATTGTTTTGTATTTTTTTGCCAAGATTAAGCAACACTTTGTTCTGGCAAAACTTCAAATTAATTGTGTTTTAATAAGTCACTGAATGAATGAATGGAAGATTCGCTTATTCAAGCCAGAGACATCAGTTTTAAGAGTCCCCTTATCTTCTATTTGTGATAACATTAAGTCATGATCAAATATTACCTACTGTTTTTACAGACCTCTGACAAGAAGTTTTCTTTGAAACAATTATAATAGCCCGAGTGGACTATCCACATACAAAGTTAGAGGGCATGCCCTAGTCACTTACTGTTCTTTACTTTACAGTGGCTTTCTTTCTTCTTTTATTTCCAAAATTAACAACACAGTGTCTAGTTACATATTTTCCTTTATCACTTAGTGCACAAAGAAATGTGAGAATCTTCTATTTGCTAACAGAGATATTGCAGAGTTGCAAGTGAATAAAATTTTCTCTTGACAGTGAAAGACGAGAACACTGAAGAAATGTTATGCTTTCTTCTGTACTCTTTCCCCCTGTTATAAATTATATAAATGATTTCTTGGAAATATAATAGCCTAGGTTTCACAATCACTTAGACTCAGGAACACATTCTGAGTCCATGTGCTCATAGTTGAAGGAAACACTATCTCATGGCAAATATCCAAAATAGAATCTCAGCCTGTGCAGGCTAGATTTTTTGAGGACCCTCTGGCACAATCATCAAAGCTATAAATATGCTCTGAAATGAAATAAGGCCAATGCAAAACAAGGTTGTACTCAATTTTAGGATGATAGGTTAACTGAGGAAGCTAGTAAATCTTTACTGGGAAGACTGGAGATTAAGAAGACTGAAAAACCGAAAAATGGCTGAGGACAAACTCTCTCATTGGCTGTATTCTTTGTTGTTTTTGTTTTTGCTTTGGCTTGAGTAGTGCAGACTTAGATGACTGTCACTGAGTCCAAGTGATAGCCACTCATTTTATGGACACAGAATATGTATTAGTTCATTTTCATGCTGTTGATAAAGACATACCTGAGATTGGGTAATTTAAAAAGAAAAAGAGATTTAATACACTCATAGTTCCACGAGGCTGGGGAGGTCTCACTATCATGGTGGAAGGCAAAAGGCACATTTTGCATGGAGGATTCAAGAGAAAATGAGAGCCAATAAAAAGGGGAAAGCCCTTACGAAACCATCAGATCCTGTGAGACTTAATCACTACCATGAGAAGAATAGGGGGGAAATCACCACCATGATTCAATTATCTCCATCCAGTCCCTCCCACAATACATGGGAATTATGGGAGCTACAGTTCAAGATGAGATTTGGGTGTGAACACTGCCAAACCATATCACTACAGAATCAATCAAGTGTGCTTTAGGGGCACCTGGACTCCACCTTCTTTACTTCAGCCTTCAACCACCGTAACACAAGTTCCCAATGCTCTCTCTACTTGCCTCTTTCCTGTCAGAAGAAAAAATGACTTAGATCACTTACACCTTGACGTAAACCAGTTTAGTTTTGTTTATCTACTTTAGAATTATTTACATATTTAAAGGGAAAAGAAGAGCTAATATGGTTAAAGGAAATGAGAATGAGCTCTTAATGGCAAAATTCCAGACACTGGTACAAGACTAGGTGGTTATTGTCATATTGCTGCAATGGAGGCCTCCATGTGCCCTTCAAATCATGCTATACAATAAAACAAAGTATTTTTCTTCTTCTCTGTTTAAAGATTTAGAGTTCATTGTGTGTTTATGACAAAGAGGCAAAAAATGGTAATCATATAAGGATTTTTATTGTAACTATTTAACTACCAAATATAAGGAAAGAACTTATAGCAAATTAATCATACTTTTGATATATTGAGAAGCCCATAAATATTAAACTGATCCTCTTGGCCTGCTGACAGAAATCTATATAAGTAGCAGAAATTATAAATGAGTTAAAGCTGAAGCAAGTTCCTTACTCTTAAGAAAGTACGTTGGTCATATTTTATTAGAGTTATTATAATAAGTATATCTCCAGGAAAGCAGATTTTCATAACTTGTTTTAAAAATAAAAACCATTAGCCATAAAGTGTAAAATGAAAGGAGCACTTAACTCAGTTAATCAACATCTCAAATTCTACCATGATCAACACCTCAAATTCTATCAGATAAACACAGGGCAATGAAACATTACCATAATATATGTCCCAGAATTATTCTCATTTATCTACCTATTACCCTTTATATAGCAAGATCCAGCTCATGTAAGGCATATAAACTGTTAATGGTTGTCTGAAGTTCTTTGGAAATTTACTAGCTAGAGTTGTCTGGGAATCAAACCAGAAATCACACTGGAGGAAGATTCAAACAAGCACAAAGGATTCAAATGAGCACAATAACACTTCTGTCCAAGCAACTAGTCACTGGTATTAGGGTAGGCAGGAGACAAGGGGGTGAGATTCCACCAAACACCTTTCATTAGTTGCTTTTCACACTAGAGGGTGTTAGACAAACATTACCAGGCTTGGTGATAATATCACATATTTGTGGCACTACAAATGAATAGGGGAATAAATGCATTGCCAGATGGACTAAAGGTGACCATGAATAATGTAGCAAAGTCAAGTAGGGAAGAAAAAGCAAACACGAAAGTCCCTTTACAACCACCTCCAGTGACATTAACTGGCACAATTTTAGGATCAAAGGCATATTTGCCTTTAACCTGTGCCTTATAGCATTTCAAGCCAAAACAAATGCATAAGCTTCCCTCAAGAAAGAAAGAAAGTTTTTAGCAGTAAAATAAAAAGTATCCCTCTATGTATAAACTGGTGTCCCATATTTAAACATTGCTACATTTGGAGTCCAACCAAAAGATTATTTAGTGGAATCCAGAAAAGGACTCCAATGACCTCATCTTCTCAAATAATAGGAGAATATTTGTATGTGGCCATTTAGAACTACTCTTGCAGAAAAGAGTGATTTAAATGAAATTAAAAAAAAAAACAACTCGAAGTCAGTCCTTAATTATTTAAGTTACTTCCTAATAGGGAACTCAGAAAACATAGATGTATGCCAGGAAATTCTAAAATAATTTAATTCAGAGGTAGTTGTAATTTTTTTTCCATTATCAAAGAGACATCAATGTTTCCAGTAAACAAAAATATGAGAAGTATACCCATTAACTTGGGACACTGCCCATGAATTTTTCTGGCCCTGCAGACTCATGGTATAAATAATGAAAATGCCACAGATATGGCAGCTAGGCAATACTGGGCCAGCTTCCTGGTGGTCCACACAGGAAGGGAAGGAAATGCTGTGATGTACATATAATATGTGATAGAAAGAGAGATTGGCATTATGGTTCCAAAGCCAGACTCTAAATTGGTTTGGGCAGGCTAACGGATATTTTTCAGATGTTTGATGTGACAAACAACAGACTGTTGTAGATTGTGTCATGGTGTATTGAATTTATCCTTCACAAACAGCTTTTTGAGATAGATTATTCCCCTTCTCTATACTCCCATTTTCCTCAAGGTGCATAATTATTGCGAATAATCTATTTGAATTTACTTTCTTTGGAATAACCGTGATTTTTTATATATGATTTATAAAATACCCTGTGCTTGTTTTATCTGGTAGACATTTTAGATCTCCACTCTATAACCTAGGAAGAACTAATTCCAAAAGTGTAAGTGACTGTTGGTAGGTAGTAAATAACCAAGCTGAGGCTCCAATTGCATCCACTGCTCTTTTATTGACAGCTTAATTCCCTCTAAAAGGTTACTTATAATGGTTATACAAGGCTTATGAAAGGGTTAAGCCCACCAGAGGCATTTGAGTCAGATGTAGGAGATATCCCAAGAAAAGAACATATTCTTAATAGCTCTGAGTCTTTCCAATTACTTCATTTTTCTATACCTAATGTTCACCCCTCTGTTCAAGTACTGTATATAATCTCTCTCCCTGGATAACTGTGATAGAATTCCATCTGGTCATACACAAACTCTTACCTTCCTCTGCACCCAAAATGATTGTCGAAAAAGTTTTTGTTCATTTACTCTCAAGTTTCTAAACTTTAATTGGCTTCCCATTGTCCTTAAGCAAAATCTACAGCCTTTGAAATAGCTTAAAAGTCCTGCCATGTTCTGGTCTCCACTGATCCCTGCAGCTTCACCTCTCTACATTCTGCCTTGTGGATTTCTTTCAGTTTCTCATTTGTGCAAGTTCCTCTCCTGACTTTGAAAATCCATTCTCTCAACAAAAGCAGTGGGTCATCTCCGTCACTCCCTTGTCCAGAAAATGCCTACTAATTCTTTAGATGCAGGGCCATATGTCTTCTGGGAGACATTTTTTATCCCAGGTCACTATTTTTTAGCTTTATTTATTTACACTTGGAATTGTTTACTGATGCTAAACCCTGTAAGGCCACTGTGTCTTTATTAACGCAGCATTAATGTCTAATCTGGTAGTAAAAAAAAAAAAATTAACTAAACAAACAAACAAAAACCCAGCAACGAGTAAGTGGATGTACAAATAAAATACTAGGTAGAAATATGAATGTGAACTAATATTCCTCTAGCCAAGATTTCATTTAGCATATTTTTTAATGGCTCAAGTTAATAAAATACTTAAAAACCAATATGACAAGCACATGTCAACCTATGGGGTATTGTCTGCAGTTGTTGTGCTTCATCAGGTGACTATTAACAAGTGAGATATGATGTTTTGCAAAGAGAGAACAAATAGACACAGTGGTGAATGCAGTGTGGGACACTAGAGCCGCATAGGAAACTTCGATTATTTAGAATCAATATTTCAACTGTGTTTTCACTGTGCTATGTATATGCATCTGTTTCAACATCCAGACATTGACAACAGTACATGTGAAATGGAAATTTCATTCTAATTTGAAGACGGAGCCTGTTTACTCTCCAACTGTGATTTCCACTCTTAAATGGCAGAATTTAGGAATCTCTGCTTTAAAACAAACAGACTAGCAATTTAAAGGTTTTTCAGTTAAATATGCAGAACACTAAATAATTTAATAATACTTGACTTGGTTCCTTTTAATTATAGGAATAATGACCTACATATTTCCTTAAGAGAATAAATGTTCTTTACATAGGACTGCCAAGATGACAGTTAACAGCAAGTTTGGCAAATACAAAATAACATATTTATGGCACTCTTCATTTTTCTTCATGTCCCCAGGTGGCAAAAAACAACATTTTCAGTGAAGAGTTATTTATTATTTGGAAGATTCTTGCTTGTGATTAGATCAATTTAATTAAGTGTGTTTTATGTATAGGTAAATTTAGAATTTTATGCAGAAATATTGCTAACACTGCTTATGTACAGTTCCTGTGATTATGAAAAGGCTGTCTTATCCCCACATTTGCACTTTCTTTGTTCAAACAAGAAATGTCGGAGGTTGCTGAAATCAGAGGGGAAAGTGAGAAGACAGCTATCAAATATGCTAATGACATAGTTGGATTCAGGGTTTATTAATTACTATGGTACTAAAGGCATTTCATCTGGGCATCAAATTGAAATGGATATTTTTTTAAAAAAATTCTAAAACAATACTATACTACTTTGTTACCAGTCTGTCCATGTGGAACTGTACATGTCCATGTACATGCCAGCTGAACTAGACTCTCACTCATAAACCAAGGCTTTGAGACTCCACTTTCAGTGTTGCTGGTGATTTTGTTTCTCTTAATAGGACTTTTCAAACAAAATAATTATTCCATTGACAAGTGTTTTGGAAAAGGTGACTAAAGAGCAAACTTTTTAATAGCAGCCTGATTTAATCAAGAATAAGATCCCAGCTCTTTTGAAGTGATTGGATTTATTACGTCATCACAGCTGCCGGCTAGGATTCTATCCTGCAGGCACGTGATTTCTAGGTACTGAGGGAAGTGATTATTATGATGCTTAGATTTCAAGGAACTCTAGAACAATGGAGCCAGCTATGAAAAAATAGATTTTTTGCTGATTACTATCATTCTTTGTCCAGGAAAGAAAATCTAGATACAACAGTCAGTGTTTTTATTATTATTAGATCAGAACTGCCAGTACTTTCAGTTTTGAGAAAGTAACTTCTAACATATCACCTGTATTTTAATTTATGTACTCCACCGTAGTTTGATTTTGTCCTGTGCATAATTCAACATAGAATTTTTTTTTTTTTTTTTTTTTTTTTTTTACTTTTTTATTGGATTATAGGTTTTGGGGTACATGAGCAGAGCATGCAAGACAGTTGTGTAGGTACACACATGGCAGTGTGCTTTGCTTTTCTTCTCCCCTTCACCCACATTTGGCATTTCTCCCCAGGCTATCCCTCCCCATCTCCCCCTCCCACTGGCCCTCCCCTTTTCCCCCCAATAGACCCCAGTGTTTAGTACTCCCCTTTCTGTGTCCATGTGTTCTCATTTTTCATCACCCACCTATGAGTGAGAATATGCGGTGTTTCATTTTCTGTTCTTGTGTCAGTTTGCTGAGGATGATGTTTTCCAGATGGAATATTATGCAGCAATCAGAAATGATGAGTTTGTGTCGTTTGTAGCAACATAGAATTTTAATACAATCACAGAGTGATAAAATCAAGAACAAAACATAACTAAAAAGGAAAATGATTGTTCCTGTGGTCTCTGTTCTGTACAAGTTAAATTGTGTTGAATTTGAATATGGGCTTCTGAGAAGACACAAAGAAATGACTTGACCCTGGAAGATTCTGTATAATGCCACTGGATGCACACTGCTTTTCTGTGCATAGGAAATTTGTGATTTCCTTTCAATAAAAACTTTCCTCAGAAAAAGATAAACATTAAAGTTATATCAATTTCCAAAACACTAATAGAGTTGGAATGGATAAGGACCCCCAAAATCCTTTCCTCTTATTATGTAGCTCTGAAATTATTCCAAGCAGGTACATAATTTGCTACCTGAGTGGCATAATGTTTTGCTATGGGAAGAAGATTCTCTCTCCTCGAGAATGTTACCTCATACCTTATCAGACCATAAATGTAAATTATTGGCTTCAACTGCTGTACTCCAAAACATCTACAACCCCAGACTTTGACAAACACATTGAGAGTGTAGGCTGTGGCAGGGCTACTCTTGGCCAGTCTCTGAGCTATTCCCCTAAGTCCTGCCTGCCCACAACAGCAATGCTTGCTAGTGCCAAAGAATGTTGTGTGTTGTCCCAGATCTCCAATGTGCTGGCCAAATCATTGCTTCTGAGAACATCCTCATAGAAAAACATGCCTCAAACTTTGATTAGGCTTTATAACCAAAGAGGCCTGCTTTCAACCTAACTGAGTAACTATACATTAATAATTAGCCTCTAAATGAAATTGGAGCTCACTATATGGCTTGAAATACCTCCTCCATCAAAGGTATTTCCTGTGAGATTTGGTCTCATTATTCTCCCTCTCTTTGAACACTGTGAGAAAAAAAAGTCTCTTTTTATGACAATAAGCCATTTGGGTTGTGAAATCATACCTTGATCACTTCTCTATTTTGACCATAGAAAACGCCTCCATTAAAGCTATAAAATACTGGCAAAAATGCTCAAAACCAACTTTTTAAAAACTCTCAAAGTTAACCAAAGACTTACAATCGAAGAGTCTTTACTCAAGAAAAACAGCAGAACTCCAGTAATAAAAATGAGTTTGTCACATTTTAATGCCCTAATTCCAATCCCTAGTTCTGTGGTAGCCTTGTAAAGCAATAGCTATCAATCAAAGTGGAAAGCAGCAGTAGGAAGAAATAGAGTTCCTTCAAAGCAATTCCCATGGTTTGCTGGAAATTCCCACTGATAAAGCTTGTTTTTACTTGACCTGACTCAGACCTTCCCCAATATGAACATTCTTTTCCTGAGGGTGTTTTTGGAAATATTCAATGACAATTATCTTCACCGTTACCTGAGGCAATGGTAACATTTGGGGCAAACAATAAACTAAACAAAATAATTAAAAGAAAAAATGGGGAGTTAGATATACATAAAGGACTTCAGAAAGCTATGAAATATTTCTGGGAATCTGGAAGATCACATACATATCCATGGTCCTGTACATGCCCAGGACCTTCAGGCTCTAAGTAAGCAGTGTGTAAGCTCTAAAATGGAGTGATAATCTATCTGCCTGAATGTTGAAGGTGTACTCTCACATGCACATAGTTCTTTGGCAATGTCTGGAAAACCTACTAATTTAAACATTTAAGAATATATTTGCAAATCATATATCTGATAAGGATCTAAATATCTGATATCTAGAATATATGAAAAACTCTTACAACTTAAAAATAAAAAGACAATCCAATTTTAAAAGAGGCAAAGGACTTAAATAGGCATTTCTTCAAAGAAGAAACACAAATTGCCAAAAAGCTTATGAAAAGATACTCAACTTCATTAGTTAATAGGGAAATGCAAATCAAAATCACAATGAAATAACACTTTACACACATTAGGACGGCTAAGAAATAAAAGCATTGTTGAGGATGTTGAGAAGACTGAATTTATGAAGGCACGTAAAACTGTAACTTATTAAGGAATAAATTACTAGTGGAAATGTAGTATGTGCAGGCACTTTGAAAAACAATTTTGCAGTTCTAGTAGTTAAACATACAGTTACCATATGACCCAGCAGTTCCACTCTAGGTATATAAAAAAGAAATGGAAACATGCATTCACTGAAAAACTTGAACACAAATTTTCATAGCAACAGTATTCACAATAGCCGAGTGGAAATAATCCAAAACCCATCAACTGATGAATAAAATTTTGTAGCCCCATACAATGAAATATTAGTCATAAAAATAAAGTACTGATTCATGATACAACATAGATAAATCTTGAAAACATTATGCTAAATGAAGGAAGTTCTACACGAAAGGCTACATAGTGTATGATTTTACATATATTGAATAGGCAAATCCACAGAGACCAAGAGTAGATTATTTGTTGCAAGGAGCGGCCTGGGGGAAAAGGGATTTATAAATGACTGCTAAGGATATGGCCTTTCTTCCCAGGATGATGAAAATGCTCTGGACACTGATAATGGTTGCATAACTTTGTGAATATATTAATGGCCACTGAATTGTATGCTTTAAATAGGTGAATTATATCTCAATAAAAATAACGCTGATAACCTTTGTTCACTAAAGAAAAAGAGAAAAGAAATTCCCTTTGTTGTCAATTTTTATGCACATTCAAAATAGCAATTAGTGATAAGTCATAGTATTAAACAAACTTTGAGGGGAAATGTTACCTTTAGGAGAGTAGCAGCTCCCCAACCCCATAAAAAACATCCTCAGCAGAATTTCAAAGTATATTTTCATTCTTTTAATTTAAGTTTTACTACATTGATAGAATCTTAGATTGAGTGAATATTTACATTAATAAGTATTTAAGATGTCAACATTGATTTGTGCCAGAGTTTACTTTTTAAAATTTCCTCAGTACATAGAAGAGCTCTATGAAGCTTAGATATCTTTCTGAAACTTCTCTAAAATTTCACATTTTGTTGAAAGTTTGTATAACAAATTAACTTTACTAACAAACAAGAGGGAACTATAATGAGAAGATATACACATGCTTGCTTTTGTTTTTTGAAGCAGAAAAATGATGCATAGTTAATTGGATGTATAACTCAAGAGGGTTAAGGTTGAACCCAGAGTAAGAAATTGACATCCTACAGTAGAATAAGTAGGAAATTTTAAAGAATTTATTTCTTTGAAATTTAACCTGATAACTTAATGCTATTTTGTTTAGTAATTCATTCCTATAATAATTTATTAACATATTGATTTGTTTTCTTCTTTTAGATATTTAACATTTGATTACTCATAAGCATTAAGTAACTAATAGTGCAAAAAAAAACTTAAAATAGTGAATACAGGATAGTAGAGGTTGTAATTTTTTTCATGTAATTATAGAACAAATCTAAGGCACCATGTGTAAATATTTTGGGATATAGCAATTCTCTATATCTATTAAAGGAAATCAAATAAGGAAATATGGCAAGAAGGGCTTTTCATAAGTAGTTGATAAAATGTTTGAGTAATGGTGACTATTGTTTTAAGAATTTTACATGTACTATATCCTCATAACAATCCTTAGAATACATACTCAGTAGCACCACCATGTTGCATTTGGCTACTACATGAAAGCAGTGTTTTATGAAGAATAATGTTGCCTGGTACAGATTATTTATTAGAGAGGTTACAGGAAGAGCTGTTAGGGAACCATTACAGTAATCTGTCATGCAACAGGGTCAGAATTATGTAAGTCAAATCATTATCCAAGAAAAATGAAATAGATTCCAGTGATTTTTGGCCCTTCTGGAATGCCTTCAAAATATGAAGTATTAAAATTATAAATTAAAAGAGTTTCTTTAACTGGCCACAATCACCATTTCTTCTAGATTTCATATGCAATCACTTTCTCTGAGTTCATCATTTGAATCATAAGATTTCCAGGCTGATAATCTATTTCATTTCTCAATCCCCAATCTATTACCTTCTTTATTCACTTCATTTAAAAAAATCCTGTTGAGTTTACAAGATCCATAATTTAACTGACACCTTCACCATTACTTGTATCTCTCTTGCCTCTCTATATACTTCATTTCATTTCTCTGATTGTTAAAAAACAAATACATAGCTAATTACTTTTATACAGATTATCTATGCTACCATCCCCACTTCTACTCTCAACCACAGGAGGCTATACAGCTTCAGAAAGTTATGCAATAAGACAAATTGGTATCACTATAAATTCTTGTAGGCCAACCTCAAAAATGCTCCTAACTTTCCAATTTTGCTCAAAATTCCTAGGATATTTCTTGGGTCAACATTCTTCACCTTCTAAAGAAGCTTTTTTAAAAAAGTTTACTTTTTCATTATGAGTTTCTTCAACCACATGCTGAAGTAGAAAGAAGCCATGAGTATCTATAACTTTCTTCTATAAACACGGCCAACCTTGTTTCATCTAGTTGAACACATTGCTCCTCCACCATGTGTTATTTTAAAGATCATGTCTTAGATTTTAACACAGAAATACTTCAGAGAATACCTCTAAAAGATCTGAACATTTTTTCAACATATCCATGTATCATTGTTAACAAATAATAATTTGTTATTATCATTAAAGATTCATGTAAGATGAATAAACTCCTTGATGATGATGATGGTATTACAGTTGGTTTGATATGAGCTGGATCCATGTGAACTCCCAATATAGCATCTATAGGATATGTCTCTTGAGTATAGATCTTCTTCCCTCTGTTTTTCCCTTACCACTTTGTTGCTGAAGAATTAATTTGTCATGTAGAATCTCCATCCTAGAAATAATTGACTGCATACTTTTGTTGTTATTTAGATTTTTTTATCCCTTGTTTTTCCAGCCAACTTGCATTTAGATTGAGAGACCTATTCGATTCAGCTCTATTTTGGGCAAGAATACTTCAGAGGTGGTACTGTGAGCTTCCTATTCCTTCGTATCAGGAGGCACCAGTGTCCGGTTGTCTTCCTATGCATAATGTTAAGATTTGGCAGTGGGATCAGATACTATCAGTCTGATCCACCCATTATAATGTTTCCCATTATCACTTCATGCAATTTTTGCTGCCATGGGTGGCTATTGTTTAAATCCATTATTTCATTAGTGTTTGCAAAATAGTGAAATTCTATTTCTATAACTTATTCTGCTTTGAAGAAAAAGATGAGAAAAAGGAAAGGTGAAATGTGGTAGGATGGGGTGTGGTATGGTTTGCATCCACAAAGTCTAATTTATGTCACCAAATAGGTAAGGACTGTGCTGGTAAATCCTCATCTTTAGTTAGTGGGAGCTAAGGGAAAACATGCACACATGTTAGAAAATAATCCTGCATGTTCTGCACATGCACTCCAGAACCAAAAGTGTAATAAAAATATATATATAATAAATATAAAATAAGCAGCAAGTAATAAAATCATTAGAAAAAAAACACAAAAGAAAATTATGTCCCTGTCATAATAAATATTGTATTGGTGAGTGCAATGAAAGGAGCAGCAAATTCTACTTTGGAATTGCAAGTAGTTGAAATAGCTGAAAAAATGGATCACATGGAGGTGTACATGTGAATATGTGGTGGTAAGTAGGGAGAAAGGAGACAGAAAATGGAGCACTTTATTAGTTATAGAAAGTAGTTTAAATCTTTTTCCCTGATCGGCAGTGAAATGAAGAGATTTAAGCAAGAAGATAATAACAATGAAAAATTTTGTTGTAGGAAGATCACTTCTCTAGCAGAATGAAGAATGGACTGGAAGGAAAAAGATTGAAGGCAGAGACCAGTGCAGTCATTATTACTGTTGCTGAAGTGGAAAATGATGAAGGCATGTACTTGCAGTTGTGGGCAAGACAGTCTTTTATGTGCTTCTGGCTTAGCACTTGTTAAACTCTACTATAACTGTCTGTTTTCTGCATTGAACTACAATATGTATTAAGCACAGTTGATGGGAGCAATCTGCCCTGGGTACAGGCAATAGGGGTAGATAATTTTAAAATGGCAATAAAACCAACTATAAATTAATTTGCTTTTTATTACCACTATGCACTGGCAATTCAAAACAATGTGAATGTTAAACTCCTCCTCTCAAAAAAAATTTTTTTTGGTACAAGTTCTAATTAACTTATTTCTTTTCATTAGTTTTAATTGATCAGTTTCCATTTCGTCTTCTTAAAGGCATTTTAAAAGGAACTTAATTTTAAAAGTTGCTGCTGCAACCGGAGACTGCAGAAAAAGACTGGGTGGGTATAAAAAGAATTTACTCATAAGAATATGACCTTGAATATGAAGATTATGGTAAAACAGCATTACTAAAATCTTCAACATAAGAATGACATATTCAGTAAAACTTTGAAATATACTCAATAGTATTTTTGTGACTTTTTTTTCTAAAAAAGCTTCATCTGCTAGTGATCTAACACATTTAAACTTAAAGACTTGTCTTTTTCCTTGCACAGTCCCCTTTCAACATCCTTATTTTTACAAATACAAATCCTTTTCTTTCAAGTCCCAAGTCACATTCCACTTTCACCAAAAAGCTGTCTTTCCCTCTAAATCCATGTAGCAATATTTGTGCTTTTATTACAGCCAACCCCACTGTCTACCCCATATCACAGTCACTGTGTACACATCCTATGATTAAAATTAAACCCATAAGCTCTTAGGTGGTCTTTATTATTGCTGTATCTTTGATATATCTGATAAAGTACCTAGCTCATGGGAACATTCTAGAAATATACATAGATTACTTTTAATTAATTTGTATAGAAAATGGACATGATTTTTAAGATTCTTTCACCTCTGTAGTTATCTGATCTTTTTAACCCCTGTATGTAATGTTTCATAGTGACTATTTTTAGGACTATGGAATGGAGAGAGGGTGATTTGAAAATAGATTTGATGTTTTAGGAATTTACAGAAAACTTTTTCAAATTTCATCCTTTTATAAATGAATATAACTACGCTTTGGTAAAATTTATGTAATACTCTAAACTACAAATCACTAATATATCACGTCACAACTTATGTTTACTGTCTGCCAAACTAAAAAGAAACACTGTAGAAGAGAAGAAATAATTTTCTGGCCTACTCACTGCATCTCAAGCAGGAGATGTCAATATCTCATTCATCCAAATTGGAACAAACTGTGAAATATTTCTAAGATATTCATTTAAGTAATCTCTCTGTGAGGGATTAGGAATGTAAAATCAATTAATGAGATTTGGCCTGGAAACACTGTAAAATGGCTTTTAGCATGCCTAGGAGGCAGGAAGCATATCTATCAAGGGCTGTTAATGATATTCTTTCATTGGAAAGGATGTTTGTTAATTTGCCAAAATTATCATACCCACTGTGTGCAGAAACTTTCTACTCATTATTTCTCCCATTCAAAGAAAAGTAAGATGTTAACCTATATGAAACGTCTTTCAATCTAAATTAAGAGACAAATGTACATCATTACCCTTATATAAGACATAAATGATAGGTACAGAAAGGATGTATTTAAAGTGATCCGAGATATCTGAGAATGAATTGGTTAATAATTCTGTTCAGATAAATCTCTTTAGAAAGCTTTGAAGAGTGGTGTCATTTGAATTAAAACATGTAGTATGGGTAGGATTTCAAAAGGTGGATGACGAAGTTTGTATGTGTGTGGGTTTTAGGAGAGTTGGGGATGCTATTGATTTTAGAATATAGGTAAAGTAATGGCAAATCAGTAGCAATTGGTGTGCAAAGAGTTTGCTTCTAGGTGTGAAAGCATTGGTCAGAACTATGGTAGATTGCACATGGTCACAAAATCTTTGCTGCTCTTCCCATGAAGAAGTAGAGCTATTTCCACATCCCCTTTAATTTTGAATGGCTTGCTTTGACCATCACAAATAGAATACAGAGAACATGATGTATGAGTTCAGAGCTATACCTTCAGGGCCTTGAACATGCTTTTGTATATTGCCACAATGTGAATAAATCTGAGCTAGACTATTGGAGGGATGTATGGAGAACTGGGTCACTGTGATTGAAACATATCAATTGCCAAACATTCAATAAGGACACTATAGATTGTTCAGCTCCTGCCAAATAACCAGGATTATCTAGGTGAGTAAGCCCACATAAGATCTATGGAAGAACAGTGCAGCTGATCTCAGGACAAATTGCCAACTTACAGAATTGCAAGCAGAAAATGGCTTTTTTTTTTTTTTAAGTCATTATGTTTTTGAGTGGTTTGTTGCCCAGCAAAGGTAAACTGATGTGGAGTCACTTTATTGAGAGCCTATATTATGGTCTATACAGTATTTGAATTTTATTCTATGAAAAGTGGGAAGTTTAAAAGAACTAATGCAATTGTGTCCACTTCTCACCAACCTGACACTGCAGAGTTTATCTAATTTTTTTTTTTGTCTTGCTATCCCTTTCCTATTCTTTTGACTAAAGAGAACACACTTTTGGGGGCTTGTTTTGTCTGCACTTATTGGTGTTTCTGGGTAACTATCTTCATTTTGCTCAAGTCTGGGATGTATGAGGCAAAAATAAATCTCAGGGAACTTACCTATCCCTAGCTAGCCTTTCCTCTTACAATATCCTTAGCTAGGCTTTCCTCTGAGTCCTACCTTTTTGTATATAATGTAAAGGGATTTAATTACACTTAGTAAGAAGAATAGGAAAAGGAAGTCCACTTCATTTTTCCGGAATCAAAAATGTCACACTTGACTTCTGTTTTTTTCTCTCATTTTATTTAGTACTAAATGTTTCCATTTAAACTAGCAATGGCAACACATCAGGTTACAAGTTCAATATCTACTGTGCACGAAACAAAATGTAAAACGTGGGGGAGAATAAATACTCAACTAAAGTGTGTGTTTCCAGTCTTTTGATTTGTTGTGATTGTCAGATTTTACCTGCTGGATCTTTGGAAAGGGAGTTTTATATATGAGTTTTAGCCCAACTCACCATAAAATTTGGTGTCTCCTTTCCTTAAAGAAAGAGTCCCCATTCTAGCTGCATCCCTCGATCCCTTTGTAACCAAAATAGAGGCCAGCCAGGTTTTAGCCTCTGGGGAAAATATGATGGCTTGGGAGAATCAGACCCACTGTTAAGCTTCCTTCCAAATGCAATAGCTGGTCATTTGCGTTTCTTGAACTTGTTGCTGACCTTTGAGACAAATGCTTGGTGTATGATAAGTGCTCAAAAGACCATAGTTAAAGTGGCCTCCCTTCTATCCTATGGTTCAGAACTTTTATTCTAATTTAGCAAGAAGGACTATAAGAATAGACAATTATCATTGGCCTCCCTTATGATACAGTGTGGAGATATGAGCAGATGACATAGTTCCCAGTTACTAATTATTTCCACTGCAATTCAATTCGAACTATTTTATTGGGAAAAAAAACAGAGCAGGGTGTGACTTTTTTTTCTCAGATTTATTAGTTGATTCCTCACCTTTTACAGCTGGACTTTGTGTCACAAGGGGATCCCTTGTACAAGTTACATTTCCTAGGCTGCTTAGCCAACTGGCTCCTACTTACATTGGGAAGAGGGAAGGTGCTGATGTAAAATTAGGATGTGGGGAAAGTGGGAAACTAGGGTAAGTTCTCCCTCTGTGCTCCATGAATCATCTTTGAAAGTGATTGCGACTCCTTAGAGGCTATATGTAAAGGGATTTAATTACACTTAGTAAGAAGAATAGGAAAAGGGGCCAGACAGCTTGCCCCCCAGTATTACAAACTCCCTGTTGGATAGCACTGGTTCCTAGACTCCAGTAAGACAAACACCTTCCTTTTTTCTCTGCAGCTCCAGTAGTGATGGTGATACTTTCTTTCAATTACATCATTTAAATGTTTTCTATGGCATTATGCCCCTTTATTGTCCCATTATCCCTAAGATACAGATAGTATGTAGTACAGGTGGTATTTGAACTGTGGCAACCTGACTGCCAAGCTTTATCCTCTCACCAGTGTGTTGCAGCTACATCAAGCCATGTTGGGACTGTCAACCTTCCGAAAACAAAATGCAGAAATTGAGAGTAGCTGTTTGTCTAAAACCTGATTGACAATTCAAGGTAAATAATATACATTAGTTTCCTTTAATAGTCCACTATAGGTGATATTTTACATAATGGTACGGTAAGAAATCTAACAATACATCTAAAAATGAATGTGGATTTTTTTAAACTTTGAGTTGATAATGCTCATCTTCTTACATTGTGCTAAAAGAAATGATACCACAAATTCTGCTCAACTTCCCTTTTGACTAGAGGAGAATGAGTTATTTAGTTTTAAAGACACTTTTACCCTCTCTCAGCCTTTCCTTTAGTAAAATTTCATGATGTTATACATTTCTTTCTGTGGAGATAGCAGGGCAAAATTATGTAGCTTATGATAAGAAAGCTTCTTTCCACGCGTAAAATCAGGAAGAAATCATTTTTCATAAAGCCTGGCCTTTTTGTTTGCTATTTCCATTTTTGTGCCTTGATCTGTAAGAGGTAACTTACCAGTAGTTTCTGGAGAATCTTTCAATCTGGTTGAGAGCTAAAATAACATTTTAGTGTATTTCCAGAGGAGAACTTTTTCTCTTGAGGACTGTTTATCAATCCATACCAATACTATCTGGATCTGACTATATCTCCATTTTCAATTATGTTTAAACTTGTCAACATTAAATCTGAACAAATCATTCTACAACTTAGGGTTTTAGAAGAAAATTGAAAACAAGATAGCAGTTGAATATTTTTCAAGAAGAGTCAATAGAAATCAAGAAATTCTAATACACTTTTCTTTTTTTAATAAATACATAAAGCTCTTTACCATTTCCCTCTATTATTTGGATTAACACAATAATAGGATCTTTCAAAGCATCATTATACCAATTTTCACAGCCTGATGTAAAAGACTCATTTCACAGTAATAATCATGGCTAGCATTAATAAGTGAATGTTGATGCCATAAATAACAGCATAAGGCATATTTACACCATCTTAACATACATAAACACCATACATATACACAAAAAAGTCACAGATCCAGAACAAAGAAAATTCAGTCTCCTAGACAGCTTACATTTATAGGCTTTGCCTAAAACATTTTTTTTTTTTTTGCTTTTTTTTGTAATTTTTTTCTTTCCAAGCAACAAACAAATCTCCTCTATTTCTTGTGATTTATTTGTAACATTGTGCTCATGCAAAAATAATACTTGGTTTATTGCATTAACATTTAGACAGTTTTAGATTTGGGTCCTATCACCATCGTCTAAAATTTTATTTTATGTTGCTTCATCCATATATCATTTTAGTTGGTATGGTATGATGGTTTGTTTTTGGTGAGTTACAAAATGACAAACATGTCCAGTTGACCAGAGTTCAAAAATCAAGATTCTAAGCTTGACATGCACATTTTACTTTCATTCTTGCAAAATGGTTTGAATCAGATACTCCATTTTGATTTAACATTTATTGATTTATTTGTTTCCTTTTAAATCATATTTCTATAAACAACAACAAAAGAATAAAATAAAATACTGTCCCACATCCACTAATCACAACAAGGAAGAGCAGCAAGGATCACACTGATCATTGTTAGGACATCAGTCAGGTGGTGACACTGTAGTAAACATTGAATGTCATCAAAATACTGCAGCAACGTGATAATTACTATAGCCCATACTTCTGCAATAGTTCAGATTGCCATTGGCGTTTGCGCTCTGGAAAATAATCCGGAATGTGGATTTTTTTAAAATCCTGAATACACTTTTTCATTTCTTCTTCCACACTTAGCTTCTCACAGACTTTCTTTTTGGATAGGTTTGTTTCCCGGGACTTGCTGATGAGTGTCTGAAAGAGTTCACTGTTTCTGCGTTTGTCTGGTGGAGGCATCCATTGCACAGGTGCCTTTTTAGAGGGGCGATCCAATGTTAAGGTGTTAGGTTGGTGAGCTGTTGCCTGCTGGGCACTGGACGGGTTGTCCTGGGGAGTGCTTGCCTCTGAATGGCTGTCACAACTGGAAGTGGAGAGCTCATTACAGGAAGTCCCACTTTCACTTCCTTTGTCAGTGACTTTGTCATGTTTCCTATCTTCATGTTCTTGTTTAGGTGATACTATTTTCTGAGGTGGTCCTAAAATAGAGGAAAAAAAAATAAAAAGAGTAGAATAGTTGAATAAGAAGTATGAAGGTAAAATTAAACAAACTCCATATTTTCTATTTTAGATCAAGAACATGTATCTTAACAAGAAATGGTGCTTGTTGCACTAGTCTATGTTTGTGGGGTTAAATACAAGACCTAGTGTCTTTAGCATACATTGAAAGATGTAGTATGCTGATTAATTATTTATAACAATAAAGTTTGAGAGATTTGTTTAATGAGAATTTCTGCCATAGAGGCTATCAATAGCTTCATACTGAAAAGATGCTTTTTGTTATTTTAATTTCTAGTTCCTGGAATATATAAACAAAGTAATGGTTTGTTAGCCTTCTATCTGTGTTGTAAGACACTTAGTTCATTTCTGTTCTAGCCACTGTACTAGGTGTCCTTTCTATATATATTCTCTCATTGTACAAACAAGAAAGTACTATTGTTGTATTTTACAAGGCTGCAGTATTCTCCAGGCCCAGAGCTACAATCATAGCATTTATACTTCCAAAGGGGAGGATGGTTTACATCTTATTTTAGTCTCTTAATCTTGTTTCCAATTTCCTTAAAGAAAATTATGAAATTGCTGTAAGACATATAGGGGCCTAATATTATGGTATGAAAATATAGTTGAAATGTGGTATTCTCTTAAAATATAAGGCATAACATTTGAGGTAAATTACCTAGGAAGACAAGTTTCAGAAAGTGATAGTTTTCTAAGATAATTATTTCAAATAAATGAAGTGTTTCCAAGAAGAAGCGTATTTTATTCTCTTTGACTCCACTGTGGGATTAGGATCTCCATTTAACATTTATTAAACACTACCACACACCCAGAACTATTATAAAACCTCAATTAAATGGAGCCTAAACAATTCAGTGATCTAAATTACTCAAATCTTATTTTTTCCTTAGAGTCAAATTTTTGAATGAGTTGCATAAATCAGAATCAAGAGGAAGTCATTAGTGTTTTAAAACAATTGCCCAGGGGTTCTACTGTGCAGCCAGACTTGAGAACAACTGGTCTTATTCAGAGGGTCTAACCTTGACTGCATACTAGAATCACCTAGAAAGCTTTAGATTATTGATACACTGGAACCAAGCCCAGACCTCCTGGTTTAATGGAATGCCACCTGACCATCAGGGCATTTAATAGATCAAGGCAATTTCAATGTGCAGCCAAGGTTATGAACCATTGATCAGTCTAATATATATGAAATTAGTTAATAACTTCTGAGTAGTTGATATTACTCAGAAGGATTAAGAAACAAAACTCTGCTGGTTTCTAGCACTGATTTTTCTATTTAAAAATTAGAAGAAACATATCAATGCCAAATATTCAGTTAAAGATTTTTTAAAGTTTTACAACATTTTGGAATGGTGGAGATATTCTTTCTCTTGATCATGGTGTTGATTATGTTATTGTATACATTTGTAAAAACTGATAGAATTGTACACCTAAAATGGGTGAGCTTTTCTGTATGTAAACTATACCGTGACCAACCTGACACCCTCTTATGAAAAACAATACATATACGTGTGTGTGTGTGTGTGTGTGTGTGTGTGTGTGTGTGTATTTCAGGGAGAGTCTTAAGCAATATTTCAAAATTCCTTTGTCTGCAATATGGTAAAACCAGAACAAGTTCTAATGCTTATAATTGCTTAATAAGGAAGTGTACTATTACATTTTAGAAGTATTTGCAACAAAAAATTTAAAAATTTGTTGGGTTTTATTTGTTTTAAGCCTCTGCCAATTTACACTTTCTGTCAGGGAAAGTCAGCTGAAACTTTGGGATGGTGTGGAGAAAACGCACTGCTAACACTCTGTGCTGGAATTACCCAGATCAATTCTCTATTCTCCTCTATCCAGAGTGGCTGATGGGTATGGACTATGTTCTTAAGCTCCCTTGCCTTCTGGCTTTCAGTTGGATTCAGTCAACACCAAAAATTAGCAAGACAGCAACCTAACCCCACCCTCATCCCAGGAACGTGGTGATCTGGTTACATCCTTGGACCAAGAGACATAGCCCAATCAGGAAGCTCTCTCTGTCTCCCTTCTTTTTCTTCTCCTTCCCTCTTCCACCACTCCCTCTCAAAATTTCAATAAATTGAGGCTCAGAGTTTTAGGCCTACAGGTGTTAATATGGTTTGGCTGTGTCCCCACCCAAATCTCATCTTGAATTGTAACTCCCACAATTCCCATGTGTCATGGGAGGGACCCAGTGGGAAGTAATTGAATCATGGGATCTGGTCTTTCTCATGCTGTTCTCACAATAGTGAATAAATCTGGGACCTGATGGTTTTGAAAAGAGAGTTCTCCTGCACAAGTTCTCTCTCTTTGCCTGCTGCCATCCATGTAAGACAGGACTTGCTCCTTCTTGCCTTCTGCCATAATTCTGAGGCCCCCCCAAGCCATGTGGAACTTTAAGCCCATCAAAGTTCTTTTTCTTCCCAGTCTCAGGTATGTCTTTATCAGCAGAGTGAAAATAGACTAATATAGATATTAACCATTTAGGTACCATAACTAATCTTAGGCTACTGCCTACACTGGTGTAAACTGTCCCATATTAAGTGCTCTTAAATATCCCAGCCAAGTGTGCTTTCTCTCTCTTCCTGGGTTTCTGACAGACCCACTCTATCAGACCCACTCTGGCCACCAACCGTCTTCTGCATTGAGTAGAGGGATGTTACTTGAAGAATCAGTTTTTAGTGGCACCAGATTTATGTGGCAATAACATTTGAAAATAAATAGGTTTGGAGTCCTACTGACTTGGATTTAAATTCCGGTTCTCAAGAAAATACTAGCCTTGTGGCTTTGAACAAGATACTTAGCTCCTCTAAGCATTAATTTGTTCATCTATAATATGAGTAAAACTACTTTCCCCATAGGAGCATTTTAAGACTAAGTAAGATATCATGTAAAGGATCTAGTATAATGATTCTCAACAATGAGAGCATATCAAGGTATATCAGTGGAATTTTTGAATGTATATATGTCATCTACATCCCTCGAGGTTTCTAGTTCAGTGTGAAGGGCTGGTATGTATTTATTTATATGAAGCTGGGAATGGTGGAGGAGATGCAGTGGCTCTTTAATCACCTCCATGGCTGAATGTGATCCCAAGCAAGCATGAAATTTAACACCCTAATACAACATAGGATATAAATAAATGTAGGGTTTTTTTTTTTTACCTTTGTGTCAATATTTGGCTATACTTTACCCAAAAGCCCCTATCAAAGGATTTTCATTCCCAATAATGATTAAAGAATTAAACTGCAAATATCTGAGCAAACCAACTTACATTAAGGGTAAATAAGTGATGAAAAAAATAATTTCCTGTTTATCAGCAGGGTAATAGAGCATTAGATAGAGATACCCAAGCAGAAAAGCAATCATATCAAAGTGAAAGTGCAGAAAGAGTACTAGATACCACCAAAGTAAATGCCTTATTCTAATTGTTTTTATTCACTGGGAGAAATTATATAATGCTTAATGACAACAGAATGTAACATTTGTGTGATGAAAATGAATTGATCTTGAAGTACAAGATAGATGAAGAAAGCCCTCTTTGAAGAAGGGATCAATGAGTTCAGCTGAGAATTTTGTATCCACTGTGTGCCAGATGCAGTGCTAGGTTCTGGAGGAGACACAAGTATGGATAAGATAAGCTCTCTGCCTGATGAAGTTGACTGGCTTTCTCTAACTCCAAGTGGGTGAGGACAAAAAGATGCAGAGAAAAAGATTTTACATGTGTGGCCAAGGATCCCTACAATTTTCTGGGAAGATGAACTAAGATGCATTTTACACCAAATCAGTCTAACTGAATTTCCTACACTAGCTTTTTTTTTTTTTTTCACATTTTACTTTTCAACTATTTTTCAATTTTCTTCGCCACCTTTAAAAAAGTCATCTATATCCCTCTCTGACCATGGTCAGAAATAGAGTCTATTATAGAATAGTATTTTATAATTATTAAGTGTTAAAATGCTTAAGATATTTTAGAATCTCTTTTTGTAGACTTCAATAACTATGAAAAAAAGGGGATCCTGAAATTACTGTGATTCTAAGAGCTTTGAAAATAAAAAGAACTTAAAATAGTTATACACATTAATAAAAATTAACAAATATATAGTAATACATAGTAATATATATAATGTATTCATGTTATATATGTTATATATATGTCTTTTATATTACATATATATATATATATATATATATTCATGTTTTGCTAATCCTATTTAATAAGACATCTTTAGGCAAGGTGGACCCCCAATCAGACAAAATGGATTCAGAGGTTTATATAATGACTTAAAAGAGAATGCTTAGCTTTTTTGTGTGTGCATCTTTGAATGTATAGAATAATATGACAGTTCTCTGTATAAATCCCTAGGGATCACTAATAGTCTTCTTATTGTTTATGCTAGCAGTTTTTATTGCTATTCATTTAAGCATACTTTAAATAATTATTGATAACTTAGTGGATTTAAATTGGGACTAAAATGCAATAACTTAAACTGATTTAGCTGCTTTTTATGACATGAAATATAAAAAAATTAATTAATTTAAGAAAATCATAATTTACTCTGGTTACCCAGTTTCTCATGGATGCCTGCTAATTGCAGGCTAATTTAAAACTTTAATTTTATATTATTTTATTCAGTGGTCCAAAGCCACTTGACATGCTTTAAGCACCACATGAATGATAACTTAAATATTTTCAACTAGTGAATATTTGAGAACACTATGACTATTAGAAATGTCTCTGTGTCTCTTTAACTAGTAATAGAATCAGATATATACCTGAAAGATCTTTCTGAAAGCATTTTGTCCTGTGAGTTAGGGCACCCAAAAATCATGATTTAAAAGGAAAATGTAAATGTGTTTGATGGCCTGATCATCTAGGATTTCTTCCATTATATAAAGAACTCATTACTGTTTGTTTGTTTGTTTGTTTGTTTGTTTATTTATTTATTTATTTGAGATGGCGTCTTGCATTGTTGCCCAGGCTGTAATGCAGCGGCACAACCTCGGCTCACTGCAATCTCTGTCTCTTAGGTTCAAGCAATTCTCCTGCTTCAGACTCCCTAGTAGCTGGGACTACAGGAGTGTGCCACCACACCCAGCTAATTTTTTTGTATTTTGGTAGAGATGGGGTTTCACCATGTTGTCCAGGATAGTCTCGATCTCCAGACCTTGGAAATCATCACCATTTATTAAAGTGTATGCAAAAGATTAGTCAGTAAGCAAGTCTCATATTAACTTAAAATTTATCTGTAAAAAAAAGTTAATTATTTAAAAGAGTTAGATAAATAGATACACCTAAACTTTCAAATACTGGAACAATTAATCAACTTCTCATTTGGTTATTTGAAATAATAAACTAGGATATTCATCCAGGAATGTTCCATCCATTGAGTATTTGTCTATGGCAAGTATAGTCTTAACTAGGAGATCTAAAAACCAGCTACCTAGGTCATGCCTCTCCAATATTATTTTTGAAGAACACTCAGTATTCATACATGCGCACACACAGTTAGACACATTTATTATGCTGACATTTTTTCATCACTGGGAGAATAACCATGGAAGATCTGGGTTGGAGCCAGGTTCAGCTACTCCAACCAAGCAGTACTTTGTGTTTATCATGTAACCTCTGTAATATTTGGTTTTTCTTGGTTTAAATTTTAGGGTCGTTCCCTAAGTTCTTCTGTGTTCTAAACGATGTAATGAACAGAAAGAGATTTTCCAAGGTGTAAAATTCTGATCGAATATTAAGCATTAAAAGGTTAACATGAATAGAAATTACCTCAGAACAAGGAAACAAATTCAATTACTACTACAGTATTTTAAGAAAATTTATGGGTCAAGGATAACTTTCTGCAAGCTTACTGAGAGGAAGCGTAGTTCTAGAAGACATTATTAATTTATGTTTGTTTAATTACATCTATTTTTACTGGTGAATTGCCAGCAAAGAGGATGGTACTTAAGGTCGCATCGTGCCGACTGTCTGGGTTCACAGCTCAGTTTAAAAACTTACTAGATTTGTTATTCTGGGCAAGTTGCCTGCTTTCCTTGGGCCTCAGTCTCCTCACGTTTAAACTTCAAATAGTTTCAGGTAGGATTAAATGAGCTAACATATATTATGTACTTTAAATCAGTCTGGCATGTATAAATGCCAAAAAAATGCTAATTGTTATTATTCAATGTAAATATCCATGTGATAATTGGCCATGACACGGTCAATTTGTTCACTTGAATATTAAGAGTACTGATTGAACAACTGTAATGTTTCCACACTGATCCTGGGTCTGCACATAACACCTATGCACATATGAATTGCAGACAGGTCTTATAGTTTCTTGAATTCTCAAATTTTTATCACTTGAAAATGAAATTAAAATGGGAATATATAGTCAGATGGCTTTGATAAGAATCAAATGAGATAATATATGTGAATGTAATTTGTAAGCTGTAAAGCCCTATACAAAGCAAATCTATCATTTACATATGTAGATGAGAGGTTATGAAATATTAAATTTTTATGTTCAAAAGGAATTTATTTAAGAAAATAAAACACAAAGGCCCTGTTATAAGTTATCAAAAATGTGTGAATTAAGGCCAGTAATAAAAAACATTATATTAAGTAAAATGGAACAAATGGAAAATATCACAATGGGCCCAAACTTGTAAACCTCAGCAAAACAGGGCTTTTGATCAATTCCCTTGAGTTTTATTATATTAAAATAGAAAAGAGGAAAAGATATATTTTCCCAGTCATTTGAATAGATAACGAGGTACAGAAACTAACTGTCAATATTTTTGTCTTTAAAAAGGCTACATGATTTCTGGGTAGTTCTGGGTGTGGACCTGTTTATAAGAGTATTTCTATAGTTTTTCCTTGAATACACAAGCATTTCCAAATGAAGTCTATGTAGACAGCTGCATACTTGAGAAAATCTTTTTATTTTGATCTCTTTACCTGCCCAGTGATGATAAAAAAGGATAGGTATGTAAAATGTGTCTGCAACAGTCACAATTCCTAGAAGGGAAATTATCCTTTAATAGTACTAAACTCAATGAAGTGTGAATGGTTATGCGGTACTTAAACAGAATTAACAAATCTATCTTAAATGTTAGCACCACATGCTTCTACGTATTAAGCACTTAAGTCAAAAGGGAAAAACGCCATTTTGATTTGAGAAACATCTGCTGAGTGCCTACTATGTATAAGGCATAGTGTTAGTTACAAGGGTGGGAACACACATACATGTGCACACACCTGCACAACCACAGTCCCTGATATCAAGTAGTTCAGGCTCGGGGTGACAAGTGCAGATGAAGCTGAAGTGTGAACTGGGCATGGACAAGGGAGCAAAGAGTAAAATAAAAAGAGGCTTATTTGTGATTGGAGTGAGCTAAGGAATGGGGTCATTTTTAATTAACTAGTAAAACTGCCATGCTAAATCGAAACTTATAGGTCATATAGGAGATGTGTTCATCTTAAAGTAAAAGACAATGAATAAAAATTAATTTATATGTGAGAAAAATTGAACTCATTATTATTAATTTTTAATTATAATACTTTAAGTTCTGGGGTACATTTGCAGAATGTGCAGGTTTGTTACATAGGTATACAGGTGCTATGGTAGTATGCTGCATCCATCACCCCACCACCTACATTAGGTATTTCTCCTAATGTTATCCCTCCCCTATTCCCCCACCCCCTGCTATCCCTCCCCTAACCCTTTCCCCCCGCAACAGGCCCTGGTGTGTGGATGTGTGATGTCCCCCTCCCTGTGTCCATGTGTTCCCATTGTTCAACATCAACTTGTGAGTGAGAACATGCAGTGTTTGGTACTATGTTCTTGTGTCAGTTTGCTGAGAATGATGGTTTCCAGCTTTACTCATTTATTTATGTTTTCTATAATCTCCATTAGCATGACTTAGCCACTTTTATGGTTGAAAGAGAATAACAAAAGAAAAGAAAAAAGTGTGACTTGAAAAGAGAAACATGGTCATATTCCTTTTTTCATCCTGACATGGTCATCAACAACCCACTCTTCTGATATTCCCTGAATTTGTTAATTGTTATCATATGTACCTACTCACAGTGTGTCTCTCAGTCTAACTGTAAACTCCTCAAAGGCAGAAAGCATGCTTTTTTTCTTCTCTCATGGTGCCTTGATCAGAATAGTTGTTTAACACAATTAGTAAAATTATCTTCACACCTCTGAGTTTCTATAGTATTTACTATAAACTATATCACCTACTTGGGAGTTAGCATTTACCATCTTTTAGGTTAGTAAATATTCATTTCAATGTCCATAGAGTAGTAAGAATGCTCCCACCCCACACACATAAAAATTGGTCCTGAGACACTTCTGGTGTCCCATATTCCTCAAAGAGTTTACAACTTCCAAGAGGTATTATACGAAATCTTTGGTTTCCTTCTATCACTCAGACAGTTCAGGAACCTGATTTGTATTATCACTGAATAAACAATACTATAATAGTAAAGTGCATAAGCAAAAATAATACAGCATAAGAAAAGAAATGTCAGAGAAAACATATTTATTTAGTGAGACATAAATTAGAAGAGGTGTCCAAAAATAATCTTATTGCCTTCCTCTCATTCTACAAATCAGTATCTTCCTAGGACTCAGTTATTTCTGCAAACCATACCCAAAGTCACCTTTGGCTATCCAGTAGATTCATCTTCTAGTTTCAATCACTTGTCGTGTCTTATCAATGCTACCATTAGAGCAGCCCTTGAATCTATCTATTAATCTCTGTTTCTTTTTTTATTTCCCCTGAGAGCTTGAAGCGCTGCAAATGCAACTTTCTTTTTCTACCGTTGGCTGCATCTATCTGTTAACAAAGTGAAGATTATTAAAAGATGAATCAAAGGCAAATTCAGCATCAAAGAACAGCCTCATTATTTATTTAAGACTCATACCATAATTCAGGTACAACCCAGAAATAGGATCATACCTTTAAAGAGTTAGCCAAGAAATACCGTGACGAAAAGGAATAGTTGGAGCCTGTGTTTCATGGTTTGAGCTCCCTATCAATGGCCATTTATCACAGACAAGACTCTTTTCTTTTTTTTAAGAAAAAAAAAAAAGGAGTGAAGGAGAGGAAGAAAGAGGAAGAAAAAGAGGGAGAGAGAACGGGAATGTAGCTTTATTCTAAAAATGGGTATTAATAATGGCCAATCAATTTTTGTGTATTTAAGGTGGAGAATGTATATTTTGTGTATTTAAAATGGAGAGTTCTATAAATATGTATTGAGTTTACTTGTTCTGGATCTGAGTTCAAGTCCTGGATATCCTTATTAATTTTCTGTCTCGTCGATTCTAGATCTCTTTATGGGTCTTATGTATCTGGGTGTTAGGATCGTTAGTTCTTATTGTTGCATTGATCCTTTTACCACTATATCTTTGTTGCTTTGAAATCTATTTTATCAGATGCGAGAATTGCAACTCCTGCTTTTTATTTATTTATTTATTTATTTATTTATTTATTTATTTATTTATTTTTGCTCTCCATTTGCTTGGTAAATCTTTCTCCATCCCTTTGTTTTGAGTCTTTGTGTATCTTTGGATGTGAAATGGGTCTGGATGTAGCATACCATCAGGTTTTAGCTGTATCTTTTGATTGGGGGATTTAGTCAACTTAAATTTAGGGTTACTGCCATTTGATGTTAACTGGCTATTTTATCCATTCGTTGATGTAAATTCTTCTTTATTTTGATGCTCTTTACTTTTTGGTATATTTTTAGAAAGGCTAATACTGGTTGTTCCTTTCTATGTATAATGCTTCTTTTAGAAGCTCTTATAAAGCAGGCCTGGTGGTAATAAAATCTCTGAGTACTTGCTTGTTCATAAAAAAATTTATTTTTCCTTCAATTGTGAAGCTTAGTTTGGCAGAATATGAAATTCTGGGCTGAAAGTTCTGTTCTATAAAGATGTTGAATATTGGCCCCCATTCTCTTCTGGCTTGTAGGGTTTCTGCTGAAAGATCTGCTGTACATCTAATAGGCTACCCTTTGTGGGTAACCTGACCTAATCTCTGTTCCAATTTCCACCACCTGTGACAGGTTTCTTATTATTTCTCACTGCATTTCCTAACCAATTCTCTGACTCCACTTTAGTCCTACTTCAAATTATTCTCAATGCCATTACTAAATAAATACTCCTAAAACCTAATTCCATTAAGTATATCCTTTTTCAAAAATTCTAAATAGTTTCTTTGCATGTAAGATAAAATTTGATTATAACATATTGGTTTGGAAATTATCTTCAGTGTAACTATCTTCATGTCATGCCCCCATGACAAATAACCCCAGCCCATCTGTTTGTGCTCCCCATTTGCTGACTCTAATATACTTGTTTCTGGTGAATGCCTTGCTCTACCAGTGCTTGCTTCTTTTTCTCTGGTCTGTATTCTTTCCATACTCATGCTCCTTTTAGCTATCCTTCAAAGCCTGTTCCACATGTTGCTTTCAGCATAAAACTTCTCATGATCATATTTGCATGTAATTCCTTGTGATTTCCTGCTCTTTTAATAATCCAAAGTTCTTTGTTTGAATCCATCTCAAGGTACTGAACCTATTTTGCCTTAAGTAATAGTTATTTCTATGCTCAGTTTAACTTTCATCCCTGTGTTCTGTCACACAAAACACACACACACACAAAACACATACACACTAATATAATCGACATGAAAGGAGGGCAGGAAGTGCTGGATGGAGAAGGGCAGGGTCCCTGGAGTGGTCTCCAGCCTCAGGCCTGTGCCCCCAGACCTAGGTAAAGGCAGCCACTCCTGTTTTCATGCCTACATGCTGCATTTTCCAAGACAACTATGGCCTGTCATGCCCTCATCCTGGGCCTATAAAAACCCCACAGACACAAGCAGCTGCACATCAAGAAGAACACACCCACACCGGCAGAAGAGCACATAGATGGCAGGACATCGAGAGGAGCAGAGGAGGAGAAGAGCATACCGACAGGCAGTGAAGATGTCAGCAGGACATCAACTGGTGGAAAGATGTGGATGTTGAGGAGAATTCGGCCAGAAGAGCAGAGGGGAGTTGGGCCACCTTACTCCAGGCAAAAACCACCCTCCCACTCTGTATCCCTGCTGGCTCCCCATCCATACACAGAGAGCTACTTCCAACACGCAATAGAAACTTGCACTCATTCTCCAAGCCCATATGTAATCCAAATTCTCTGGTATACGAAGGCAAGAACCCTGGGATAGAGAAAGCCCTCTGTCCTTGCGAGAAGGTAGAGCATCTAATTAAGCTGATGAACACAAGTTGCCTAAAAATGACAAAACTAAAAGAGGGCACTGTAACATGCTCTCTGGGGCTTAAGGAGCTGTAGACATGCACCCTTAGATGTTGTTGTGGGGTTTGAGCCCATGTTCCCCACGATCTGCTCATCTGCATGTTCCCCCTAGGAGTTCTGAGCAGTAGGGCACTGAAGAAGTGAGTCACCTTCCTATCACATACCCTGCCAAGGGGATGAGGGAATTTTTTCCGTTTCATATAAGATAGTTTTTTCTTTTCATTTTGATAATTCCTGAAGCACCACCCCATGGCTAGGCTCTTAGGAATTCAGTAACTGTTTATCTAAATGAATTAAATAAAATTCATATTATCTACAAAATATTGTCTAAGCACACATGAGATTTCTTTATTTCTAAAGAATTTCCTTTTTGATTTGTTTTGTTTCAATCAAAATATGTAAACCCAAGTGTAACTCGGTTTAAGGAATGTAACAAAAATGAAGAAATGAGGAAGTTGATGAAGATAAGCCATTAGCAGTGTGTCATAACAACAGCCTTACAGTCTCTTTAGTTAATGAAAATATCATTCCTTTGGCAGAGTATCACTTTTAGCTTATTAAGGAGAAATAAAAGTTACTTGAGAACCACATATAATGTGGAAAAATAATTTTCTTTTTTTCTGCAGAAGAATGCTACATCACTTACATGATTGTACCTGATCATAGTAGAAAACATATTAGGTGTTCACTTGTCCTCTCAGATGACTTATCACATGCAAAATTGTTACAGACACCTTGCAAGAGCTCTTCATTTCCCACATGGAAGCTAAGATTCTATCCACATTCATCCTTTTTGCACTTACATTAAAAACAAAAACTCCACACAATGATGCCTAGGCTCCTTTTGGAATCTGGAATAAAGACTACTGAACAACTTGCTGCTCATTCCCAGGTTCCCACATCTGAATCTACTACCATTCCTTATCACTGACATTAGCAAAGTAATTTTTCACATGCCCAGGTAGCCACCTTCTAATGACCTCCTTTTTTACAAGCACATGTTATATGAGAAGAATGATTTATTTGGTTTTCAAATTTGCAAACACAAGCCTATGCTTGCTTGTTTCACAACTATAAAATGAGGATCATAACACCTACAAGGTGCTTGGCAAGGATTAATGAGATGTTGTCTCTACAAACATGTCTGGTGGCTCAGGGAGGAAAAAAGATGGCACTCTGCTAATATGGGTTGGGAGTACACTTCTGATGGGCTGTATATAACAAATTTATATGATCATAAAACCATGCTGGTTGTAAATTATCATTGCCTGTTACACAATACTAAAAAACTGCCTCAGACCTGAGGAAAAATCTCTCAGTGACAACAGGGGAAGCAGAGGTTGTGGAAGAGGTACACACACATACAGACATACACACACACACACACACACACACACACACACACACACACACACAGTCTAACATTTTTTGGTTCAATGGGCAGGAACAATTTCCAGCAGAAGCCATAGTTAAGTGGATATTTATTTGTTGGATCTCTTCAGATCTTAAGTGCCTGCCTGCCAATAAATGGTTTCAAGTATTTCCAACAATGCTCAGCTGTATGCAACATCTCATAGCTGCCATACTATTGAATATGAGTGCTGCTTCTTTTCACTTGAAATTTATAAAAGTGTGTCTGTTATGGCAGCAGCTCAGTGCAGAATCATCATGATGAATGAAAGATGAAGGCATATATGTGGATAGCATATATGGGTTTAATTTCATTTCACAGTACAATAAAAAAGTGCCCAGCCTTTGAATAGAGCATAACTGTGCTTCATGTCAAGTTCTGACATCTATTAGCTAGGTGCCAAATGTGTCTTTAAGGTTCATTTTCCTATTCTGCTTAAAAAGGAATGGAAATATGGCACCTCCCTCCTAGGGTTACTTTAAGTCAAGATAAATGTGAGGAAGGCCTTTGTAGTAGGCTAAAAAGTGGTTCCATAAAAGATACCAGGCACTAATCCCTGGAACCCTGTAAATGTCACTTTCCATGACAAAAGTCTTTGTAGGTATAATTAAGGATTTTAAGATGGTGAAATCATTCTGGATTATCCAACTGGACCCTAAATTCAATCAGTTGTATCCTTACAGGAAGGAGGCAGTGAGAGAGCTGATACTTACAGAGGAGAAGGAGGCAACGGAATCAGGTGTCGGAGTGATTCAGCTACAAATCAAGTAATGTCAGCTACCATCAGAAGCAATCAACAGATTTTTCCCTAAAACTCCCCAAGATAGTGTAGCTCTGCTGACACCTTGATTTCAGCCCAATGAAACTTACTTCAAACTTCAAGCTTCTGGAGCTGTGAGAGAATAGATTTCTGGTTTTTTAAGTCACCAAGCTTATGGTAATTTGTACTAGTAGCCAATAGGAACTAATGCAAATGATTTAGTGTAATGCCTGGCCCTTGGTCAATGTTGAGTTATGTCATTTTATATAAGTGAACATAATATCCTTAATAACTGGAAGATATAGGATCTGAATTGTAGAATCTTAACTGATCTATTAAGATATTTTGTAGGCTCTATCAAATGGTCATCCTGCTTCTTTAAGTTTCTATTGTAGTAATAAGCCCAGAGTATTGTACTGTAAATCATTCTACTTTGCAGGTATCCCTAATGTTAAAAAATTCATATACTCAGCCATAATTTGTCTCCTCAAATAGTCCCACTCACTAATTCTATTTCTATCTTCTGGAGCAACATAGAATAAATCTATTCCCTGCTTTCAACTAAGAGCCCTTAATATTTCGGAAAACAATTATCATATCTAGTCAAAGATCTCTCCAATTATATAGATCAACCATTATTTGAATAATTAGGTTAATAAGATAGCCACTTCATCTTATCTCTGTTCCCATAACACACTATTTTCTCTCTTTCTACAAACATTCAAACATAGCCATCCATCAAACCCATTACAACACACACACATACACACACAATCACAGAACTGTCTCTCTCTATAACCGACTCTACACACATTTCCAGAACCTGATCATTCCTTGTCATTCTAGTCTCATGTTTTTACTGCCTTTGAACATCTTCTAAACTTCAAAAAAATTATGTCAAAAAATAGCCTCACTATTCTTTTTCTCTTACACCAGTTCCTTCTCTTATGCTTTCTATTTTCCTATTTTCATGGAAGCACCACAGTCTTCTTAATTACCTAGATTTTAAATCTTGAAGTCATTTCGCTATTCTAATTTCTACTCCTCTACTGATTCCTTCCCCCAGCAAACAGTTATCTAGTCCTCTTGAGACTTTGATAATATCCCAATCATTTTCCTCACCTCGATATTCACTCTCGCAGTTTTGATCCTCATTAACTCTTACTGAATCAACTGTAATAACTGTCTAGAGATACTTTCATCACTAATCTTGGTCTCCTTTTATCCATACTAAACAAAGATTGCACTACATTGCACTAAAATATAGCTCTTATTATAGCGTCTGTTCTCAGAAAGCCTCAATGGATTTCAGAAACATAGCTAAATCTTTTAGTTCCACAGACAAGACTTTCATGACCTAGTTCCAGCTTAAAGTCCACATTTCATTTTCTATTATCTCACCCTCCATTCAAGTCAAATTGGAGGTATTAATATTAGCCTAAATATCACATGCATTCCTGTACTTAATTCTTCACTTGGGTGAATGATAGGTTCAGATCTGTTTATAATGATACTTGTTTAGATAAAGTAAATTTCTTATTGGCTGCAAGGGTATGTATGACTGAGAATATAGTTGGTGCTCTATCTATCTTATATGACAGACCCCAATCACCAGGCTACAGTAGTGTATTTATTACCTAGACAGGGCTAATTGTAATGTTCTACCAAATCAGGCCCCTAATCTAAAAAGGATGAAGGTTGGGAGATAAATAATCTGGGTAATTCAATAAAATAAAAATCTTTGGAATACTTCAAACTGTTCATGAGTGGAAAGAATGAGAATGCCTTTATGTCTTTGAACAAGAAGCTCTCAGATATGACTGTGGGGGACTAAGTCTCCCAACCCCAACTACAGTAGGAGAGAATGAGAACTGAAAGGGAAACCTAACAGTATTTGGACACCTGGTTCAGTGATTCTTATGACTAACTCCACTGTTAGAAAAGCATTTTAGACAAAATAAAATAAAAATTATATAAAATAAATTTATCTTATAAATGTATTTAGGTATTTTATTAGATGCAAATAACCTTGAAATATAACAGACCTCTCTTCCCGAAACAAGTTGAGTGATGTGTTATTTGTATTTGTTTTTGGAGAACTCTAACACTTAATCCTTAATACATAAGCTTAACTTTTTAAATGCACATTTCTAGTCACTGACCAAAGAAATAGGAGAAATTTGAAGAAAATCAAACAAAAATAAGTCTAATCAGTGTGTATTTATGAGCAAATCATTATGACAGCAATATAAAGAATTAAAAGAATCCTAGGAATTTACTGTTATATCACTAACAGGGTCATGTGCCTGCATCCCTTAAGGCTAGGATGGGTATTATTTGCTCTATTATTACTGGCCTAGACTGTGCTCCTTATCCACTCCAGTGTAATAGGGAAAAAAATCTATCTCAAAAAGTAGGAGTGCAAGGTAGGCAAAGATACACACACACACACACACACACACACACACACACACGGAACTGATAAATACTTCATTATGCAAGTCTGGTTAAAAATAGAATTCACTATGTTTTGCAGTAAAGTAAGTTTTTCATGTCATCCTTCAGCAACATGTCACCTTTTCCTGTGAATGGTTAATATGAATGTCAACTTGATTGGATTGAAGGATGTGAAGTATTGTTCCTCGATGTGTTTGTGAGGGTGCTGCCAAAGTAGATTAACATTTGAGTCAGTGGACTGGGAGATATACATATCATATTAGTTCTGTCCCTCTAGAGAACCCTGACTAATACACCGCTATTTTAAAAAGATAATAAACTGAGATAAACACACCTACCAATAAAATAAGTACAATTTTACTTAGTTCATATTTCAACAAGTTAAATTTATAATAATATTTAACATTTATTGAATGTTTACTATGGATCAGGTATCATGCTTAGTGCACAATACATAGCATCTTATTTACATTTCACAATAACTCCATGAAGTAGAAGCCTCTTATGTTTATTTTACACATTAGGAAACTGAGGCTTAGAGAGGTTATGAAATTTGACGGGTCATATTTAGAAGAGGCAAAGGCAGATGTAGATCTGTCTGACTTTAGAGCTTAAGCTTAGTTAAGCTCTGAGATACACAGGTTGCCACAAATTTCTGAAAATGATGTTAAAACCAGCTTTCTTGAAATTTTAAACTAGAGCTATAATTACTCATAATTTTAAGCCCTTAAGGATTAAACTGACATGCATATCTGAAAATTTGGGGATAAAAGTGTGCTTAACTGCACTTGAATATAGACATTTTTTAGATTGTTTATTTACATCTAGCTATTTTAACAAAAAAGAAATTTAAAAGGCTATACATATGAAAATGTAGACAGTGCTAACTCCGTTTATTGTGACTTTTTACTGGGACCAAGCCACTTTAACCAAGCAACGTCTATTTATCAAACATAACGTCTTTTTTTGTTTCACAAAGACACAGTTAGGTTGCAATATCCTCTGACAAGCATATATTTGTGAATTAAGACCAATACAAAAGCTATTTTATATTAATTATATGAACCATTATAAGAAGCAACTATGGTTGGAAGGGAAATTATCTATTTAAAATGTAAATTCTACAGTAAAATTTACAGAGTGAAATTAGGGAAATAGATAAAATGTAGACGGAACATAGGGAAGCAAAAACAGAGAATGAATCCTAAGATTATTTTTAGTACTATCGCCTCCTCAGGTACTGCAATTTCCAAAATATCAAAATTATATTTGTAGGATAAGATACATTTAAGACCAAATTTTACAGTGATGTGCAGCACATGATCCAGAAACGTTCTGACATAAGGCCAGAAATTTCTGCTAAGAGATTTCAGAGCCTAATTAAATAATGAGCAGATTCTGTCAGTGTTGAGATGCCTTGAACTTTTCCTGTCACTTTATAGTGCACTTTAGTCTAAACCTGGTATTTCAATAGCACCACTAACATCAATCTTCTTTTCTGACATTAAAGCCTTACAGATTAAAAGTAAAATATCAGGAAATGCTATTAATAAAACCATTATTAAGTAAAAAGATATACTAGTAAGACCTTCTCTGTAGATCAATAAAAATGTTATGTCAGGGGTAAGGTTGCATTGGAAATACTTTTGGAAAAGCATATTTAATTATGAGCTATATTAATGGTTATTCATTAAAAGCTTGGAGGTAGAGAAAATGTAAATACACAAAGCATTAGTAACAGACCATGCTCTTTGTATGACTCGTGTGACTCACAACTTCCCTTGAAGTGCTGAGAACACAGAATTCACAGAAATGAATATTTTCCTTCAACTTCATGTGGTTTAGTGAAATAATCAGAGTGCCTACTCTTTGTTCACTTTATAAAAATTACTTTAAAGAATTATGTGCTACTTGAATGAAAAATTCAAATTTATATATCCTCTTTCTTTCTTTTTCTTTCTTTCTCTTTCTGTCTCCTTCCCTCCTTCCTTCCTTCCTTCCTTCCTTCCTTCCTTCCTTCCTTCCTTCCTTCCTTCCTTCCTTCCTTCCTTCCTTCCTTCCCTCTCTCTTTCTTTCTTTTTCTTTTTTGAGACAGAGTTTTATTTTTGTTGCTCAGGCTGGAGTGCAATGGTGTGATCTTGGCTCACTGCAAATTATACCACCTGGGTTGAAGCGATTCTCCTGCTGCAGCTTCCCAAGTAGCTGAGATTACAAGAATGGGCTACCACGCCAGGCTAATTTTTGTATTTTGTATTTTTAGTAGAGATGGCGTTTCACCATGTTGGTCAGGCTGATCTCAAACTCCTGGCCTCAGGTGATCCACTTACCTCGGCCTCCCAAAGTGCTGGGATTACAGGTGTGAGCCACCGTGCCTGGCCCAAATATATACTTTTTTTTAAAACAAAAACTTCTATAACATGGAACTAAAATAGATCTATAATTATCCAATTATGAGGATAGACTAGTGAAGACTACTGATTAAGAATTATGATTTACAATAGAATTAATTTTAATGCACTTGTGGCTGTATATTGATATTACAGAAATTTAAAAAAAAGCCCAACAACATTAACCAATGACTAGGAACTCATACTCCTTTGCTCAAATGGCCAGCTTTTCTGTTTCCCTTTAATGTGCTATGACATGTTCTGCAAGTGAAATTGTAAGGTTGAGCACAACGATCATATAGAAGACCAAGAAGATTCTGATTTTGTAGATCAAAGAGCAAGTGAGAATTTTTTATGTTTGTTTTTTATTGGTTTTGTTCAACTGATTTTTCTTTTTTTGGTTTATAATAGCAAAAATATACATATAACTAGAAAAAAACTTTATAAGTAAACTCTTTAGTATTATATGTCCAAATTGCTCTACCCTTTAACTACTTTATTAATAAGAAAAGAGTATTTTATATGCAATTTTTGGTAATAATTTAAAAGGTTACTAACTCTCTAGAACCAAGTTGCTGACTATTAGAACAGGGGAAGTAAGAGGGCTGAAGGAAGTAACAGCATAGTAAGGATATTGTCTTGTTGAAAAAGAGAATATAGATGCTGGTTAATTCTGGGCATTGTTAGAAAATATGTAAAGCATAGGTTAATTTTTAAACTACCTACTAGAACAATAAAAATACAAGGCATACATAATCAAATAGCTAAAAGTAAAATGTAAAATGGAAGAAAGTGTAGAGAGTGAACAATAAAACAAGCATTAAAAGTTTGTATAAAGTAAATGTGTTACATTAATACTAAGTAAAGGGGAAGAAAGGGTGGAGGCACTGACAGCCCTTCAGATGCCACATCCTTTGTACCAACTACAACTTGCTTGAATGCAAAAAGCAATGACATTCTAATCAACACAGATGACAAAGCAATCCTATAACACTCTTCCTTACTCATAATTATAGGCAAAATGATAGCATTGAAAGAAAGAGAAGGACAGAGAAACCCATAGTTCTTTTTTATACTCCTTCTTTACCCATCAGTAATCCAAAGGTAAAGAGTTTTGGTAGAATGTACACATATCAAGAAATAGAAAACAGATAAAATGTTAATTTCGTACAACCTTTCACTCTTCTGGTAAGATGCCATATGCAAGGGAATACGAATTGTGTAATTTTGGTGATTCCATACACAGATTAAATGCTCTTATATTTGCATTTAAAAGTTGCATTGGAGAGGGGCATTCAAGATAGCAGAATGGAAGCAGCTAGTGTGCACCTGCTCTCATGAAAAGGAAACAAAATGGAGAGTAAATACTAACTCTTCAGGTGAATTGCCTAAGAAACCATGTCAGGATCCATTAAGGGAGTAAGAGAACACATAAAGAACAGAGAAGGCTGAGAAACCATGTCAGGATTCATCAAGGGAGTAAGAGAACACATAAGAAGAGAGAATACTGAAACTGGGCAATTACCCGCCTGGGACCAGTGCAGAGCCAGAAGAAGCTTCCTACACAGGGAAAGGGTGAGAGAGAGAGGGAAAGAGTAAGAGCTCCCAGGGAATCCATACTTCCTATAGGGAACTGTGCAATCTTGGGAACTGGAGAAACACGTCTTTCCCTGGCTTCTAGACTGATACAGAAAGCCACACAGAGATTCTGCAGAGGCAGTACTCAAGCACATAAGGTATCCCACAGGTTTTGAATCCCGGAATAGCCTGGTATCAGCTGCAATAACACCAATAAAGGCCACAGTTGGGGTGCTGGGGAGCAGTCAGACTACCTAACACCTCCTTGCCAGACAAGGCGGTGCTCTTGCTTCCAGCACTGTGATCTAGCTGCTCCTAGCCAGGTGGAACTTACTGGCTTAGGCTTCCAACTCAGTGGCCCTACCCATGCCTGAATGCTGTGGGCAGGCACAGCTCTGTATTTCCCTGGAAAACATGCAGATGGCAGACTATGTGACTCCCCAAACTCCTGTTTCTCTTGGCCAGACAAAGCCCACTGGTTTGGGCAATGTCCAAGCAGGAGGGAAGGCCCTGTTTCTCAGAACACCAAGAGTGGCAAGAAACCCAGGTGCATAGGTTAGCAGAGGAGTGGGGTATGCCTCCCTCCACAGGACCAGTCCAGGAAGGGTATAGCCTGTCTACCACCCCTGGTCCTTCCTGAGGGAGCCCCACAGCCTGGAACATGTGAGAAAGGAAATGCAAGAACAACAACACTAATCAAAGGGGGATCTTCTAAAACCCAGGAGCAGATCTGGTGAGAGGGTCATATCTCTTTCCCCCCACCTTTAATATATCTATGAACATTCTAAAATGCAAAAAAGCCAATCTGCTGGTCATCATTCTTAAGCACCATCTATCAAATTACAAAATCAATTATACAAATTGATTTTGTAATTCAATAGATCAAATTACAAAATCAATAATATTTTGCCGGGATACAGTACCTGTGAAACATAAGGCAAAAATTAAGCGACAAATAAAAATTCTATACAGAGCCTTGCCCTTCTAAAAGCACACACAGAAATAAAGACAACTGATTACATTTACACCACAGCAAAAGGAACACCAGACTTCTCAGATGAGAAAAAATCAGCATAAAATTCTGGCATTAAAAAGTGTGTCCCCGCTACCTTCAAAGGAACACAATATTACTCCAGCAATGGTTTTAAATCAAATTGAAATGACTGAAATGACAGACAGAATTCAGAATCTGGATGTCAAGGAAGCTCATCACAATCCAGGAGAAAGCTGAAACCCAATCCAAGGAATCCAGCAAAATGATCCAAAAGCTGAAATGAGAAATAGCCATTTGAAGAAATAATTAAACTGAACTTCTGGAATTAAAGAATTCACTAAAAAAATTATAATACAGTCAGAAGCATTAAAAAGATTAGACCAAGCCTAGAAAAGAATCTCAGAGCTCAAAAACCAGGTCTTCAAATCACCTCAGTCAGACAAAAGTAATGAAAAATGAATTTTAAAAAATAAACAAGACCTCTGAGAAATATGGGTCTATGTAAAGAGACCAAATCTACAATTCATTGGCATCACTGGGAGATATGAAGAGTGAGCAAGCAACTTGAAAAACACATTTGAGGATATAGTCTATAAAAATGTCCCCAATCTTGGTAGAGAGGTGAACATGCAATTTTAAGAAATATAGAGGACCCCAGTTAGATACTATATAAGATGACTCTCCCTACAGCATACAGTCATCAGATTCACTAAGAAAAATGCAAAAGAGAAAATTCTTAAAGACAAATAGAGAGAAAGATTGGGACACATAAAAAGGGAAACTCATGAGGCTAGCAGCAGACCTCTCAGCAGAAACCTTATGAGCCAGAAGAAACTGGGGCATATTTTCAGCATCCTCAAAGAAAAGAAATTCCAACAAAAAATTTCATATCCCACCAAGCTAGGCTTCATAAGGGAAGGGGAAATAAAATCTTTCTCAGACAAGCGAACACTAAAGAAATGTGTTACCACCAGACCAAGACCAGTCTTATGAGAGGTCCTTAAGGAAATGATAAACTTGAAAACAGATCAATACTTTCGACCACAAAAACACACTAAGTACATAGCTCATAGACAACATAAAGTGATTACCCAATGAAGTCTACAAAACAGCTAACAAGATGCTGACAGAATCAAAATATCACATATCAATACTAACCCTGAATACCAGTGATCCAAATGCTCTGTTTAAAAGGCATAGTGGCAAGCTGGATGAAAAGACAAGACCCAACATTCTACTCTCTTTGGGAGACCCATCTTATATGTAATGATGACTCTAAGTAAAGACATGTAAAAGGAGCTACTAGGCAAACAGAAAACTAAAAAAGGTTTCTCATCTTATATTGCATAAAACAGAATTTAAACCAACAACAATCACGAAGGACAAAGAAGGGCATTATATAATGATAAAAGGTTCAATTCAACTAGAAGACTTAACTATTCTAGAGATATATACACACAACAATGTAGCACCCAGATTCACAAAAGAAGTTCTTTTTGACCTACAAAAAGACACAGACAACCACACAATAATAGTGGGGTACTGTAACACCCCACTGATAGCTTTAGACAAATCATTGAGTCAGAAACCTAACAAAGATATTTTGGACTTACAATTGGCACTTGACCAATTGGACAAAATTATATCTATATACCCCCAAGTAGATATCTATATCTACTCTACCCCCAAACCAAACCACGGAATATACAGTTTTTTTCATGTACACACAGAACGTATTCAAAAATCAACCACATGCTCGGCCATAAAGCAAGTCTAAAAAAATTCAAAAATATTTAAATCATACCAAGTGTACTCTTGTACCACAGGGCAATAAAAATGGAAATCAGTACAAATAATATCTCTCAAAACCATACTACTACATGGAAATTAATCAACTTGCTCCAGAATAACTCTTGGGTGAACAACAAAATTAGGGCAGAGATCAAAACATTTTTTAAAATTAAAGATACAACTTGCTAAAATCTTTGAGGTGCGGCTAAAGCAATGCTAAGATGAAAATTTATAGCTTAAATGACTTCATCAAGTAGTTAGAAAGGTTTCATATTAATAATGTAATGTAACACCTGGAGGAAAGAGGAAAAAATAGAACAAACCAACTGCAAAGCTATCAGGAAAATAGAAATATCTAAAACCCGAGAAAAACGGAATGAAATCGAGATGCAAAAGACCATACAAAAGATCAATGAAATGAGAGTTGATTATTCAAAAGAATAGATAAGACTTATAAACCAATAGCTAGATTAACAGAGAAAGAAAAAAGAGAAGACTCAAATAAATGCAATCAGAAATTATGAAGATGACATTACAACTGATTGTCAACAGAAATAAAAAATGATCCTTAAAGAGTATTGTGAACACCTTTGTCACATAAATTAGAAAATTTAGAGGAAATAGATAAATTTCTGGAAACACATACCCTCCCAACATTGAAATAGGAAGAAAGTGAAGACCTGAACAGATCAATACCAAGTTCTGAAATTGAATCTGTTAGAATAATTTTTAAAAACCCTATCAAGCAAAATGTCCTGAAAAAGATGTATTTACAGCCATATTCTACCACATATTTAAAGGAAAATTGGTACCAATCCTACTGAAACTATTCCAAAATATCAAGGAGGTGGGGCTCCTCCCTAACATAGTCTATGAAGTCAGCATCATCCTGGCATGAAAATCTGGCAGACACAATTAAAAAAAATACTACAGGTCAAGATTCCTGATAAACATTGACACAAGAATCCTCAACGCAACACTAGAAAACAGAATCCAGCAGCACATCAACAAGTTAATTCACCACAGTCAAGTAGGCTTTATCTCTGAAATGCAAGAGTGCTTCATAAATCAATAAATGTGATTCACCACATAAACAGAAATAAAAGCAAATACAATATGATCATCTCAATAGATACAGAAAAGGCTTCAGTAAAATACAACATCCCTTCATGATAAAAACCACCAACAGGCTAGGCACTGAAGGAACATATCTCAAAATAGTAAGAGGCTTCTATGATAAACTGCCAGTGAATATCATACTGAACAGGCACAAGCTAGAATCATTGCCCTTGAGAACTAGAACAAGACAAGGATGTCCATTCTTACCATTCCTATTTCACATAGTACTGAAAGTCCTAACCAGAGCAATCAGGCAAGAGAAAAAAGTAAAATGCATCCAAATGGGAAAGAAATTACACTCTCTCTCTCAGCTGATGATATGATTCTATACCGAGAAAACACTAAGGACTCTGCCAAAAGTCTCCTGTAAGTGATAAATAATTTCAATAAAATTTCAGGATACAAAATCAATGTATAAAAATCAGTAGCATTGTTATACACCAATAATGACCAGACTGAGAGTCAAATCAAGAAAGAAAATGAAAACCTAGGAATATAGCTAACCAAGAAGATGAAAGATCTCTATGAGGAGAACTGCAAAACACTGCTGAAAGAAATTAGAGATTAATTAAACAAATGGATAAACATTCTATACTTACTGATTTGAAGAAACAATATTGTTAAAATGGTTATACTGTCCAAAGAAATTTAAAATTCAATTATATTCCTACCAATATAATTTTTCACAGAATTAGGGAAAATAAGTATTCTAAAATGCATATGGATCAAAAAAAAAAAAAAGCTTACATATCAAAAGCAATTCAAAGCAAAACGAACAAAGGTGGAAGAATCACGTTACCCAATTTCACACTATAGCATAAGACTATAATAACCAAACAGTATGGTACTGGTACAAAAATAGACACATAGACCAATAGAACAAAAGATAAAACTTAGAAATAAAGCCACACACCTGCAACTATTGATATTTCATAAGGCCAACAAAAACAAACAATGGAGAAAGGACTCCCTATTCAATAAATAATGTTGGGATAACTGTCTAGTTACATGCAGAAGAATTACATTGGACTCTGCCTTTTGCCATAAACAAAAATTAACTCAAGATGGCTCAAAGATTTTAATGTAAGACCCCAGAGTATTAAAATCACAGGAGACAACTTAGGAAATACACTTCTTGTTATAAGCTTTAGCAAAGAATTTTTTTAAGTCCTCCAAAGAAATTAGAACAAAAACAAAAATTGACAGTGTGACCTAATTAAACTAAAGATTTTCTGTACAGCAAAAGTAACTATTAGTAAACAGACAGCCTATGGAATAGGATAAAATACTCACAAATTATGCATCTGACAAAGGTCTAAAGTTCAGAATCTACAAGGAACTTTAAACAAATTGACAAGGAAAAACCAAATAACCCTTTTAAAGAATGGGCAAAGGACATAATCACATACTTCTTGAAAGATGTACTGGTGGCCAACATATGAAAAAATGCCCAACATCGCAAATCATCAAAGACATGCAAATCAAAGCCACAATGAGATACAGTCTCATACTAGTCAGAATGGTGATTATTAAAAATTGAAAAAATAAAGATGCTAATGAGGCTGTGGAGAGAGAGGGAATAAGTATACACTGTTGGCACTAATGCATATTAGTTCAGCCACTGTAGAAGGCAATGTGGAGATCTCCCAAAGTACTTAAAACACAACTCCTATTATATCTAAAAATTCCATTGCTGGGTGTATACCCAAAGGACAATAAATTGTTCTAACAAAAAGACACATGCATTCATTCACATGTTCATTGCAGCACTATTCACAATAACAAAGATGTGGAATCAACCTAGGGGTCCATCAAATGGTGGATTAGATTTTAAAAAGTAATATATACATACCATGAAATACTATGCAGTCATAAAAATGAACAAAATCATATCCTTTGCAGCAACATGGATGCAGCTGGAAGCCATTATGCTAAGCAATTTTATGCAGAAACAGAAAACCAAATTCTCACTTGTAAGTTGGAGCTAAACATTGAATACACATGGAAAAATGACTGGATACAATACAACAGGAAAGGAGGGAGAGGCAAGAGCTCAAAAACTACCTATTAGGTATTATGCTCATTACCAGGGTGACTGGATCTGTACTCAAATCTCAGTATCACCCAATACACCCATTTAGCAAACCTGAGCATGCACTGCCGAATCCAAACTCTAAACGAAAAGTAAAATTGAAAGGATAAAACATAAAAATAAAAATAATATATTGCACAATATAAAAATAAACATTAAAGTTCACACTCATAATTGTAAAATTGAAAATTTTCTTTATTTATAGCAGTATTAAATAGCAAAATACTAGCATACGCATACACACAAAATCTATGATAAGTTGAGGGACCAAAGAAGAAATAAGAAAAACTTTACCTTTTAGTACTTTTAGCAGCTTTTTTTCCTGGTTTTTAAACAAAAGATACTACATCTTTATTTGGTTATGGGTCATACTAATTATGTCAATTAGACTTTAAACAATTTATTTAAAAATGGAGATGAATGAGCCTGCCACATACCAAAATCTGTAGGGCATACCCGAAGTAAAAGAAACTACATCCTTAAATACAGAACATTATAGTCTTAAACATATCTAATTAAAATTAAGAAAGAACAGCTGGGCATGATGGCTCATGAATATATCCCCAGCACTTTGGGAGGCTGAGGCAGGTGCATCACCTGAGGTCAGGAGTTTGAGACCAGCCTGCCAACATGGTGTAACCCTGTATCTATTAAAATTCAAATATCAGTTGGGAGTGGAGGTCAGTGCCTATAATCCCAGCTACTCGGGAGGCAGAGGCAGGAGAATCACCTGAACCAAGGAGGCAGAGGTTACAGTGAGCCGAGATGGCACCATTGCACTCCAGCTTGGGAACAAGAGCGAGACTCCCTCTCGAAAGAAAGAAAGAAAGAAAGAAAGCAAGAAAGAAAGAAAGAAAGAAAGAAAGAAAGAAAGAAAGAAAGAAAGAAAGAAAGAAAGAAGGAAAGAGGGAGGGAGGGAGGGAGGGAGGGAGGGAGGGAGGGAGGGAGGGAAGGAAGGAAGGAAGGAAGGAAGGAAGGAAGGAAGGAAGGAAGGAAGGAAGGAAGGAAGGAAGGAAGGAAGGAAGGAAGGAAGGAAAGAAAGAAAGAAAGAAAGAAAGAAAGAAAGAAAGAAAGAAAGAAAGAAAGAAAGAAAGAAAGAGAAAGAAAGAAAGAAAGAAAGAAAGAAAGAAAGAAAGAAAGAAAGAAAGAAAGAAAGAAAATGAATAAAAATAAATGAGCTAAGCGTTCAACTAACCATTCATCTCAATGAACTGGGAAAGAGCAAAATAACACAAAAATACATAGAAGCTTAATATAAAAGAAAGGCAGAAAACAAGAACAAATAAAATAAAAATAAAAGAAAATAAATAAAATAAAAAGCTTTTTGTTGAGAAAATAAATGATTTTGTGCTATGTCTGACAAACAGCAAATGGCAAAAACATGAAGACTGATAGAGTGGGAATAATTAACATGGAGACTATTTAAAATGAGAACAATATAATATTAACAAGTTTACATAAATAAATTTCAAATTAAAATGTTCTAAAATATATAAATTACCAAATTAGGCTCAATAAAATTAGAAAACCTGAAGTAACATATATAAATAAATGAGAAATAATTTCAAGATTTAGTCCTAAAAAAGCATGTGCAAATGCCTTTATGAAAACAAATATCTGGAAAGATGATGAAATCTATGTTATACGAACCCATCCAAAGAATAAAAAATAAGAGCAAGTTCTCCAAATAGGTCTACAAGCATGAATAATTCTAACATCAAAGACAAATACACATAGAAAAAATACTGTGTCCATCTAGGTTTACCATGAGCCTAGATGTAAAAATCTTGAAATTCTGAATATAATCTAATACCCACAATTATTTAGATTTTAAAAATAGCAAACTAAAAATTGGGAAGAAAAAAAAATCCTTTAACTTCATAGCAAAGTATCAGAAGTATTTCCATTAAAGTCAGAAACAAGCTAAAATTTCTGCTATTATTTTCACCCCTATGTATATATAGTTAATATAATTTTTAAAAGTAAAGAAATAAAAGTATAAATATTGGGAATAGAGCAACTACTATTTTCATTTGATAGTATGGTTTATCTGAAATTGAAAAACTCATAAGAGAGTTTTATATGGAGTATGGACACAAGATTAAATCAGCAATATTATTTTTTAAAAAATAAATAAAATTAATTACATTCAGTATAACAACAAAATTTCAAAAAAAGCATAAAGCTTTGAATCTAGTGGACTTTACTGATTAACCTGGAAAGACTGAAAAAAATAGAGAGAAGTACTGTTTTCTCTACCAGAATAATATTGTAAAGATGTAATTATCTTTCAAATAAATGTATACATGCAATGCAAGACTAATGCAAATCTCATAAAAATATTTCATGTAACTTGACAAACTGACCCCAAATAATTTGGAAGAGGAAACATATAAGAATAATCTATAATATTTTGAAGCAGAAGGAAAAAATTAAAGTGTCTTCCTAGATACCAAAGCATATATGAAACTTTATAATGACTGTAACAATGTGGAAAATTATGTCAGTGAAATGTAATGGATAGTGTGAAATGTACCTGTACATCTTTGGAATTTCAGTTTGATGAAAAAAGAATGTACTACTCAATGAACTGTTTCAAAGCAACTGGCTATCTATCTGGAAAACATTTATATTTATACCTCATGCCATATACAAGTATATATTCTGGATGAAATAACGAGCTGAATATAAGCAATAAAGCTATCAATATACTGGAAGTATTTGCAAATTTCTTTAAAAATTTTTTTTACTATTTAATATGTGATAAAACTCAGAAGCAATAAAATAAAGGATGAGAGATTTGTTTTATAAATATACAATTTCCATAAGCTAATGTACCATTGTAGTGTTAAGAATAAGTAATAAACTAAGGAAGTAACAAATATAATATATTCTAACCCAACTAAGACATAAACAAAGCAGTCAGGCTGATAGAGATCTTAATATCACATTTATTAGTAATAAAAATCGCTTGAACCCAGGAGGCGGAGGTTGCGGTGAGCAGAGATCATGCCATTGCACTCCAGCCTGGGTAACAGGAGTGAAACTCCATCTAAAATAATAATAATAATGATAATAATAATAATAATTGGAAGATCTGGGATTAGGCGTGAAGGAGAAATGATTTTGTTATGACTGTTTGCAAAATTAAACTTACCATGTTGTAGGTGGAACTAAACAATTACAGACCCCCTTCTACTGCCCATGGAGTCCTGACCCCTCTAAAGCTCATGGCATAGAGGGGAAAAGCAAAATAGATTTTTTTTTTCTTGAGACAAGCAGGTACCAAATAAAAGAAGGCAAAAGGCTGAAAAGAAACACATCGATCTGATAATGAGGGTCCCTCTAGGGAAAAGAGCCTGATACTGGGAACAGTGAAGGCAAGCTTTCTTAGACTGTTTATTTTTAAAATTTATGATAAATATGTATGCATTATTCGGTGATTAACAATTCAGGTAGAGAGACACAACAAGAGCCCTGGCTTCAAGTCTCATATTTGCTAACAAGTAGAATTATCTTCAAGAATGAACTCCATCAATTTGGACCCTAATTCATTACTGTTTATCAATGAGGAGAAACAATCCAGGTGACCCTTAACAACTCTGAAATATGCAAACATCCTAGTAGAAATATGGGAATTTGGGGCCAATGTTTCCTACAGAAAAGGCTTGATATCTATCCACTTGATTCAAAACAATCCCAGCCACATGCCCACAGCATATGTACCAAATGTTCATGGCTAGTGGCTCTCAAGATGAAGTGTCTGCTCATTAAACACCTATGTTATTGCCACCTCTGTTTATTGCCTTCCAAGGATTGATAAGTGGGAAGGAGAGCTGTCTATCTAGTGACCCAGGTGCTGCATAAAGTGGTCCCCGGGCAGACCTGCTGACTGCTCTTCTTTTGCACTCTGGGAGCCAGAGGCCTCTTCCAGATTATTTCATTTAAATTCCTATGAGTTTCTGCTTATCCCCAATTAGATTGAAAGCTCCTATTTGGAAGGAATTGTGTCTGGAACTGTTTCTACAAGCTCAGACTCTGAAGACTTGGGTTTTAACTTGGGCTTAGCCACTTCTTGGCTGAAGGTGACCCTTAGGGGCATTAATTAAACATCTCCCTATGATGAGTGTTTCCATTTGTGAAGGATTGTTTTAAGGGCTATGTAAGGTATGCCATGCAGGTTAAGTATTTTTTACACAGTAGTCTTGCATTATTATTGTAAAAGTCAGAACATTTAAAAAAACATTCAAAATGAACCAAAATGTACTATTTGTAGGGTCCTTTTAAGAGCTGACTTTACAAGTTGTGAGACAGTATATTTGTGGCCAAGTATCAGATAAGAAACCTAATACTTGGACATGTCAAAAGCCTTGGTTCTAACACTTAGGCTGTGGCTTTACAGCTGTGTAACCCTGAACAAGTTATTTGAACTCTCCATACGTTGGTTTCCTAATATGTAAAATAGAGATTAAAATGTACCATTTACAAGGCATTGTGCCTGCACTCAGTATGTATTCAATGAATACTGTAAAATAAATCAAAGCTCCAAATATAGTGTAAATGGTAAAGTATATGAATGTTACACCACCTCTTTAATATATTTGATCAATATCCTCTTCTCTGTAAGTTCTACCCTGGCCACCCTATTTTAAATCATATCCCATCTCCACTTCTTCCTGATTTCCCTCTTGATATTTACAACATATAACAGAATTTTTATTTTATGTTTTTTGTTCATTTCTCCCATTATCCCATTATAATAAAAGCTCTACCATTGCTGTGTCCCAGCTACCTTACATATTATAGTTATTTAACAATATGTGTTGAATTGTTGAATAAATAAACCAATGAATGAATTATTGAAAATCCTTGCACATCCATCTCCTCTTCTCCTCTCTATATCTTTGGAGTACAAAATACGTTTTTCACCAATGTGTGTGTCAACATGTCCATATGTAAAGTTAATGTATTTAAACAAACATCTATCTCTTTAATTCTGTGGGCAGGGGCATAATGGGGAACCCTGCCAGTAAATGACACCTCTGTCAACTGCTACACAAGCACTGAACATAATATAACAAAAACCCCTTTGTAACTGAAAAACATATTGTTTTCTCTACAGGAAGCCTGAGATAATGCTGGAAGATGAAATTGCTCTCCCTGAGTAGATTCATTAGGTGCTACAAGCATGGGGAATGGCTTGCTGCTGAGCTAGCAGTATAAACACAGGCAGAGTGAGCAGGAATGAGAATCAGAGGTGCAAAGACCTAGCTGAAATTATCCCACTTGATCCATTTGGTGACATCAGAACTTCTGGAGCTCAAGAGAGAAGTGCTGTAGAAATTTTTTGACCATGAGATTTTTTCACCATGCGATTTTTTTCTTGTGATAGGCTAAGAAGCTTTATGTCCACCACAGTTTTCCTTTTTGGGTATAAAAGATGACCACAGCCTTTAGAAGGGGTTCCAATTAACTTTCTTAGAAGTTTTCTCAATTCTCCCAGCAATTATCTATGATTCTTTTCCACCGTTGTAATACAGTAATTGCAATGTTTTTAACCAAAGGCACCATTAGTAATTATTTCTACAACAGTTTTACTGAGTCAATACCAATTGGTGTCACCTCTAATATTTGACACTGTGTATCTTGGCACTGTGCAGGAACAACTAGCAGAGGAAGTAATTACCTGAGAGCACAGCCACAGGCACCTTCAGAGAATGGCAGCCCCCTTAGACTGCATCTTAATGAGCAGCATTTTAATCTTCACCTCTTATCACTACTTCCATAACACGAAGCATTTCATAATTACGATCATCATATCAGGTTGCAAGATAGAATACAAATTATATTGAAAACCAGAAAATAACACCAAATAAGAAATTTGGTACGCTCCAATAGTACAATGTATGCAAATTTTTCACCCTAAAAGCAAATGATCTTGTCCAGGAGTTGGAATAATTAGGCTGCAATTATTGAAGTCCTATGCCTCTCAACTACTTGTTCATATACTGTCCTGCCCTTCAATTCATATGGCCTCATATCAGTCACCCGAAATCTCCCCTACCTACAGATACTGTAAATACTAAGTAAAGCAAAAGCTGCATTATTATATTATTAGTTAAAAACAAAATGAGAGAGGATATGTTTATTTCTGCAATGCTTGTTGGCTCTGACTTGGTAACCGGTGTGCAGAGAGATGAAATTATAAAACGGTTTAAGGTCCATCTTTTGTCCATGATCTAAATCTCCAGATAATAAGGGAAGAATTTTATTTGTTTGTTTGTTTATTAAGGAGCATTTTATTTTCTTGAATATAGATTTTATTTGAAGGCTTGTTATTTTAGAAACGTTATGCACTTTCTGTTTAAGTATTCTACTAGAAAGATTAAAACAAAAAAATAAAAATGCATTGATCTGAAATCTAGAATTTTTACCCCCTCACAAGTAGTAATATTTAATGATCTGTTAAAATGGGATTTTCTGAAGGTTTTTTTTTATTATACATAAACAGCAGGGATCACTTTAGAATGGCTTCTCCTGCAATGTGGAATAGAGATGCTCTGTGATGGGTTGGAGCACTTAATAAGAGAATACAAGATTCAGAATTTCTGTTCAAAGGCAAGATACCCATAGGAAACACCAGGTTCAAATACGATTTTCATCTCTTTGATTTCACCCTATTGAACTAGTAAGCATTTTACTCTATAGAGTTTAGAAAAAGGTCTCCTTTCTTCTTCTACTACCACATACATAATTTGCTCTCTTTCTCTATTCCTCTCACCATGTGTACAGATGAAAGTAGATATAGCTACATACAGACACCCACACCCACACCCACACATACCCCCCACACACAGATGATAGACAGATAAATAGACATAATCATAGTGAACATAGATATAGATACAGACATAGCAGTATTCATTGAGCTTATTCTACTTGCTAGATGCTATTCTGGATTCCTTATATATGTTTCTATTTTGTCTATAATTACTCAGTTCAATGGGTAATAACATTTTCAGGAATGGTAAGGCTTGAATTGGGAAAAATAAAATAAAATTTAAGATTATGAATTAAAAGCAATATATATATATATGAATTACATATATAATTACATATATAATATATATATATGAATTAAGGAGACTGAACAGATTAAGGCAGTAAAAATGCAGTTAGCTAACTATAAAAAAGATACACTATGGAGACCTATGGAGATTATAGAATTCTGGCTAAAGAACTTTTGAGTTGATAGCTGCTGCTGTGAGTCTTTGAAAGGAAAAAATGCTACATAAAAAGTGGAGCTCGAAGAGAGACCAGGAGGCAAATCAACCTCTCTGAATTCAGTTTGAGACCTTCCTATTTGAATGCCCAAACATATATCATCCTGGCGTTATGTAAATATTTAACAGTTAATCATATCATTATCTCTTAGCTTTTTATCACAATTTTTTTTCTCTAAAACTGTATTCTCTTTCTCTATGAAATATTTAGGTGTCTTCGCTAAATATAAATCCTTTAAAATTTTGGGAAGTCGGATTATTATAGTAATCAGCTTTCCCAATTAACTAATCTACCTTGTATTTAGGTGGCAATAAAATAAAATGCTAAGGCATTTTCTTTTATCTTATACATTTACTGTCTATCAGTCATAGCATTTTTTGAAGCAAAAAGATAATCTGTACCATGTTTTTATAAAACAACCAAGGACGATGTCTAATCAAATGAGGTTATATAACAATTAGGAAATTATAAAGGAGTTTGTTATAAAAGCAAGTGGTTGTTTTAGGGTTAATTATTTTTGGCTGCCTCAAAATACTCCTATTCACTATACATTCTATAATCACATAGGAAACATTTTTTTCCTAAAAACTCCCATAAGATTTCAGTCAAATCTGATAAATAAATGCTGGAAGAAAGAGATTCCTGAGTGGGAAAGTAAGAAAGAGATTATATCAATTTCCTGTAGTATTACAGAGGTGAGACACAACTTAATTTATGATAGGAAGACAGGAGGGAGGAGCACCCCTTTTCTCTTTTAAAATATACCTGAAGCTATGGCCTGGAGCCAGGTACTAGGCAGTTCTTTTCCTAGGAGAGTTTTGCTTCAAACTCTTATAGTTTTGCTTCAAACTATAAGAGAGAGCTCAAGCCTGTAATCCCAGCACTTTGGGAGGCTGAGGCAGGCGGATCATGAGGTCAAGAGATCGAGACCATCCTGGCCAACATGGTGAAACCCCGTCTCTACTAAAAAAATAAAAAAATTAGCTGGGCGTGGTGGCGTGCACCTGTAGTCCCAGCTACTCAGGAGGCTGAGGCAGGAGAATTGCTTGAACCTGGGAGGCGTAGGTTGCAGTGAGCCAAGATTTTGCCACTGCACTCCAGCCTGGTGCCTGGCAACACAGTGAGACTCTGTCTCAAAAAAAAAAAAAAAAAGAGTGAAAGATGTAGGAAAGGTTGCTCTCTGAAGGTGGGCAGAGAGTCAGTGTCATCATCAATAGCAGTAACAGCAGGACTAGCATGCAGGTACGCTAAGACTGTAGCAGAGAGGAAGTCCACCAGTCCTCTAGAGGCAGCAGTGTTGTTTCTCATGATTTTGTACACAATATTATATTTGACAAGGAGCTTTCCCTTTCATCTGCTTTGTTTATCCTTAAAATATCCTTATGACACCATTAGAATATGGAAAATATTAGGCTTATTTATTTTAAAAACTTTTATTATATATACATTCACATATACAAAGCAGATGTAATATGTATGTTATGAGGCAAATATCACAATGGTGATCGCACCACAAATATGAGAACTAAACTTTATCAGTAACCTTGAAGAAACCAGTGACTTCTCTCTAACGTCATATATCCACATATTTCATAAAGATAGCTAATATCCTTAGTTTTTAAAATAGCTTTGCCTTGTTTGTAAATTGTTTTAGTATACATAAACAGAAACACACATGCAATATCTGTTCTGGGCTTTTTATATTTTAGTTTAATAAAAAATGCAGTTATAACTCATTACTCTTTCTCAATTGAACATTATATTTCTAAGATTCACTCATACTATTGTGAGTTACTATAGGTGACTCATTTTCACAGTTGTATATTATGTCACTGTGTGAAAATACCCTATCTATTCTCCCATCTATGGGTATTGGTACAGCTTCCATTTTTTTGTTATTATGAACAGTGCTTTTGTGAACATTCTAACTACCGTTTCCTGGCAGACATGTACAAGAATTCTGTAGAGTATATCATGAGCAGAAACAATTCAACTTTATAAGATAAAGCCATATTATTTTTTTATATTATCTTTGTTTATTAATTTTTTGTCTGCCTAACATATATAATTAAAAGAGGAAATTAAAAATATCCCACTATGTTAGTAATCTGTAAAATTCTGTAGTCCACCCAAAGGAGCTAGGAGGATAGAGGAAAATAGTTTTTCTCCCCTACATGCAAACTCTTTAGCTCCTTCTTTCTTTACTTTGCCTCTCATTTCTTTATACTTTAGGCAGTGTCTCCAGTATACAAAAATGTAATCTCCTCTATATCAAAGGTCTTCTTAGTTCTCCTTAAAAAGGAAATCACATATATCAATAACCTGTACATATAGTAATAAGAACAATGATACACAGCTCAATATTTTACCAGTATAAAATTAAATCTATAGCAAACTATTGAATAAAATAATAAAACATCGTAACCCAGAGAGAAAATGAAACCGCCTCTACAAAAATTATAACTGAGAAGATTATGATGGTGAAAGAGTTCTGACCTAACTGACCCCATCTTGCTTCTAGCCTGCAAGTCCTTGTCCTTGTTCATTGCTGCGCATATGCTGAACTAACTTTGGGAAGAACTTAGTTCATAGTTTAACTTTGAAACAAAAATAGTAACAGTCCTTTCCCAAAACAAACCCCCTTCCTACCTGAACACTAGACTGCCTTTTCAGGACTAGCCAATTAGCCACAAGATTAGAAATTACAGTTTAGGAGTCATGCATCTGGAGGCTGCAAGATTCTGAACCTCCCCAAATTGCTCCTGGGACAACATTACCATTGTAAAATCTAAGATCAATGCTTGAGATATTTTGTAGACTCTGTACTTGACAGATCCACTGGCACCACCCAGATCAATAAACTGGCTCATCAAGTCTTGTGGCCCCCACCCAGGAAGTGACTCAGCTTCAAGAGGGCAGCTTTGACTCCCTATGATTTTCAACCAATCAATGCTCCCCACTTTCTGACCTCTTATCCACCAAATTATCTTTAAAAATCTCCATCCCTAAGTTTTCAAGGAGGCTGATTTGAGGAATAATAAAACTCTGTTCTCCTGTGCAGCCAGCTCTGCGTGAATTAAAGTCTCTGTTGCACTTCTCCTATCTGATAAATTGGCTCTGTCTAGGCAGCAGGTAAGGAGACCCCGTTGGGCAGTTACAAAAGTATGGTTCATTTTAAAGCGTTTTTTTCCTATTTAAAAATATAGATGGATTATAATTCCATTTAAAATAAAACGTATACAGAATGACAGAATTCTTGACTATTTAAATAATAAATAGAAAATAGAATCTTAGTTGACTTCATGATTATTACTGTTAAAAACATTCTTTTAAATCATTTATAACTTTTACAGGGAAACTTTCATCAGCCGTAACTGAAAGTAAAGGTGTTTAAATTTCACATTTCTATATTCTAATTGTGATATTTAATTAGGAGGTTAGTAAGCCAAATCTTTAATTCAGAATTCTTCAGAGACTTAACAGAAAACAGTACATGAAGTTGATTGTGAATTTTAGCCAAGGTCTGTATTGAGAACTAGTTATTTTCCCAGTTCATAACATATCATTAACCTAACAGATTTAATGAATGCAAAACTGTATAATACAAAAACACCTTTTGGAAACTAAAGGAACAATATTAACCTGTTTAGTTCTCCTGGAAAGAAAGAGCTCAAACATGTGAAAAGAGCAAGGTCTTCCTTAACTGATATGTCTTTCTTAGATTAGAAGTCCAGAAACAGGTACCCTGTGTGATGTCATATATAATCAAAAGTTTTAAAAAGTACCTAAAGGCTGAAAATATGTTGAGGTGCAGAAGGAGGCAACTGCCTATATTCACTGAAACTAAAAGGCACTTTAAAATTTTATTAAATATATACTATATAGAGAGACTGAATGAAATAAAGTAGCACAGAACAGGAAATTAGCATCTGCAAAAACTATTTCTGCTATCAAATTTTCCTGAATGGCAATTCTAAACAAGAGTTTACAACAATATAGAGAGTTCATTATGTTATAATCAGTATAAACATCTTAGAATTTCAAAATTTAGTTTTCTAATTCTCGTTAGCTACAGTGCCTTCTAAATTCATAGATATGGGTGGGTATGTTCACATGTTGGTTTTCCACCTTTTACCACTTGATACAATAAGTAGATACATTAAAATGTATTGTGATGTTATGACTAGCCTTTGCTGGGATTAAAAGATAAATAACAGTAATAATCATAAGGGAAACTAAGATCCTATTTTCTAACCCAGAAAAGTAGACCAAACTGACACAATAAAGTACAAGGCATTACTAATCCAATACCCTAACCTAATAAAATAGATGGCACTGTTATCACAATTAATAAAGATATCGCATATTTCTGAATGAATAGGAAATAGGATACAGGGTAGTGTTTGGGGCTGTGGAAAGATGAAAACCATACATACAGTTCAATTGTGATTTTTCACTTCAGGATGAGACAAGTTAAAAAATATTTTCTGTTATTGCAAAACAAAACCTGTGTGTCACAGATTAGGCCTCAGAATATCAAAAGAAAAAATACCAACAGGATTTAAACAGTTCGTATACATTGAAGTCATCATTGACTTCTACCACAGTAGCAGTTTCAGTCTGTTCTGGCTGTTTTGTTTGTTGCAAAATTTTGTGTATGTATGCATTAATGAGAGGGCATGAGACAGACAGCATATTAAGTATGCACAAGTGACTCTACACACTTCAAAAGTTACTTTTTTGTCAAAGGAGATGTGCCTTTCTTGGTCTAAAGATCAAGTGACCTTCCCACTAACCTAGAAATAATTGCTGAATGTAAACATGCACCTATCACACCAGGTAATAACGAATAATTTTTCTTTATCACACCAGGTAACAATGAACAAGTTTTTTAAAAAAAACCTAACCTCAGAACCCTATGAGAGAGGATTTGAGAAAAGTCAAGCTGGAATCAAGGGTCATCCTACTATGCGGAGTAAAGTGAATAGTTCTCATAAAGGGTTTCATTTGTTGAGAGTCCACTATATCATAGCCTTATGGACTTTAGTAAAATTTAGTAGAAATTCCAGTTGGAATATTCTCTTCACACATATTGAGATATCAGGTACAGCCCCCAAAACTCATTTTAAAAATAATCTCTAAGACTCTTGGGACAAAAATAGTAATCTGTTGTATTAATAGGACATAGAAATTATTATTCTTGACCCAAAGTTAAGAGTGGAACTGGGGAAGTGTAGAGATTGTTAAGTTGACCTGTAGAAATATTTTTTTGGCTAAAAGAGAACACTTGTGAAAGAAACAAAGAAACATTAGCACTCCACATGGATGTCTGGAAAGGTAAGAAAACAGAATGGATATGACTGTGATGGTTAATATTAGGTGTCAACTTGATTAGACTGAAGGACACCTAGATAGCTGGTAAAGTATCATTTCTGGATGTGTCTGTGAGGGTGCTACCAGAGAAGTTTAATATTTGAATCAGTGGACTGGGAAAGGAGGACCCCCCTTCAATGTGGGCAGACACCATCCAATTGGTTGCCAGTGCAGCTAGAACAAAGCAGGCAGAAGAAGGTGGGGTAAGGTGCCTTGCTAAGTCTTCTGACTTTCCTCTTTCTCCTGTGCTGGATGCTTCCAACCATTCTTCCTGCCTTTGGACATCGGACTCCAGGTTCTTCAGCTTTTACCCTCCTGGACTTAAGTGGTTTGCCAGGGGATCTTAGGCCTTTGGCCACAGACTAAAAGCTACACTGTCAGCTACCCTACATTCCAGGTTTTGGACTCAGAATGAGACATTACTGGTTCTTTCACCCTCAGCTTTCTGATGGCTTATCATGGGACTTCACCTTGTGATCACATAAGCTAATTGTCCCTAATAAACTCCCTTTCGCACACACATATATCCTATTAGTTCTGTCCCTCTGGAAGACCCTGACTAATAGAGACCTGCTAATGGAGACCTACTATTTGATAGCACAACAGGTGACTATAGTCAATAATAACACTGTGCATTTTAAAACACTGTGCATTTTAAAACTTTTTTCTTTTCTTTTGAGATGGTGTCTCATTCTGTTGCTCAGGCTGAAGTACAGTGGTGCAATCTCAGCTCACTAAAACCTCTGCCTCCTGAGTTGAAGCAATTCTCCTGCCTCAGCCTCCTAAGTAGCTAGGATTATATACATGCACCGCCACACCGGGCTAATTTTTGTAATTTTAGTAGAGACAAGGTTTCGCCACATTGACCAAGCTAGTCTCAAACTCCTGACCTCAGGTGATCCGCTTGCCTTGGCCTCACAAAGTGCTAGGCATACAGGCATGAACCACTGTATCTATCTTAAAGAATGTAATGGGATTGTTTGTAACTCAAAAGATAAATGCTTGAGGAGATGGATACCCCATACTCCATGATGTGCTTGTTTCACATTGCATGCCTATATAAAATATATACACATAGTATATATATACATATATGTGTATATATATATACACATATATATGTGTGTGTGTGTGTGTGTGTATATATATATATATATATATATATATATACTATGTACTCAAAAAAATTAAAAATAAAGGGAAAAAATGATAAAACATGGCATGCGAACATATCCATGTTTGGGTACTGCTGCTAAATCAAAGGCTTGCACAACTCCCCTTCCTAAGGCCCTATATGCTACTATTCCTGCGTCAATACAGCATAGTTATACAAGAATTAGAGAAACCCAATATAAACTAAGATTTTGACCTAAATAATGAATTATAAGAAATTATGAAATTTTTCTTCATGAAACTGTAACCAGATTCCTATGATGCTGAATTTCATAACATTGGAATTGTGTTTTTCTAAGCATTCTCAGACAAGCAGTTTATTCTCTTCTACTGGAAGTACATTGTTCACATGTTTCATGCTGCAAAGCAGGGCACCATCTTTCCTGACTTACCCTCCATCACCGTTCCATGAGATCATAACACAGGTTCTCTTTATTCACTTTAAAAAGTATTCTGTAGGAACCAAATCTAAACATATCCTTGGTGGATACTATAAATTTCAATATGATTTCTGATTTTATGCCCAACCTATGATTTTAAGAATTAGTTCATCTTGATAAAATTTTTAAAGGTTGCAAGTATAATTTTCCTCATTTAAAGCAAATAGAAATGACAACATGAAACAAAAACCAACTAACAAATTCTATTTTTCAGTTGCTTTATGTTGTGGATTGAATTGTACATCCCCAAAAGGTATGTTGAAGTCTTAACCTCCTGTACCTGATAATGTGATCTTATTTGAAAATCCAGTCCTTGACAGTATAATATAGCTAAGAAATGATCATATTGGATTAAGATGAGCCCCAATTGCTCTAATACAATGACTGGTCTCCTTAAAGATGGGGGAAGTTTGGGGCCCCCAAACATAGACACAGAGGGAAGAATGCCATATAAAGACAGAAGCAGAGACTGGAGTTATACACCTGAAAGTCAAGGAATGCCAAGGACCGATGGCTACACCAGAATCAAGGACGAAGCTAGGTGGCTTCTTAATTTTAAATTTCTATTTTCCAGAACTATGAGAGAATAAATATCTGTTGTTTTAAGCTGCCCAGTTGTGGTAATTTGTTACAGTAACTCTAGGACACTAAGGACTTTATAATTAAATATTTGTAATGGTATTAACTATTAGAGATATTTTTTGGTCATCATATCTTTATAAAAATAACATTGATTCTAACTGTTCCAATGACTGATCTGTATCAGCGAGAATGAAGTTAGGATAATCTAAATATTTTATCAAAGACAAATTATCTGTAAGTTTCAGGCAACAACAATATATAATTTATGAATATGAAAATATTTTTTATTTCTAGCAAACAAAAACTATTATTGGAGTGTTTTGTAACTAAAGTGAATGATTACTAAACAATATGAGAGGTACAAAAAATGGTAAGACCTGGTTTCTGCATTCATATTGAAAGAGAGCACAAAGTTTTTATATATACAGATTAAAGCAGCATGCCTTGTGCCTAAAATATTACCATAAATGATTCTCCTGACTTTACTGCTCATTTTTCATGTTGAGCCTTTTAGCCCTACTTTTAAGTTGAAAATGAATTCAGAATTGTATCCAATATTCATCTGACCTGCAGGTTACATTCTAAAAAGCTTACTATTTGGCCATTGTAGCAGTTTGAAAAATTGCAGGAAGCCAGAAATAAAATGTCACTTGACTACAGTACCTGATTCCTCAACTCAAAAATGGGTTTTCTTGTGGGATGAAATATTCCAAGTAAGGCCTGGTAAACATAATAGAGCCCATAACTAGTATTATATTAGTTAGGGGAATGTCTACATCTGAGGTGCTAGAAGAGAAAAAGGCAGATCATAGGGATGGGTCTAAACAATTTGGCATCCTAAAGAAACTGATATTGAGAGATTGAACGCTCTTACAAATTTAATTAATAGTGCCCATAATAAGATCTAGAAATCAGCAATGCTCATTCTGTTTTAGAAGTAATGGTGAGGATCTGAAGAGTAAAGCAGGAAATGTTAAAGGAACTTCAAATGGAAGGCAGAGCCCTTCTTTATATTAATAAAGCCCTCCTTTAGGTTAATCCCAAAGTTGTGCTTACAAGCGTTGACTGTCATGTAGGGGTCTACAGAAAAATGGGATAGTTCAGGGTTTCTTTAGAGATGGGGATATAGAAGTATTACCTGATAGACTATAGATAATCACAGTGATGGTGAAAGATTTGCTTATCTTTTCCATGGTAAAAGTGGCAAATCTGGGAAGGATACACTTATGTTGTCCAACAACTAGAATGAAGTAGTAACAAAACAGGAATTGATAAATCTTCAGAAGTGGGTGAAAAACGCATAAGAAATATCTTTGAAGAGTTTACCAATGTTTGATGAGTGGAAGGTGTGGTGGAAGGAACACCGTCCTCTAACTCTAATCATAACCAAAACACTAGTCATTGCCCTGTTCATATTCCTTTAATTAACATGCAATCATCTAAATGTATGAATTACTAGACATTTTAATTCTGAAATCTACTGAGGAGCATTACAATTTTGACCTCTCTGTATTTCTCCCTCCAAAAAGGGGTGTATATTCCCACATTATGTTCTTTGGGGCTTCTTAATATTGAACAGAGACAAATACATCAAAACAGAAGAACAACAGTCATGTGGAGGTGGGGCCAAAACTGAAAAGTCTAGGGATATTTAGGGTAAAGAATTTATTACTCTGGTATGTGAGGGGAATGAATTGAATAAGAAAAGAGAATATTTAAGATGAATTCCCTATCTCCCTTTGTAGTCTTCGAGAAATTATTTTGGTGGAAAGCTTTATTTTCTTTTGACCATACAAACATTCTCAGCCTAGATAATGAAAATCCTGGCTTTCTACTTCTTATATTTTAGAATATTTGTCATAAATTTTATACCTAAGAATCAATACTCTGTCGGATATCTGAATAAATCCATTATCCTGATATGAGCTAACCTTGTATGCCATTATCACTGTTGAATGCTAGGCTTAGAAGGTCACAAATGGGGAAAATATAGTTAGCAGGACCCACAGTTATCCATGAAATGCTCCTGAACAATCAACAGGCTTTGTGCAGTTATCAACTTATTGTCTCTCAGCTCCAAACTCACCCTTAAGTACCTTCTCTGCTAAAACAAACTGGAATAAGCATTTGTCCTTTATAATAATCACTATGTTAAGTTTTGCCAGTACAGGATGGTGGAACACTGCAGGAGGAATGAAAGAGCTATTTCTTTATGTTTTATTGTACTTTAGGTTCTGGGTTACAAGCACAGATCATGCAGGATTGTTGCATAGGTACATACATGGCAAGGTGGTTTATTGCCTCCATCCCTCTGTCTTCTGTATCTGGCATTTCTCCCCATGTTATACCTCTCCAACCTCCCCACCCCCTACTGTCTCTCCCCTAGCTCCCCCGCAACAGACCCCAGTGTGTGGTGCTCCCCTCCCTCTGACCATGTGTTCTCATTGTCCAACACCCACCTATGAGTGAGAACATGCAGTGTTTGATTTTATGTTCTTATGTCAGTTTGCTGAGAATGATGGTTTCCAGATTCATCCATGTCCCTACAAAGGACACGAAGTCATCATTTTCTATGGCTGCATAGCATTCCATGGTGTATATGTGCCACATTTTTCTTGCCCAGTTTATCATTGATGGGCATTTGGGTTGGTTCCTGGTCTTTGCTATTGTAAACAGTGCCAAAATAAACATTTTTGTGCATGTGTCTTTATAATAGAGCGATTTATAAACCTTTGGGTATGTACCCAGTAATGGGATTGTTGGGTCAAATGGAATTTCTATCTCTAAATCCTTGAGGAATCACCACACTGAATGATGGGGCTATTTCTTGTTCCATTAAGCTGCATTTTGCTTTTCCTTGTTTCTGCTGCATGATCCATCATGTGAGTGTGTGTGTGTGTGTGTGTGTGTGTGAACAGGAACATCCAGTGGACATACAAGTTGTATTAGTTACAGTTCCCTAAGGGACAGGACTAATAGAATAGATGGACATATAAAAGGGAACTTATTAAGGAATACTGACTCACACAATCACAAGGTGAAGTCCCACAATACGACATCTGCAAGTTGAGGAACGAGGAAGCCAGTCCAAGTCCAAAAACCTCGAAAGTAGGGAAGCCAAAACTGCAGCCTTCAGTCTATAGCAGAAGGCCTGGGAGCCCTGGAAAACCACTAGTGTATGTCCAAGAGTCCAAAAGCTGAAGAACTTGAAGTCCAATGTTCGAAGGCAGGAAACTTCCAGCATGGGAGAAAGATGGAAGCCAGAGGACTTAGCCAGTCTACTCTTCCCATGTTCTTCTGCCTACTTTTATCCTAGCCAGCCTGGCAGCTGATTAGATGGGTGCCCACTCAGATTGAGGGTGGGTCTGTGTCTCCCAATTCACTGACTAAAATGTAATCTCCTTTGGTAACACCCTCACAGACGCACCCAGGATCAATACTTTGCATCCTTCAATCCAATCAAGTTGACACTCAATATTAACCATCACAGATGTTATTTCATTCAAAGGGCTTGCTTTCTAGGGGCAAAGACATAGTCAGCAATAAAATCAATAACCATGTCTGTGATAGGCACCCTAAGGAAAATAAATGGAATGGAATGGATCTATTTAAATGAGGGATAAGGAAAGATTTATTTAAATAATTGACATTTTTATTAAAATCTAAACTAGGCCGGGTGTGGGGGCTCATGCCTGTAATCCCAGCACTTTGGGAGGCCGAGGCAGGCAGATCACAAGGTCAAGAGATCAAGACCATCCTAATCAACATGGGGAAACACCATCTCTATTAAAACTACAAAAAAAAAAAAAATAGCTGGGCGTGGTGGCATGCGCCTGTAGTCCCAGCTACTCAGGAGGCTGAGGCAGGAGAATTGCTTGAACCCAGGAGGTGGAGGTTGCAGTGAGCCGAGGTCCTACCACTGCACTCCAGCCTGGCACCTGGTGACGGAGTGAGACTCTGTCTCAAAAAAAAAATAAAGAAAATAAAATCTAAAGTAGGATTTACTCAGAGAAGCAGAATTGCTGTGAGATCATAGAATAAGGAATTTATCGCAGAGGTTATGAAAGCTGATGGGACAGTCTAGGCAGCCTGCTACCTTTGTCTGCTGAATTGAGCCTGAGCTTGGCATACATCAATCAGACTGGCAGTCAGGAAGAAAAGCTCAGTGCGGACAACTGCAAGGAAAAACTGAAATCAGCAGAGACAAATAGGAATCCAAAAGGACTACTGAAACCATGTCTTGTCTTTCAATCCCCCAACCATGATTCTGTAGGTGACATGCAGGAGTAACTAGCACCTTTTCCACAGTGATTAGTAATCAGAGAAGATGAAGAAGATCTTGCCAGAGCTGAAGGATCCATGGATTGGGATGCTGTCATGCTGCAAAATGTGAGCCACCACATCAGTAAGATACCTGGTGTACCTGAGTGCCTGGTGCCCTGCATCATCTTTCAGAGGATAAAAACAATGTGGCTTCAATGTTACATCCACCTTTGTAATCTCAGGCAAAATACTTCCTGTGTCTAAGCCTAACATGGAACTCTGCACAGAGGAAATTCTGGGAATTCTAGTTTATTGGACTAAGCACAAAGACACTTCACTTGCCTAACATGCAAACAGAGTGGGAAAGAGTCAGGCAGAAAAAAAGAGAAAACAAAAATATTTGGAAACATAAAGGAGCCTGATTATTATTAGGAAAAAACAGCCACAACAGCTAGTTAGCATGGAGGAGGTAAAGGGTGGCCCTGATACTAGGTTAGAGATATGGTTAAGAGACTCATCATCGTCCTTATTGGTTATGATGTGGAATACAGATTTATTCCAATTCAATAGAAAATCATCGAATAGCATTAACCAAAAAAGTAACTGGCTTCATTATGTAGGGAACACAAACAGGGCAATATTGAAAACAAAGGAGTTTTACAATAATCCAGATGAAAAATGATAGTAAAGTGAAAAAGATTCTTAAAAATTTAATTTGGAGGTAGGGCCCAGAATAATGTCTGAAGACTTAAATTCCCCCCTAAATTGTATTGTCTTTATTCCTCTAAGGAAGGGGCAAGAGTGGCTCAGGATTTCTGTTTCTAGTGACTGGATATATGACAGGCAATTAAGATGGAGAACACTGTAAGATTATATTCTGGGGTTTAGAAGGAAGGGAAAACTATGTAGCATTTTATATTTGCTAACTTTGAGATACCTTTGCAGAATCCAGGTGTAGAAGGGTTAAATAAGTTTATCAGAGTCACAAACATTTCTAATAACATTATGACTATTTTCCATTCATTCAAGCTTAATAAACACTCTGAAGCACTTGGCAACTTTGTTCACGCTTTTGCAGTCTCCATATTCAATCAGTAACAACTTACAGAATTGGTTAAAGAAATATTTCATTGAAAACTTACTATTTTCTCAATAAAAATATGAATACAATTATATCTTTAATTCACAGAGTTCCTAGTCTAGTGGCAGAGTTAAAAGTATGTCAATTATCAGGGTCAATATAGAAAGTGCTACACTGGCATGAAAATTTCCATTTGATTGACTTCTAAACATATGTCATATTCCTTTCTTCTTGGTTTCCACAGTTGAAGTCTTGTTACTGCTATATGAAGACCAGCATGAGCAAACTTAAGCCCACAGGCTGGACTCCTGTTTTTATAAAGTTTTATTGGAACACAGTCATGTCTATTCAATTACATATGGTTTAGGACTACTTTCATACTACAAAGGCAGAGTTGAGTAGCTGCAATACCGACTATGGACTGTAAGGCTGAAACATTCATTATATGGCCCTTAAGAAAAGTTTACAGATACCTAATTTAAAGTAAAATATTCCAATATCCTTTAAAGTTTCTTCTTTCCTCTGTCTCTTCAATTCAATCCTTCCTACACATCACTGCTAGATTAATAAAAGCTGCTATGATCCTTTCTTCAATGAGTCCCCATGGTATACTTAAATAAATATTAAAAATCATTCTATGAGTTCCATTGAATATATAACATCTAAGCTCAAAATTTTTACAGATCTCTATTCCCTTCCGAATTAAGTATGCATACCTATTCTGGTACTCAAAAGCCTCCATTACATGACCAAGACCTAACTGTTTATCTTAAGTTAGAGGTGCTCTAGCAAAGTGACCTCCTCTTTCTTTTATTTATTTGTTACCTTTTCTTCAGTGTCCACCAACATGCAGAAAACTCTCTGCCATTTTTTGGTAATTTCTCACCTCTGTACCATATTCATTACACCATCTCTATCAGAGGGCCCTTCATTCTGTCCCCATCTTTGCAGTTTCAGTACTAACCACCTCTGTTTGTTAGGATAATGCCAGCTTCTAAAACAGACAATCTCTAAAATTTCAATGACTTAATATAATAAAAATATATTTCTTATCCTCATAATAGTTCATTGCAGGTGTTCTTGGTCAGTGATGTAGGGCGAGGTGGTGAGTATGGTGGTCTGCTTCTCAGAGTCATTCAGGACTACCATTTTCAAACAGTCTTCTAAAGCCAGGTCCATGTCCACGCAGCCAATGGGGAAGAGGTAGTGGAGAAAGATACAATAACCCCCTGTGCCAAGGAGGTCACACTCATTGCTTCCGCCCACATTTCATTGGTAAGAACTAGTCATAAGACCCCCACATAATTTTAAGGGGGAGTTGAGAGACATGATCCCTTTTTAAGTGTCTACTCCCTAATAGCAACTCTACTGTATCAGCAGGGAGCATGACTACCAAACCTTTCATGGCACATCTCCATACTACCTTCCTAATCAGATAAGCTCTGTCACATAGTCAACCCTTGTAACACTTCATTTTATTTATTATTAGGTTCTAAGGAGGTCTATTATCATATTGGATTTTCTTTCACTTGACTTCTTTTTTTACTTTTCTGACAATATCATTTATTAAGCTTCCATCATTTATAATACCCTTTATATCGGCGATGGTGATGATAAAACAACCCTTCTGTTAGATTTCGTTTTGAACTTTTTATATAGGAAATATATATTTTTTAAATTTTAAGTTCTGGGATACATGTGCAGAACATGTAGGTTTAGTTACATAGGTATACATGTGCCATGGTGGTCTGCTGCACCTATCAACCCATCATCTAGGTTTTAAGCCTCACATGCATTAGATATTTGTCCTAATGTTCTACCTCCTCTTACCTCCCAATCCCTGACAGGCCCTAGTGTGTGATGTTCCCCTCCCTGTGTCCATGTGTTCTCTTTGTTCAACTCCCACTTATAAATGAAGACATGCAGCATTTGGTTTTCTGTTCCTGTGTTAGTTTGCTGAGAATGATGGCTTCCAGCTTCATTTATGTCACTCTAAAGGACCTGAACTCATTAATTTTTATAGCTGCAGAGTATTCCATGGTATATATGTGCCACATTTTCTTTATCCAGGCTATTATTGATAGTCATTTAGGTTGGTTCCAAGTATTTGCTATTGTAAATAGTGCCACAATAAACATACATGTGCATGTGTCTTTTAGCAGAATGATTTATAATCCTTTGGATATATACACAATAATGGGATTGCTGGATCGAATGGTATTTCTCCCTCTAGATCCTTGAGGAATAGCCACACTGTTGTCCACAATGGTTGAACTAATTCACACTCCCACCAACAGTGTAAATGCATTCCTATTTCTCCACAGCCTCACCAGAATCTGTTGTTTCCTGACATTTTAATGATCGCTATTCTAACTGGTATGAGACGGTGACTCGATGTGGGTTTGATTTGCGTTTCTCTAATGACCAGTGATGATGAGCTTTTTTTCGTATGTTTGTTGGCCACATGAAAGTCTTCTTTCGATAAGTGTCTGTTCATATCCTTTGCCTACTTTTTGGTGGGGTTGTTTTTTCTTATAAATATGTTTGAGTTCCTTGTTGATTCTGGATATTAGACCTTTGTCAGATGGATAGATAGCAAAACTTTTCTCCTATTCTCTAGATTGTCTGTTCACTCTGATGATGGTCTCTTTTGCTGTGCAGAAGCTCTTTAGTTTAATTTTATCCCATGTGTCAGTCAATTTTGGCTTTTGTTGAAATCGCTTTTGGTGTCTTAGTCATGAAGTCTTTGCTCGTGCCTATGTCCTGAATGGTATTCCCTAGGTTTTCTTCTAGGGTTATGGTTTTAGGTTTTATATTTAAATCTTTAATCCATCTTGCATTAATTTTTGTATAAGATGTAATGAAGGGGTCCAGTTTCTGTTTTCTGCATATGGCTAGCCAGTTTTCCCAGAACGATTTATTAAATAGGGAATCATTTCTCCAATGCTTGATTTTGTCAGGTTTTTTGAAGATAAAATGGTTGTAGATGTGTGGTGTTATTTATGAGGTCTTTGTTCTGTTCCATTGGTCTATATATCTGTTTTGGTACCAGCACCATGCTGACTTCTTGACATATCAGCGTAGCATGATCCTCAAAGGACATCTTATCTTTTTTTTAGTCCTCAACTATTGATCCACGTATCTGACCATGTAACCATTCATTTAAGAGGGACCAAGTGACAGAGAGCATGTAGTTGCATTTGGTCAAACCCACCTACTAAATTAGAAATCTAACCCAGTAAGCATTTTCTTTGATTGTGTATCAGTATTCTCATTATCTGTGGAGATAAATAATTTAGAACCTCATAAAAATACCATTTAGAAATATATCTACTAAATAGCACAATTTTGATATGAACATATTAAACCTAAGAGTCAAAGAGTCATTGCTTCTTTCCTTTCTCTCACTCTTAAGATGCAATTAATCTACAAGTACTGTCACTTTTATTCTTTTTTTTTTTTTTTTTTGAGATGGAGTTTTGCTCTTGTTACCCAGGCTGGAGTGCAATGGCATGATCTCAGCTCACCGCAACCTCCACCTCCTGGGTTCAGGCAATTCTCCTGCCTCAGCCTCCCGAGCAGCTGGGATTACAGGCATGTGCCACCATGCCCAGCTAATTTTTTGTATTTTTAGTAGAGACAGGGTTTCACCATGTTGATCAGGATGGTCTTGATTTCTTGACCTCGTGATGCACCCACCTCAGCCTCGCAAAGTGCTGGGATTACAGGTGTGAGGCACCGTGCCCGGCTCTATTCTTTTTTCTTTTTTTTTTTGAGACAAAGTCTCACTCTGTCCCCATGTTGGAATGCAGTGGCACAATCTCAGTTCACTGCAACTTCCACCTCCTGGGTTCAAGCGATTCTCCTGCCTCGGCCTTTGGAGTAGCTGGGACTATAGATACATGCCACAGCATCCAGCTAAGTTTTGTATTTTTAGTAAAGATGGAGTTTCACCATGTGGGCCAGGATGGTCTCAAATTCCTGACCTCAAGTAATCCACCCACCTCAACCTCTCAGAGTGCTGGGATTATAGGCATGAGCCACTGTGCCTGGCCTATTCTTAAAATATATATTAAATATCTACATCTCTTATTCTGGCACCTACACCTTTTATCCAAATCACCGTCCTATTTCTTCTGATATATTTCATGCTCCTGCTGTCACTCTTGTCTATCTAAAGACTTCTCTGCACAAAGCAGCTAGTGATCCTCTTACAGCATAAATCATACAATGCTACTAACCTGTTTAATACCTATTATTGGCTTCTCATTGCCTTTAAAATGAAATCCAAACTCCTTACCATTACAGCCATGATTTGGCCTCATCTATCCACTGCACTTCACCCACCCCTTATCAGTTTGCAAGGGCTGCCCTAACAAAGATCCACAAACAAAGTAGCTTGAACAACAGAAACTTACTTTCTCACAATTCTCAAGCTAGAATTCTGAGATCAAGGTGTCAGCAGGATTGGTTTCTTCTGAGGCTTCTCTCCTTGGCTTGTAAATGGTCTTCTTTTCCCTGTATCTTCTCATGGTCTTCTTTCTGTGCCTGTCCTAATCTCATCTTCTTATAAGGACATCTGTTATATTGGATGAGGGTCTACCCTTAAGAAATAATTTTACCTTAGTTACTTCTTTAGAGGCCCTATCTCCAAAGACAGTCACATTCTGAGGTACTGCAAATTAGGATTGTAACATATGAATTTAGGTGGAACACAATTAACTCCTAACACTTCTTCTCACTCAATATATGCAAGCCATATGGCTTCCATTTGTTCCTCAAACACACTTTTTTTCCTGCTTCAGCAAATTCGTTTGGTTTTTGCCTAGAGTGCCTTTCTATTCTTTGCATCTCTGGCTTTTTATCTTTCTTTTTCATTGCTACCTCCTCAAGGGGGTCTTTTCTGACCAACAATCTAAAGCACTGTTACCACGCACTGTTCCTCCATCACAGTCTGGTTTAGCTTATTTTCTGTTTCCCTCCTTATAATATAACCTCCTTTAAAACAGGGTATTTGCCTCACTCATTTATTGCTTTAGGCCTTCTGTGCCTAGTACAGTGACTGGTACATTAAAGAGTGTCAATAAAGAATTGGTGAGTGAATTATGCTTTATATAAAGCAGGAAAGCATTTCAAATAAATAATCAAATATTTTCTAACCTCTTCTCATTTTTTTTTGGATTTAAAATGTACGAATTCTGACACCAGACCTCCTCAGCTTAAATCTCTCTCTTGAATCTTCATAACTTTGATTGAGGCCAAGTTGAATAAATGCTTTGTTATTCAGTTTCTGCATTTGCAAAACGGAGATAATTATCTGTACCTAAGGCATTGGATTATTATCATGATTTAACAAGTTGTATATAAAATATTTACAGTTACACTTGTTACAGGTAGCTAGGCAGGCATGGGTGAGGCAGGAGAGGGCTCTCACATACCCACCAGGAATGCTGGTTGATGGTTTGGCAATTATCTTGTTGCCTCTCTAAAAGTGATTAACTGGCAGTCGATGCCAGGGAGTGGCTGCTTCCTGATGGTCCACACCTGTCATGCTAAAATGTTAATTGAAGGCATATGCCAGGGAGAAGCAACTTCCTGGGCATGTATTAAGAGACAAAAATGGAGGAGTATGACCTTTCAGGGCACTCCACTGGAAAAGGAAGAAAAGCCTCAGATGGGCATGTATACTACTTCCTAAACACACTGCACTTACTCACTTCCCAAGAGTAAGGAGGGCACTGGGGATGTGAACAGCCCACACTAAGAAGAGAATCATGGAAAAGGGATGCAAGACGCCAGAGATGGGCCAGCCTATATAGTCCTAGAATCATGGTTAAATGGGGTACTTGGCCTTGGTGCCAGCTTGGGTCTCTTTCGAGCATACTTTTTTTCCTGTTCTATAGCCTTTTATAATAAATTTCCATTCCTACTCTGAAACTTGCCTTGGTCTCTTTTTCTGCTTTATGCCTTTCAGTCAAATTCTATCTTTTAAGGAGCCAAGAATTGAAGTTGCCGCAGACATGTACTGATTCGCTGCCAGTAACTTGGATATTTTCCACCAGTAACACACCTAGCACACGATAAATGCTATATAAACATTTGATGTTATTGTTTAAGATATGAAAGGTAAACTATTCATTCCTCTAGTTGATCAAAAGATATGAAAGCCATTTGTTCTGGCCATGACGACGTTACTATATAGCTAAATAAACTATGTAAGTTAAATTATTCACATAAAATTCAGTTAACCAACTCAAGGCAAATAACATTATGCAGGTACAAAACATTGGAAGTGAAGAAAATGAAGATAACTAACATGATTATGCATCATATAGTTATTCCCAAGTGAATGGTACTGCTTAGTACTGATTTCACCATCTCCCATCAACTTTCTTACAAAGCCATGTGACAAGTAGCACTATTTACAAGATATTTTACTGGAGATCCATTGCATGTTAACTTCTGAAATGTTTCTTAAAAGTGTTCTTTAATGATGTAAAAAGACACAGTGACAGGCAGAAGCGTACAGCAGTATACAGGATGGCTCAGGGCCTCTTAGCTAGCACCTAAACTGTAAGACCAAAATGTTGCTTATACTCTTGAGTGTTCTTTCTCAAGGAGGAATTCTTGAGCCAAACTATCATTTCGGCTTTGTCATTAATTTTTTTTAAATATCCAGATATTATCTTTATGATTTAGAGATCTTAGGAGAATATCCTGTTTTTAACAGTGATCATTTGGGAATAACCAGACCCTCAAGCAAAATAGATGGAAAATAATGTGATTTCTGAGCCCATCTGGTCATCTGTGCTAGACAGTTCCAAGCAAATACCGTGAAAAAATCGATTTTGCTGGCAAATTTATAAATTTGGTCCTAAATTCTCTGTGTTTGTTTAGTGTTCTCCACTGGGCAGCAGAGATGCTAAGTGGTAATGACAAACTCAGATATGCATATTTAGGTAATTATTTTGGATTCCAAACACCTGCGCCAAGAGTGGGTTGCTATTCAATAATCTCAGTTATCCTCCAGCTGCCATATGATTTGTTTCACATGTAGGCTAGGCAAAGATCATATATCTCGCCCCATTTCTCCCCACACAGGCTCTATCTCTGATTTTCAGGTCTTTCTATAATTGCTTCAATCAATGCTATAACACATTAAGTGGATATTTATGGAAAATCAATTCAGAACACTATAATTAGCAAGCACTGTAAGCCTGGAGATGTTGATGCAAAGTGTTCAACTCCAGGAAGGGATTTATCTATAATAAAATTTGTATAGAATTACCTATGACATTTACCAATACCAACTTTGTTGATATTCGATCTTGGTTTTTAGTTTATTTATTTGAGATAGGACATATGATAGTCTTCATCCTATTTTCTCAAAAATGATTATGAATATTCACCTAAGTTATATCGAGCAAAATGGAACACTGTCTCTGAATATGTAGTCTAAACCTTTTCAGCACTACGTTAGAAGCACTGGGAAATCTGATTTTGTATCCCATGTGTAAAATAATTTTAATGGTTTTCATGTATCAGAAGGCATACTATGAAAAATTAATCAGTGTTGTTTTAATTTCAAGCTCCTATGAAGAAATTTTTCTGGAATGAATAAATTAAAATCTCACTGTGTGTCTCTGTCCTCTCTCTCTCTATCTTCCTTTCTCCTTTTTTTCTCTCTCTAATGGAATAGCAGGCTTTTAGCAATTCAGGTTGATTCTAAGCAATGACTTCAGAAATGAAATTAGGCTGGCTACTTTAAAAGTCAAGAACCAATATGGAAACTTCTTTAGTGTCTTTGGGTATTTGTATAATGGAGTAAACAGCTTGGAATTTGATACTATTGTCACTGTCTGTAGTTCCCAAGTTTTTATATATATGGCAGAAAGATTTAGGCAGAAGGGATATTTGATAATATGCAAATTTCTCGGACTTTACCATAAATATTCTGATCCAATTTGATTCAATTCATTTGAAAATGCACAAACGAGTCTTAAGTAAACTATCCAGAAGCAGTATTTTCTGAAACAATAATTTCTAGACTAAAAGGCTCCGTCATATTGGTCAAACAGTCCTGCCTTTCTCTGCCTCAAACAGTCTGGTCTCAAACTCTCTTCATGGTTAATTTTTGTGTTTATTCTCCCCAAAGCCAAATTTTCACCCCTCCTCATTAATAATTAAAGTGGTTAAAGCAGTTGTCAAAAAAACCCAACAGCAGAGCAGAGACTCAAACTCACTCTTCTGTCCTCTTTTTCCCTGACACCCTGTCCCCTTATGGACCCAGTCTACTTGTCCTAGATCAGCCTATGGAGCCGGACTAGCTAATAGGGCTGAAAGAGTCACTCCTGTTTTCAAGGTAGCTACATAGCCTAGAGAATGATGTGGGCCATTACTTTATCCTTGATTACAGAAATAAAGGAATTCAGCAGTGTTTGTACTTCCATAATAGAAGAATCAACTTTGCATTAGTTTGATCCTCTGAGATATGACAATATAAATAGATTGAGCTATTACAATGCTAGCTTAATAAAAATCATAAACAACAAGTAGAATATTGATTTCCGTTGGGAAAAGGACAATTAAACAGTAGCTGGTATGTTTTATTTCTTTTCTTTTTTTTTGAGACGGAGTTTCCCTTTTGTTACCCAGGCTGGAGTGCAATGACGGGATCTCGGCTCACCGCAACCTCCGCCTCCTGGGTTCAGGCAATTCTCCTGCCTCAGCCTCCTGAGTAGCTGGGATTACAGGCATGCGCCACCATGCCCAGTTAATTTTTTGTACTTTTTAGTAGAGACGGGGTTTCACCATGTTGACCAGGATGGTCTCGATCTCTTGACCTCGTGATCCACCCGCCTCGGCCTCCCAAAGTGCTGGGATTACAGGCGTGAGCCACCGCGCCCGGCCAGTATGTTTTATTTCTAAGTTGAGATGTAAGTACATTACAATATTATTTGTACTTAAACTAATCATTTAAATAAACTAGTATTAGATGCTTATTATCTAGACATGTTGAACTAAATGATGAAATAAACTAGTGAATAAATAGAAAATGGTTGTCTTGAGGAGCTAAAGTGTGACTGGTAAAGTGGAAGAAGATGCAAGAAACTCACTTTTTTTCACAAAACGTTTTTTGATAGTTCATTATACAATGAACTATTTGATAAATGTAAAATCTAAATAAAAATTTAAAAACTGATGTTTTTAATTTTTGTTTTTTTCTTTTATAGCTTTTTGTTTTGTTGTTTTCTACTTAGTTTAGGTATTCACATTACGGAACATTACCTAGAGAAAAAGTGAAAAATAATGTATGTTTTCCTTACTATTCATTTTAATTATCTTTATTCTGATCTGGGCCAGTTTTTGAGCTTTTAGTTTCATCTATTTTTTGCCTTTTTATATATTTCAAAGCCTAAAAATATTTTAATAAATATCAGTTATTTTACTATTTTTGTCTCTCATTTCAATTTAGAGTGTTTCTGCTTCTGTGAACCTAATAATCACAAACATAATGTGTTCATTTTCACCTAGCTTCCTAATTCATTTCAATGCTTTACAGCGTTCCAGTTTCACAGGATTCGTTTCCCACTTCAGCAATCTGTACATGTGAATCTGTCAATCCCTGATTTCATTAAGATTAAACTTGCTTTAACATAGCAAATACAGTTTCCCCCAGGTTCAGAAACGATGAACTGAAGGATAAAACCTTGCTTTATTTTTGTATAGAAATTCTATATTTTAGAGGGTTACCAAAGATCACCAACATTTAGATTATGCATATAATTTACCACAAGAATTTTACTATTCTCTGAAAAAGAAAACCCATACATTATATATAGTCCCTGAGAATTTTAACTACTTTTCCCCAAGAATTTTTTTTAAATCATGTATTATTGACATAAACAATGTAGAACTTTTCAATAAAGGAACAGTCAGTCTGTACATAGGATAGTTTTAAACAATTTACTATTCATTCAGATATTGAGTATTTTCTACTAGCTGTATGGCCTTGAAAAAATTGCCTAGCCTCTGTGTCTGTTTTCTCTTCTGTAAAATGAGACTTATACAACTGTCAATACAGTAAGATTAAACAATTTAATAATAAAGCTAGCAATTATACACAGCCCTTACCATGTGTCAGACACTGTTTTAAGCCTCTTGTTTGTAATAATTAAATTTCAAAACAACCCTGCAGAGAGTTACTCTTACCATTGTCTACATTTTATAAGTTAGGAAACTGATGTTGGGCAATTGAGATACAATGAAGTCTATGACAGAAACTATTTCTACTCTTAAAGAGCTCATAGAAAATATAGAAGATAAACAAACAATTTTAAAATCAAGTGTGATTAGTGTTTGGTTATGGCATATATGAGATGGGACAGCAGGAGACACTAGGAAGCTCCAATCTAGCTTAGAGGGTAAAAAAAAAACACCTCCAGGCAGATGAAGTCTTAAAAGCTGAGCTTCCTATGTTCTGAAGATGACCACACAGACAGTTCCATAGGTTTCCATTGACAGATGAGTATCAAAAGAGAGAGCTGAAGAAAAGGTTTTTCAGGAAGAATAGGGAAAGTTGGAGCTGCTTTTACTCTAGTAGTATTAATGCATGTCAACTGGACAGGGAAAATAAGCAGAGAGGAGTATAGCATTGGTCAAGGGAAGATAGCAGGGCACAACTCCATTGCATTGCATTTCTTTGCTTTGAATCTCAGTTACAGAGCAGAAGAGAAAGTCACTCTCTTTTGCCCTCCCTCCTGCGTCCTTTTAGTCAATGAAGGTGTGACAGACCACTATAAGCCAGGCCCTGCTGGTAAACAGCAGTGAATATTACAGATAAGTTTCCCACCCTCAGGGTCTTTACATTCCTATGTAAGCCTAAACAAATTAAAGACTTAACTACTAAAATTACCACTTTTAAACAGGGAAAGCAATTTTTATGACAATATTCTAGAAAATGCAGGCCCAGGCTCAGTTCTAATTGACATTTCCTTTAATGACACGTGTGGCAGATGAAATTATTCTGGAACCATGACATAAAGAATGAATAGAATATATGAAGAATCATTAGGCAGAAGGTAAAGTTTGCTTCTTGTTGTATCTAAGATTTGTTGGTTTGTTTTTTGACAATAGCTGATTCAACCCTCAAAAGGTACATGAGAAACTTTAGACTTGGAAGACTTAAGTAAACAGTTGAAGGTCAGTCATCCAGCAAGAAACTAGCAAAATTGAGATTTAAATTCTTATTTGTCATGATGCTTTTTGGACATAGTTGAGACTAGAATAGAGATAGATAAATAGATAGATAGATAGATAGATAGATAGATAGATAGATAGATAGATGTAAATATATACATACACATCTCTCTATATGTATATAGAGAGAGCAAGAGAGACACTGGATTTTACCCAAATATACAGTAAGAGGGAGACTAGATTTTACATGTGTATATATGTATATATACACACACAGAGTGAGAGGGCAAGAGCAAGAAAGAGAGAGAGAGGGAGAGAGAGAGAGAGAGAGAGAGAGAGAGAGAGAGAGAGAGAGAGAGAGAGAGAGAGATAAAGTATGGGTAAAATCTACTCTGCAGAAATTGAGAAAAACTTTCAGTCTACCAATAATATTGTTTTATTTTAATATCCTATTCATGACAAGTTATGTTGAGTAGTACACAGGATTTAACAGAGAAATGATATTACATATCTCTCAATTATATAGCATATCTTTTTGTTTAAAGAGTGGTGAATCAATCTTCCTCTAAACATACTACAAAACATTTCGGGCTTCAATTTTATGCACAGCTTTCACCTGTATTATGAGTCCCTGTATCAGCCAAGGTCATGGCAGGATGCAAGACACTCAAAGTTCTTGACTGAGTAGAGGTTAATTAAGAGAATATTGACAAAGTGTGAGCCAGGATAAAAGGAACCCAACAAGAGATGATGAAACAGTACATGGCTGGTATTAGGGAAGAATCCTTACTATCTCCCCACCCGGAGGGCAAAGGAAGACAGCAGTTACTCCAACATACAGGGAGTGCCTGTAAAGGAAGATAACGTTGCCCAGCAGGGCCACTGGCCACAGGTCCAGCAACTCAGCCACTGCCCAACTGCAGCCAAGAGAGAGGGAGCCAGGAAGAAATAACCCTCACCTCATCATTCTCTCATGCTCCCAGTATCTTTTGGTGCTTTCCACTGCCCAAACCCTACCAAAAGCTAAGGGGAAATGGAGCATGGTTGATGTTGCACACGAGAGCAGCTTTCTAGAATCTGGAGGAAGAAGACAGATGTAGGGTTCCAGTATTGGTCCATGGTTTCTGGCCATCCAATGCATAGTGGTTGTGGCATGCACTTAAAAAAGCAACAAGAAGAGTCCAATGAGGAGTTCATTTTGGAACTTAGTGTATTTTAAATGTGTTAAGTTTTGGAAGATGTATTTATTTATTCCCATTCTATTTAGGTCTTTAAATACTTGTGAGTTATCTGTATTTAATTATTGCCTATATAAACATGTAGTTTTGAAGTTTTTTATATAAGAAGAAAAAAAATGTAACTCTTCTCTACTTGAGAAACCATGTTTAAATTTGCCTGAAAGGTACATATTGATCCATATTGATATGTGAATGTGTCTACTTGGAGGCCAGGAGGATGAACTTAGACTCTGGTATTGAAGATACTGAAGAAACAAAATGATGTGGTTTGGCTGTGCCCTCACTCAAATCTCATCTTGAAGTGTAACTCCCATAATTCCCACATGTTGTGGGAGAGACTGATGGAGTACAATTGAATCATGGGGCCAGTCTTCCCAATTTGTTCTCGTGGTAGTAAGTCTCACGAGATCTGATGATTTTCTAAGGGGTTTGTACTTTCAGTTGGCTTTCTTTCTCTCTTGTCTGCCACCATGTAAGATGTGTCTTTTGCCTTCCACCATGATTGTGAGGCCTCCCAAGCCACATGGTACTGTGAGTTCATTAAACCTCGTTTTCTTTTTTTAATAAATTATCTAGTCTTAGGTATGTCTTAGCAGCAATGAGGACACACCAATGCACAAAATACAATGAAAAAATGAAAACACCACTAAAAAGCTATGGTGGGACGTTTATTTACCACGCCTCTTGTTTCTACAGTGTGGAAGGAATTTCCCACTGCATTCCTAAAAGAAGCAATAGGGAAGGAATCCTTTATGCTCCTTTTTAAATACCTTTTCACTTCTCTCCCAGGGAGGAAGAATGACATCTCACTGGTGAGTGATTATGGATAGTTTCTCCTCCTCCCTTCCTCTCTCTTTCTTCCCATTTTCAGATACACAGCAGTTTCTGCTTTTCTGTGGAAAGAACTTCTTAGAACAGATTGTGACCCTATGGGTTATTATTTGGGAGGCAAGAGTGGGTGGAATGGAGTTGGGTGGCCTGTTGTTCTAGGTGAGTAAACTTATTAATTCAGGAAACTGTCAGGAAAACCAATTGTGACCTACATGTTAGCCATACTCTCCAACTTGGATAGACCAATAATAAACCAAATGTTTTGATCTCCATCTATCTAACTCACATATCATTTCAGTTGGTGTGCAACTTGAGAGGAAAAAAGAGAAATTATGTTATTATTATACTCTAAAGAGAAGTCCAACAACAACTTTCTTGAATAATAAAATAATACAAGAAATATATTTCTCCTGATCCTTTATTTAACTCGAAGCATATGCACATTTTGTAAGAACTCCAATCTTCCCACTTGGTTTGAGCAGTCACATCATAGGAGTGAGATGACTCATTAAATAAATCTCAGATGTTGGAGGAGAGAGGTCCTGCTGAGAGATTAAACAGAAATCATTGAAACAGCTGAGGTTCAGATTTCAGTTTCCATTGATGTGTGCATACACAAATCTGCTCCTGTCATTAATACTCCCCAAAACAACCTATTAAAAAGAAGAAAAAAACAAAGAAGCAACCTTCCATTATCTTTGACTGCTCTCAGGATGAAGTCTGAAATCTTTAACAGATCTCTAGCCCCTTCTTCTATTCTGGATTCCTCTTTCATCACCATCCCCCTTACTCTCTATGCTTTTCTGTAACTCAAACCCAATATTCTCCCTCCTGCCACAGGACCTTTGTATGTGCTATTCCCTCAACTTGGGAAGTTCTTCCCACCCTTATGCTAGTCGATTGCTATTCATGCGTCCTATTTCAGCTTCCCCTAAGGGAAGCTGCCTTGGCCCTCCAGTTTAGGTTATGAATAGTGTTATATGTTCTTATGGTTCCATCTCCCTCTTTCCCTCTCAACTTATCCTGTTGTGATGTATTCACGAATGGAATTGTTTGTTTAATGAGTATTTTAATCCAGACTGTAGCTTCATGTAGGTAGAGACTACATGTAAATTTGCTCACCTGCTATTTGCAACAGAGTTTAGTAGAATCTTAATGATTATATGTGAAATGAATGAATAAAAGAATCAATGAAAATTAATGAAAAAAATAGTTACCCACGTGTTAACATACCACATATATCTGTGCAAAAATACTGACTAAATAGATTTTATGGGTCTTTGGATACAGGATTTTAGTACAACTCAAGAAAATATTCCATATTAAAAAATAAATGTATTTCTACATTAAATATTGATAGTTTATTTTCTGCTCTCAAAAACGTTCATTTCATTCTAGTGGTCTTAAGTTTTTAAAAAGTCATACCTGCTGTGGTTCAATAAACTTATTTCCTTACTAAGGAATTTATTTACACAGGAATTAACATTATATTCTATTGTAACTACCAAGATAATCTAATAAATTCTCTATAAATAATCTATAAATTATTCCCAAAATAAATGTGGCATATATAACTGTCTTATAATAGTTTTTATTCATAAAATAAAATCATAAGATGCTAGAAGTAGAATAATAGAAGTTGGATGCTCTAAGGAAACAAAAAACAGAGCACCTCTGTTCTAACAACTTCTATAAATTGCTAGTCATATGCAAGGGTAAATTTAAACAACCTGGACATCTGTATGAAGGAGGGTAATGATGCCTGCTCCATCCCTTCACTAGATGAGGATCACATAAAATATAAGATGGTCTCATCTCTCTGTAAATTCAAAAGCACAATTCAAATCTAAGGTAGTCATAGTCGATCGTGATGCTGTAAAATTTCAGAGAAGATTCTGACGTTGTTGTGGACACTGAAGCTACATCATGTTGTTCCAAAACAGGGAAGTGTTGGGGTTAAGAACACAGCCTCCGGAGCCAGACTGCTAGTCTCTAATTGCAGCTTGCCCACTTACTGGCTGTGCAACCTGAGGCAAGATACTCAACCTCTCTGTGCCTATGTTTCCTCAGTAGTAACGTGAAGATAATTATAGCATAGATTTCATAGTGGTATCAAGTGGATGAAATGAGGTAGCATATGGAAAGGCCAAAGAACAGAGTAAGCGTCAGTTAAAAATTAACAATTATTCATAGGAATAGTGCTTTGTAAGATTTCACTGCTTGATTTATTAATTGCTTATATGGGACAGCAGGGATGATGACAATTTATTAAGCTCTTCACCATATGATTCTGTAGTCTTGGGCAGAGAGAAGAAATCTCTATCCATTTGACACTTCAGAGATGTTTTATGAAAGGGAATACAACTTTGCCAATTAGAATTTAATTAATAGAGCATCATCATTTCTCATTTATTACTCATCTTTACCATCTTTTTGTCTCACTTCACAGTGGTCCTCTCTTCTTGCCCAGTGCAATGTGTACCTAGTTCTTCTGATTAGTCTGTACCTTCATCTCTTAGACCAGTCTTCTAAATTTTCAAAGTGGATTGTCTTCTAATCTTAATACCTGTTTACTCCACTTCAAGATTTTATAAGCTGTCTTGATCTCAATCTCCTGACCCCGTGATCTGCCCGCTTCAGCCTCCCAAAGTACTGGGATTACAGGCTTGAGCCACCGCGCCCGGCCGTTCATAAGCTGTCTTGTACATTTTATGCCAATTACCTCCCTGTGTGGATTTAGTGATAAAGAAATTAGAGATGCAACCTAGTATTAACTCCTATAGAAATCATTAAAATTTTGCATAATGTCATTTATCAGGACTCAGTACCAGTCTCCATTATCGGAAGAAGACTCACTTTGAAGCCCATCTGGATCAATTTGTAAAACTACTTGAGATACTAACAGATGATTTACTGAAATTGATATAACTCTTGCCTTTTTGGCACCCACAAATGGTGTTTCTCTGTCAAAACAGCAATCAAGTGAGTTTTACATGATTTGTTGTTAAGAGACTCCCAGACTTCATTGTTCACATTTGTTTCATCCTCTCGATGCTGGCAACTCCTTTCCCTGTCCCCTTATTTTGAAGTGATTAAAGAGAGTTCTGAGAATCAGTGATTGCCAGAGGCTTGCTGTGTTGCACTGTAGTCACTTTCATCTTGTCTTGCTCCAGGTGTGTTTTCAATGTACGTCTTTAACTCCACCCATGAATCAGAATTGTTATCAGTCCCAGGATTTTATTTATTTGTTGTTTGTTTATTTGTTAGGGACAAGGTCTCTAACAAATGTTGCTGCCCAGGCTGATCTCAAACTCCTTGGCTCAGGGAATCCTCCCCACTAAGTCTGCACAATAGCTGGGACTACAGGTTCAAGTTACCATGCCCCGCATGATTTTTTTCTTGTGTTCATGAATGATTTTCTGCTTCCATCAAGGGCTGTGACAGTACGGAGCCAGACTCGTCCTTAAAACAGCTTTAAAATGCTCTTCAGACTGAAATTGTTACAATTCTGAAGATCAATTGACCATGGTCAAAATAATGCATTTAAGGCTGTGCAGAGTTTACGTAGCATCAGTGGCTATTGTGCAACTGTATAAAATAAATGGGAATTTCTGTTATCTTCCCTAGTCTGTCAGAAGGTCCTGAGAGGAAAATGTGACACAAAGTCCTCAGCCTTTGTTTCCTTCTCCATGATCTCAGGCAGAATCACAAACTGTTTTGAGACCAAAACCCACACTTCAATTTTATGTACTTCCCATGACACCAATTATTTTAACCCTTGGTTTCAAAGTTCAATGTCACACTGTCTGTCCTCATTTTTGCTAACTACTAAATCTCTAATCTATATTTCCATGGCTTTCTGCTATGCTAGCTTGTAAGCAGTGGTTATGAATTTTGCATACATTTCTTCTTTTACTCTAAACAAAAAAAGAAAACAATATCACATTTATAACTCTGGTATGCTTCATACAAATTTGAAAATAAATATGATTATACAGTGACTGAAAAAAGGATTTATCTTGTGAATATTACAATTGTGAAAGAAAATTAGAAGGTTTTTCTGGACAATATGCAATCAAAATCAAATAACATATAGCATCTATTGAAAATTACTTGGTGGTTAGGTACTTCTCTAAGTTTACAAACACACACCTGAACACACATATATTCATTCAGACCTCACAAAATTCTTTATGATGATTTCCATTTCACAAAATGAGGAAACTGTTGAAGAGGACAATTAAATAGCTTCCAAAGGTTAAACAGCCAAATAAATGACAAAGTCAGGTTTGGACCAGGTGGTCTGGTTCCAGAACTAATTCAGGAGTACATATGCACTGGGCAAGATACAAAGTTGAATACTATTTACATAATCCTTTTTATTTAAAAAGCTCTACCTCTATGAAGCCTAATAACTATCTTATATTAAATTCCCAGTTCAATTAAGGAGATTGGAATCACAGGTCACAGCCACCCAGTATTTTATATTCTGAATAGCAGGCACAATTAACCAGATCCCTAGTAAAATGTCAGCAACCCTCTGAGAGTGCAGACCCACACAGTCCAGTCCATATAAATTAACCTGGTAATGAAGATTGTTTCAGAGTTATACAAAGGAACGGACACAAAATATCTGCCTGCTCTTATTTCTATAATGAAAGTACTTTTTAGATCATATGGTTAGGTTTCTCCCCAAGGAGTTGTTATTGTTAATTTCTAAGTCAGTCAGTGCTTTGGCCTAATCTTATGCTGCTTTTCGTGATCATTCCAGCTGCTGATCTTTGGATCACTGACTACTCAGCGTGCAAAAAATCTGGAAAGTAAAATACTCATTTTCTAATGAAAAAAAAAACAGTATTTATGGAACAACAAGAGTTTACTATGTACAAAATGCAATTTTAAATGTATTAACTTTATTATATTGCTTAATTCTCACGTTAATCCTATGTGATGGGGACACTTATTTTACTCATTTTTCATATGAGGATGCCAAAGCAAAGATGTTAAAAAACTTGTTGATATAATTTGACTATATGTCCCCTCCAAATCTCATACAGATATTTAATTCCCCAGTGTTGCAGGTGGCGCCTGGTGGAAGGTGACTGGATCATGGGGGTAGATTTCTCATGAATGGTTTAGCACCATCCCCTTGGTGCTATCCTCTTCATACTGGGTGAGTTCTCATGATATCTGTTTCTTTAAAAGTGCATGGCATCTTCCCCCTCTTTCTCTTGCTCCTGCTCTGGCCAAGCAATGTTCCTGCTCCTGCTCTGTTTTCCACTTGAGTAAAAGCTCCCTGAGGCTGCCTCAGAAGCCAACCAGATGTCAATGTCATGCTTGGACAGCCTGTAGAATCATGAGCCAATTAAACCTCTTTTCTTTACAAAGTACCCAGCCTCAAGTATTTATAGTGGTGCAAAAATGGCCTAACACACTTGTCCAAACTCACCAGTTAGAAATTGCAAAAAAGAGCTATTTTAGAGAAAGATAATATATAAAATATGTTGAACCATGAAGTCAGATAACCACCAGGAAATGACGAAAGATCAAAAAGAACAATTTTAATGTCAAAAGAGGCAACTTCCTTTGTTCATGGGTTCCAGCAAAGTTAAAAATGGAGATATGCTACAACTGCAGTTAAAATGTTTTGTTGTTTAATAAATTAAAACCCATATACCCATGTGTTCTGACAAGGCTATCCTGTTACTACAAAAAGTACAGTTACCAATTTTATATTTACAGGATAAAAATATATTTCTAGTGCAGTTTACATTCACTAACTTACAGTATACTACATACAGAGCATGTGTTTAATGAATAAAGTTACTTTATTCATTAAGTAATTAATGAATACTTTCATTAATTACTCTACCTCTGAGACTATATGCATACACTCCTTTAGAGATGATTTCCAGAGTATAAATGCAGGGCTCTTCATAAATAAATGTAAGATCTGGAAAAGTGGCCCTTCTGGAATTCCAGTCATTGTTTCTTTCACCTAGCACCCAACTGTTTTAAAAAGTCATGCAGTCTTCAAAATAACCCATCATTTCATGGGATGGAACAGATGGGACTCAGGGATGTTAGTTAACCTAAGGACTATCAACTTGTAAAATGTGACATAGATGAGATTGAAACCTAAATTTGTCTAGTTCCAAAACCACACAGCTATCTTGTCAGCAAAAGAAAAGGAAGAGAAAAAGCAAAAGAAGAGGAAGAGAAGGAGAATTGGCTAGTAATAGAAATATTTTTGTCCATACCTTGTTTCATCCTTCTACGTACCTTCCCATAGGTTATTCTCATTATGCAACAGCAATCTGTCATGCCACAGCTTTTTACTACATGGTTCTTCTCCCAAAGAATATACTAATTCCTCCCGCCTTGCAGTAATGGAATTCAGAAGATGGCTTCACTTCACTTACCTCACCCGCATCCTGACTTTTCTCAGGTAGGGTTGCCAGATAAAATACAAAATGTCTACACAATATTGTGGCATTCTACTACAGATTATTCCAATTTTACTGGGCATCTGTACTTTTATTGGCTAATCCTGGCAAACTATTCCCAGGAAACATTAATCTAATCAAAGTGCACACATTCTGTTTTTCACGCTTTTCCTCGTCAGTATCCTAAACAGGTTTTCTTCTTTTTCTTTCTCTTAGGCTTCATCTCCATATTCAAGTAAATATGTTTATAAAGCCCAAATCGTTATGTTCTTGTAATTCTGAAATTGAACTGTGTCGAGGCTCAGGAAATAATACCTCAAAGTATGGCGCTTTGGCATGCTGAGTACTTTGAACTAGAGGACACTGGAAGGGCTTGAAGGAGACCTCAGAGGAGGCTTCAGACTTAAAGTTTGCTAACATTCTTCTGCTCTCCCACCTTTCATTCCTGATTGTCTCTCCCAAAGGGCATAGAAACTAGAATTCTTCTTCCCCAAGGTGGTTCATGGAAACTAGAACCTCTTTTGCCCAAAGTCAAACAAAAAGTAGATGATTACCTTAATATCCTCCTCCCCCATGCCTTACTGTCTAGGAATTGGTCATAAAGAAATTCTGGGACATATGCTGTCTGATACTAGGTCATAAGATCGTCTTTCCAATACCTCCTGTCCCATACCCAGAAAAAAAAAGATGCTACACACAGAGGCCAGGAGTTATCTTGTTATGCTTAAGCAAGTTAGATGGAACAGCGCCACACTCTGAGTTTCAAATTATGAGTTCTTTATTTTTAGCCAGAGACTGAGAAATGGCTAACACTCAAAATTCTCTCGGCCTGAGGAAGGGGCTTGATTATCTTTTATACCTTGATTTAGGTAGGGGAGGGGGAGCCTAGCTGGAGCAGAGTTTACAGAAGCAGAACAAGCAAGTTAGATAAGGGGGCTGGTAACTAAGAGTCAGGAGGTTCTCATGATTGTTGATTGTTTAAGGAGGGTATACACAAGCCGTTCCCATGATTGCTGGTTACCAAGGTGGGTATTTGATTTTTGTCATATAATCAGTCGGGGGCGGGAGGCATTCACAATGGTAAGTGGGCTTGCCAAGCAGGCTATGGTTACAAAGGTTATGTGTTTCTATAGTTCTAAGTACAGCATGACCCAGCACAGTAGCAAAACACAGGTATGCACTTAAGGGAGGAGTGGCAGGAGGGGTGAGGCAGAGGTCAAGATGGAATCTATCTGGCTTTCAGCAAAATGGAGTCTGTCTGGCTAACACAGGGTAGGTTAGCACAATCTAAAAGGCATTCCTTGCTTGGTTTCCTCACCTCAGTCTACTAGCATTAGTTCATACCCTTTGTGTTCAATCATCAATAGTTTCAATAGTGTTCCCTGTATATTGGGGTGAGGGTCTTCATTTTGAAGGCGCAAATGAATTTGTTCTGTTTTACACTTGTTAATCTGTCTTGACATTTGAGTGTTGGCGGTAACCTTTATGATGAGTAAGAAAAGATATCACACCTTTTTGTGTCTACAACTTCTGAACACATTTTTAGCACATACTTTATTTTCAGTTTTTTTTTTTAAGAATAAAATAAACATAACCATTCTCTCTTTCCTATAGCAATTATCTAACATGAGGGAAAAACAAGTACAACTTTTTGGATCTGTGACTTTCAAACTTTATAAAACATGCCCAAAAATAAGCTTTATAGGTGGGATAATGAAAATAGCAAATATTAAAGACAGCTTTCTTTCTAGGGTAAGAAAAGGAATAGGGAGACAGAGAATGAATCTAATAGCCCTCAGGATGTTTTAAAATACATAAAATATTAGCCAGAGCACTAAGACTGAAAAAAAAAGGAAAAAGCACCATACTCAAAAGAGACTAAACTCGTCAGCTATCAAAAAGCATACATCTATTATGTTTGTAAACCTCAGAAAATGATCTGACAGCTATCAATCTGTCTTATCTTATATTTAGCTAGCAAATATACACATTGTCTGTGTTATCATACATATAGATTCTTATATATGTTTTGGCTTCTACAGTAAGCATTAATAATATGTCATTTTTTTCATTAATTTTATTTGCAGGAAAAAATTTAAGCTATAAGTAGAAAAAAATATTGTTCTCATAATCCATAAAGTGATAAAGGAGACTATCAAGAAAATGAGATTAAAAGTGTAGTCTACTCAGTGTTAAAATGTCAATATTCCAATAACCATATGCCAGCAGTAAATTTAACATAATTAGTATTTTTTCCTATCAAGCAATAAATCAAGTAGAAGACTGATTGCAGAAAAATCAGCTGACTCTTATAAAACATTCTAAAATTGGTTTTCTAAAACTAAGATGTCTCCAGATAGATCAGAAAAACTTGAAACAATTTGAATAATTTAGAAATTCAGAACAACATATATAACCTCTCAATGCTTTTTATATAGGTTGCTGATAGTTTAGCATTTCATAGTTTCTTTAGTGATAGTAAACAATAAAACAAACAAGAAAAAAAACATATTCTCCTTTTAGTTAGCAGTGGTATTGGAAAAAATAATGTAATGACTGGCTCCCAAAATGACTGAGCTAGAGTTATAACAGATTCCAGTGGGTAAAGATGTCTGAACAACGTATTTATTTCTGTTACATGGCAATTCTTCTAATCTATCCTAACATTCCATTAGTTCAAAGTATCTAGAAATCTAACCCAAACTTTTGCAAGAATCTTCAAAATAAGCCAAACTCAAATGCTTTTAATTCCTGCCAAATGACTGTCTTCTAGTTGATAATGAATTGAAGTCATTACATTTGAACTCTAACTCTCCAATCAATTAAACTTATTTTAGCCTATATTTCTCTCTATCTGAGCATAAAGTATCACTCTTCTTGGTTCCAATTAGTCCTTCTATATACAGGTTTTTAGTTTGTTTGTTTGTTTTTGTTTTTGTTTTTTTGTTTTTGTTTTTGTGGTTTTTTTTGAGAAGGAGTTTCGCCCTTGTTACCCAGGCTGGAGTGCAATGGTGCGATCTCGGTTCACCGTAACCTCCGCCTCCTGGGTTCAGGCAATTCTCCTGCCTCAGCCTCCTGAGTAGCTGGGATTACAGGCACGCACCACTGTGCCCAGCTAATTTTTTGTATTTTTAGTAGAGACGTGGTTTCACCATGTTGACCAGGATGGTCTCGATATCTTGACCTCGTGATCCACCTGCCTCGGCCTCCCAAAGTTCTGGGATTACAGCTATATACAGGTTTTAACCCACTGTTTTCCATTTCTTTAAGGAATGTGCTCCGTTGGTCATATCTAATTTCTCCTAAATTTTTGCCTATAAATATGCTCTTTCAGGAAAAAGGAAAGAAACTAGGCTTCTTTCAGAGAAATCAGGCTTCATTTTCTCCTATTCTGAAAATTAAAAAAAAAAACTTTTCTTTGGCTGGGATTCCCTTTTAGCCACTGTTTTTCCTCATTCTCAATTTTCCTTTATAAGCTTCCTTAAAAAGCCATCAATCCTTGATGCCTTTAATTCCTCATGCCACATTCATTCTCAATCATAGGTCATATTTCATTCCCCTACTTTCACCTCCACACCTTCCCTGAAAATACTCTTACTAAAATCAGCTATGAAGACTGCTGCCAAATCCAGCAGTTATTCCTCATCCTTTTCCTCTTTCCCTGTGGCCTTTGTTTTTTTTTTTGTTTTTTTTTTCTTTTTATTGCATTTTAGGTTTTGGGGTACATGTGCAGAGCATGCAATACAGTTGCATAGGTACACACAGGGCAGTGTGTTTTGTTTGCTTTCTCCCCTTCACCCACATTTGGTATTTCTCCCCTGGCAATCCCTCCCCACCTCCCCCTCCCACTGGCCCTCCCCTTTTCCCCCTATAGACCCCAGTGTTTAGTACTCCCCTCTCTGTGTCCATGTGTTCTCATTTTTCATCACCCGCCTATGAGTGAGAATATGCGGTGTATCATTTTCTGTTCTTGTGTCAGTTTGCTGAGAATGATGTTCTCCAGATTCATCCATGTCCCTACAAATGACACCCTGTGGCCTTTGAGATGTAGAGCACATATCTGGTCTTCCTGAAATCTTCTGTTCTATGTTCTTCTCTTCTTTGCTATTCCATTCTGCCCGTAACTGGATCTTCTTACTCTACCTGTCCTTAAATAACGATGTTCCACAGAATTGTGTCATATGGTTTGGTTTTAACTAGACAAACTCCTACCATTTGTAGCATTATATGTAGAGTGTTCATTTCCAATTTATCTCCATAGTCCAGACATCTTACAGGAATTCCAAAATAGGACATTACACCTGCCAGCTCATCACTGTCACCACCTGAGTGGATCACAAATCACTGAAATCAAGTTGTCCAAAATGTACCATTCTATGCTTCTTCCAATACTTCTGCCTCTAAATCTTCCAATACTTCTCACCTCCCTAAATCTGCTTTTTATTTCTGTATTCCTTATCTCTGTTTATGGCATCAATTTTTTTCCAAAAGGAAAAAAAATTATCTTAGAACCATTTTTAGTGATCCATGTTTTTCCCCATGCAATTAATCACTCCTAATAGTTCTAGCTTTGAATTATTTCCTAATTATTTTTATTTTCCACTATCAACACTGTTTTTGCCACTGTTCACTTCCCCCACTAAAACCTCTTTACTAGGCTTTTACAATTATTGTGTGTGCATATGAGAGAGTGTGTGTGTAGAACATTTAACATGAGATCCATCCTGTTAACAATTTTTAAGTGCACAATACCATATTGTTAACTATAGGTACAATGTCAATAAGGAGATCTCTAGAATTTATTTATCTTGTATGACTGAAACAGTGTACCCATTGAACACAAACTTTATACCTATTCTTCTAGCTCTTGGCAACCACCATTCTACCCTCTGTTTTTGTGAGTTTATTTTAGGTATCTCACGTAAGTGGAATCATGCAGTATCAGTTCCTCTATGACTGGCTTACTTCATAGCATAGTGTCCTAAAATTTCCTGAATTTTTAAGGCTGAATAATATTCAATTATATATATATATGAATCATATTCATATATATATATGATAATCAAATATGTGAATCATATTCATATATATAAAATAGTCAACTCACAGAAACAGAGGGTAGAATGGTGGTTGCCAAGAGCTGAAAGAATAGGTATAAAGTTGGTGTTTATATATATATATATATATATCTCACATTTTCATCCATTCATCAATCAGTGGACATTTAGATTGTTTCCTTGGTGATCTTGAATAATGCTGCAATGAATATGACAGTTCCTAAACACATTAAAAATAGAAATACTATATGATCCAGCAGTCTCATTTCTTGTTATATATCCAAAATAATTGAAATTAGAATCTTGCAGAGATACAATAGTTCTTTTACTGTTGATTTCTTCCTGCCTCTGATATTAGCCTGGTAAAATCTATGTTTCTTTGTGCTTTCAGCATGACTTTTCTAACATTCATATGACTATAATTTTCATATGCATTTTCAAAACCTTCCATCAATATTACCCACCTGAATGAGTGTAACCTTTTTAGTAAGACATGCAATAATTTAATAATATCTAGCATTACTAGATTCATTAAAGAAAATTATTGTTTAGGAAATACTCATACTGCAAAAAAAAAAATAGTTATAATTTACCTGAAATTCAAACTTAATCAGAAATCCTGTTTTTTTTTTTTTTTTTCCTGGCAATATCAACAATGGGCAAATTGAGTATTCTTTAGGTTCATCTCTTCCTGTGCTTCACCATTAATTCTACTCTCAACCTCTAAACATTATTATCTAACCTCCATCCTGCCCCAACCAATAAATAAAAAAAAAAAAAAAAAAAAAACAAAGAAAGAAAGAAAAAGTTACTGGCCTACTTTACTCTTCCTTCTAGTCTCTTAAAATATTACTCTTTCTGCCTTCTTCTTCCTGTCTGGGGTGTCTCTTTTCCATAATAGCTGTGCCTGTGGTTGCACAAGCATGAATCAATATCTCATTTCTCAAATGGACTTGCAATTGGATGTGGCCATATGACCAAATTATCTTCAATGAAATGGGAGCAAATGTTATCTGCGCCATAATCTAATCCTGTTTCAAAAAGCCTCCAAACAGTGCCCATCAATGTTTTTTGGAATGGTGACACAGAGAGGAACCTCAAATGCACATATAAACTATGACCAAGATGCTATCAGCCTGGGTTCTTGAAAAACCACCAGGAGCAGATTCCCTCTTCCCCTTTGGAACACCTGCCTCAAACTGTTTAATGAGAAAAAAAACAAAAACAAAAATTATCTTGTGTTTGAGCCATTGCAGTCAGGGTCTAATTAGCCTATCTTCCTAATTCACTATCCTCTCTCATTTTCAGGTCTCAACTAAATAAATATTACCTATTATGGAAATGTTAAGTAATACCAGGTTACAGAAGAAGGTAACAGAGTAAATGAAGATGGTTTAATGATCCTGAGGATTATGAGCTGCAGTGAGGAAACTAGGACTTTCATTAAATTTTATTTGGGGCATGAATTATAATATAAGAAACCAAATCCTCATTATTTCTTATGAACAAAGAAATATAGGTTAATGAATTTTTTTCTCATGATTAAATATATGGTTTTCTGACTTTTGCCTTTGAAAGACATTGGAAGTTAACAAGTTTCTATTAAAAAAAAACTTTGAATAAATAAAATCACTCAAAAAATCAATTTCCTTTATGAGTCATTACATTCTAATGCATATTTTCAAAATTATAAAATATTTTCATTTTTAGGAAAAGCATATATTCTATTCTGTATCAAGCATTAAGATTTTTTCCTGTAAAGATTGAGATAATAAATAATTTAGACTTTGCAGGCCATAAGGTCTCAGTCACAATTATTCAATTCCTCCATTAAAATATAAAAGCAGCCATAGATGGCAAATAAACAAATAAGCATGGTTATCATTCAGTAAACTTTTATTTACACAAACAGGTGGCAGGGAAGATTGGGTTCACAGATTATACTTTGGAAATCATGTGATCTCTATCCAACTATATACAGTACCTATAAATTATAAATATATTATTTTTTGTCATATTGTCTCCTTTCCTGTCTTCTTCTCCCTTTCTGTCTCTCTTTCCTTCCCCTCCTGCCCTCTTCCCCTCCTCCCTCCTTCTCTGCCTTCCTCCTTCCCATCTTTTCTTTCTCTACTAATGTATCACAGATACAGCCAAAGCCACTCTTTCTATCCTATTGTTAAATCTTTTCCCCCCTCATTCCCTCTAGAAGTAACCACTATTCTGAAAATGGTGTCTATCATTCCCTTACATGTACAGGTATCTATAAATAATATGAACTGATATTTTTTCTTAAAATTACTTAAATGGTGTCAATTTTGTATACATCTTTTGCAGTCAGGTTTATCACTCAACATCATTTGTGCTTAAAAAAAAAAACTCTAACAGCATGGCTCTGTTCATTGGTGAAATATTTTTACACTCTTAGAAGTAGAGACTCCTAGAAGTGAATATTTATGGTATATGCATCTCCAGTTTTACTATTGTCAGATTGCTTTTCAAATAGGATGTTATGTTTTCACCAGAAATACAGTAATTTGTTTCCTCATATCTTGCCATATATGGTGTTATCTGAATTAATGATTTTTGCCAATTTGATGAGAGTCCAATGAAATCCCATTGTTTTAGTACTAATTGCTTAGGCTTAGGGAGTGCTTATTATGTCAAGCATGATTCTCAACAGCTAATATATTCTAAAGCACTTAATAATATGAGGAAAGTATTATTTTTATCTCCATTTTACTGATGAAAGAACAGACCCAAAGATGTAAAATCACTTTCCCAGGTTAACGTCACTCAGGTAGTCAGAGACAGAACCAGAATCTGCACCCAGGTTGTCTGTTTCTGAGGTCCATGTTGCTTACCCATGAAACTTACAATTCTCTCCCTAGATTTGACTTGGCTTTACCCTGTGAGTAAAGTTGATTACCATTTTATATATTATTAAACAGATTTTCTCTTTTGTGAATTTTCTTGATGTGCCCTTGGCTCATTAAGTCCTTTCCCAATTGTTATTTAATTGTGCTTTTTGTTCTTACTGGTTTGCAGTGGTTTCTTCATGCATTCTGAGAAGTAAATAGTATTTAATTTATACAGGATGTAAACATTTCCACCAAGTCAAAACTTGGCTTTTTATTTTCTTAGTGTGTCTTGTATCATTTTGAGTTTTTTCTTTAATTTCACATATGCAAATGTATCATTCTTCATTTTTTTCTTCATAGTTGTGTTTTTAAATTGTTATTTAAGAAATTATTTTACATTTCAAGATCATGAAGATATTCTTGATTTCTTCTTTACATTTATTTCAGTTTTCCATATGGATAGCCAATTTTACCACCATTATTTATGGAAAAGTCTGTCCTTTGCTCCACTGTATTATAATGCCACTCACAATACTTACTATTCTTCCTACAGAGAGTTATTTTGGGGCTCTTTTTTCATTTCCACCAAGATATTTATGTCTTTGCAGATATCAAAATATGTTAATTGTCATGCCTTTTAGTAAGTCTTACCATTTAGTAGGGTGATTTTTCTCTTATAGTCATAAAAATTCAGGACTTGGCTATTTTTGTCCCTCCAGTTTCTCATGTAACTTAAAGGATCTGTTTGACAAATCCAAACAACATAACCCAACTGGTAGACTGAAAATCATTTGAATATATAAAAACATAAAGAACTGACATCTTTTTTGAGTCTTTATAAACATAAACATGGTAAATTTTTCAACTTGTTTCTTTTTATGTCTTTCTTTGAAATTTTCTATTTTTTCCTTAAAATCTCTATATAACTTTTATTAGATTTATTCAGAGGTACTTTTTGTTATTATAAATAATATTAATCTTAAAGTTACATTTTCTAATTATTTATTGCTGGTATTTTTGAAACCTATAAATTTTCATGTTAATAGGCTTACCTATTTTGTTCTTCCTTTAAAACAGAATGTCTCTAACATTTCTCCATTAAGAATTATGCATGTTATAGGTCTTGAAAGCCCAACCTTTACTGAGTTAAGAAGAAAGTTTTCTATTCCAATTTACTAATGGGATTTAAAAAAATCATGATTAGGCATAAAACTTTTCATACGCTTTTTTCTGTTTCTGTGTTATTATGTTTTTATTTTAATAGGTTTTTGGAAAACAGGTGGTGTTTGGTTACAGGAATAAGTTCTTTAGTGGTGATTTCTGAGATTCCGACGTACTCATCACCCAAGCAGTGCACACTATACCTAATGTGTAGTCTTTTATCCTTCACTCTCACTCACCTTTCCCCCCAAGTCCCCAAAGTCCATTCTATCATTCTTACGCCTTTGCATCCTCATAGCTGAGCTTCCACTTGTGAGAACATAAAATGTTTGGATTTCCATTCCTGAGTTAGGTTACTTAGAATAATGGTCTCCAATTCCATTCAGGCTGTTGTGAATGTCATTATTTCATTCTTTTTATGAGTGACTGAGTGATATTACATTGTATGTATGTATATATGATATATGTGTATTTGTTATATACATGTATATACTATCTATACAGCTATATCACACAGATAATATACATGATGTATCATACAAGTATCTAAATAATATATATAGATAATATATATGATATATCATACAGATATATATATATCATTGGATATTGAATTTTGTGTATATATGATATATATATCATGTATATGTGGATATTTTGTTCTTGTATATACATCATATCATATATATATCATATATACATAAAATTCAAATATCAAAATATCCATATATCCAAAATATGGAACTAGCCCATCAATGAGTGGATCAAGAAATTGCAATGTATTTGTGTCTACACATATATGTCTACATGTATATTGCAATTTATCCACTCATTCATTGATTGATGGGCTAGTTCCATATTTATGCAATTGCAAATTGTGCTGCTATAAATATGTATGTGCAAGTATCTTTTTTGTGTAATGATTTCTTATTTCTGGGTAGATACCCAGTAGTGGTATTGCTGGACCAAGTGGTAGTTCTACTTTTAGTTCTTTAAGGAAGTTCCACATTTTTTCCATAGTAGTTCTACTAGTTTGCATTCCCAACAACAGTGTAAAAGTGTTTCCTTTTAATTACATCCAAGCCAACATCGATTATTTTTTTATTTTATTATGGGCATTTTTGCAGGAATAAGATGGTATTGCATCAAAGCTTTTTTGTATGTGTTGAAAGGTTTCCTCTTTTTTACTACAAAAATTTTAGTAAATGACCTTTCTGATATTAAATTATTTTTTTTTCCTGGACTAAATTCTGATTTGCCCTAGTGTAAATTTTAACTATACTCTTGGATTGATGTTGCTAATATTTTATTGAATATTTTAAATCTACAATCACATGTCTTATAGTTTTCACAAAAGGTACTTTAAAATTCACAGAACTATGTATCAGACTCACAAACTGAAAAGAGGCTCTTCCTTACTTTTTGCAACAGCTTGCATGTCATAGGGAGTGATAGTTTGAAGATTTATCACAACTTAAAAACCTCTTTGGCCTAATGTTTAGATTTGTTTTTGAGGGTTGCCTGTAGTGTATTGATTCCATTCACTTAATGGCTGAAAATTGTTCTATTTTTTTTTTCTTGAAACAGATTATCAAAGTTCCATACACACTGTGTTTTGTTTATCTTTAATATCCCATATTTTAAAATTAATGAGTTTTCTTCTTTTTTCTTGTTCAACTTCACTAGAGGTTTAGTTCATTAGCCTTTCCAAAATATCAGGTTCAATTTTGTTGCTCTCCTTATTTCCTGTTTAATATATGTTATCAGTCATGTCATCTGGGCCTGGGGATCATGTTCATGGGACAGTTTGTTTTTCTTTATAATCACAAATTCAAGAGTTTAGTAGATATTGGTTGTTCAAATTTATAGATTTTATTTGCTCACTTTTAATAAATTATAATTTTGAAAGCATTTTTCTCTGGTGGATTAAAAATGGCCACAAATTCTTGTGGTTATCTCACTGATGGTGGAGTTTGTGTCCTCTTCTTTTTATCTGGGCTGGTTTTGCCAAATGGAATCCAATAGGACATGCAGGAATGACATGCCAGTTCTAGCCCTAGCCTTTAAGAGGGCTTACTTTCCCTCTCCTGTTCTTGCTCTTGGAATGCAGATACCATATAAAGAAGCCATCATCATGGCAAGCACAAATGGATATAGAGAGATCCCAGCCTTTCTATGTGACCCTTTCCAATTCTCCAAAGTCTATGTGAGTAAAGCCATTTTGGCTTTTTTAGTCCTAGCTGTCCACTGACTGCAGCCATATGAGAGATCTCAAATGAGACTTGCAGAATAACTATTTGGTCAAAATGGAGGTTCCATGACATAATAAATGATTGTTTTTAAATTTTGCCAGTAAGTTTTAGAATTTTTGTTACATATCAATAAGTAGATAAAACAGAAACTGGTCCTGCAAGTGGGGTGCTGCTAGAACCAAACCCTAAAATACATGTACTGATAATGAGCAGAAGACCAAGAGCTTGAGGAAACTATTGTTGCACAGTGGAAGGACAGTGAAGATATTTAATTAGAAACAGTAAAAAAAGGCAACCTGTGTTATATGTGGTAGAAAATGTGGCAACACAGTCACCTGCAACAATAAGAAAAACAGAAGATATATTTATTGAATCTGTGGATTTGGCTAAGAAGATTTCCATGCAGAATATTGAAAATGCTAACTGGCTTCTTTTAGCTGTGTACAAGAATATGTTCAGAGAGAGATGAGTTAAAAAATGAACTCTTTAGTTATTAAGCACAATCTTAAGGAATCATTTCCAAGCTAGGAATTACTAGATTCAGACAGAAAACTGTTTCTCATTCCTAACCACTGTCCAGAAAAATATTTTCAAAGAAAGTAATGGGTTCATGACAAAGATCAAAAGCAGTTTCCTGACAGGAAAACATGTTCTTAAGGTCACAATGCCAATGATACCTTGCACTGCATCTAATTCTCAGGCATGTAGGAAGCAATCTCTGCTAAGTCTTATAGGGTCTTACCTGTAAATGCACAATGTAGCCCTTGGCCAAAGGTCTTTGCTGTATACCAACATAGAATTACTACTCCAACACCCCACTCTCACAAAGACTTCTTTTTTCCTTTTCTTTTAGGTAAATCTCAGTCACTTTTGTAGCTCTCAATTCTGATCTATGCCATTTTAACCTCACAAGATCACCTTTCAATTTAGGAGTTTCTTCTCTGCACTATGGTAAGAAAAGCCCCGACATTCAGAAAGCCTCCATGACTATCAGGGTGACCTCATATATTCCCCTATCTCAAAAGTCTCAGATGCTCTGCCTCTGTTCCAATGCCTGAAGGCAGTTGCTTTAGATATTTTATGCAGTATGTAGTTGTATACACTAGGAGGAAAGTATGATACCATTTACTCAGTCATAATTGGAGGCATAAGTGTTATAAGCATATTCTATCTGTGCTTATTTTTTTGTGAGAACATTTTATTTATAATTTGGCTGAGGGAAATTCACTCTCTACCTTGAGCAATTTTATACTTGTCTATGCCAGTGTCTGAGTGGCTTTATTAGCCCAGAAATAATTTTCTTACTGAGGATGCAAGTTTCAAAACATACATAAGTATACGAAGTACTTGGTTTGTTGTCTACTTGCTATACTCAGTGCCCAGGAACAAACAGATAAATGCACCTTGCCTATGACGGTAAACATATTTTTCTTCTAAGCCATCTTTTCACTACAATTCTGGCTCTCTTGGCTAATGGAGAATTTGTAGTTCCAACATCTCAACTTAAGCAGAATCTATTCCTTTCTTTGAGTTCTTCTGTGGTTGCTAAAACCCATCTAAGCCCCTAAGACTGAAATATCTCTCAGTCACCAACCATCTTATTCTTTCCTCAAGGAGCCAGCAATATCATGTCTCAATAATAATAATTTTTTCAATCTCTTGTTTCTGAAACTTGATTATCTTCTCTTTTGTTTCCTTATATGTTATCTAAGTATTTTTTAAAAATGATAAATATTATTCAAAATTTCTGTTGTCCAAGTAATCTTAATCATGTCTCCAAGTGCATTATTTTAATATTTAAATATTTCATAGATCGCTATTGTGTTAGTAGAAAAAACTTTTTATCCCAAACCTTTTCACATCCCTATGTCATTAATTCAATCTCGATGTTTAGGTTTTTTTTTTTTTTTTTAAGAAGAAAATGAGTCTCTTAATCTAGAATTTTCCCATTAAAAAAAGTTCAATTGAATATCAATATAAAAAAATAATCTTGTATCCCTGCCTGATGTTACACACAAAAATTCATTTTAGATGAATTCTAGATCTAAATAGAAAAGAAACAATGAATATTTTAGTAAAAACATAAGATAACATCTCTATTACTTTGACATTAGCAAATATATCTTAAATAGGACACCCAGGAAAGTGTTCATTATAAAAGAAAAAAATTATAAATTAATATTTCACCATTTTATTAGTCTGTTCTCACACTGCTAATAAAGACATACCTGAGACTAGATAATTTATAAAGGAAGAGATTTAATGGAATCACAATTCCACATGGCTTGGGAAGCCTCACAATCCATGGTAGAAGGCAAAGGAAAAGCAAAGGCAGGTCCTTCATGGTGGTAGGCAAGAGACCATGTACAGGGGAACTGGCATTTTTAAAAGCATCAGATCTCATGAGACTTGCACACTCCCATGAGAACAGCAGGAGAAAGACCCATCCCTATTATTCAATTACCTCCCACCAGATCCCCCTATGGCATATATGAATGATCAGAGCTACAATTCAAGATGAGATTTGTGTGGGGACACAGCCAAACCATAACAACCATATTAAAATACGGGATTCTGTTCATCAAAGGAAAATGAGAGAGCATGAAAAACCCACAGAGTAGGAGATGCTCTCAATTCATGTATATGACAAATAATTTGTATTTGATATATGTAAATATTTCTAAATATATTAAATATACAAAGTTTATAGAAAATTGACTAATGACTTAAATAGATGCTTCAAGAAAAAATATATCCAAACATATAGTAAATATATGAAAGATGCTAAATTATTCCATCAGTTGGTGAGGATATGGAAGGAACTTTCATATACCACTGGTGGGAATATGAACTGATACAACTGCTTTGGAAAATAAGAGATTTTGCTAATGTGATTAAGTCAAGGATATTGAAATGGGGTACTTATTCTGGATAATCTAGTAAGCCTAGTGCAATCTCAAGGACCTTTGTAAGCAGGAGGAAGAAGGAAGAGTTAGTGAGGAGAAGAGAAGATGGAAGCAGAGGTCAGAATGCTTTGAGTAAGAGGGCATGAGCCAAAGAATGCAGGCAGCCCCTGGAAGCTGGAAAAGTCAAGAATTCCAAGGAGGAAGGCAGCCCTGACAACCCATTTTAGACTGCTGACTTCCAGAACTGTTAAGATAATAAATTTATATTGTTTGAACCCACTGAATATGTGGTAATGTGTAAAAAGGAGCAATAGAAAATGAATACACTCTATAACCTAACAGTTTCTTTGTTCAGCATACGCCGACAGGGAATGCATTTACCAATAGAGAAACTAGAATGTTAATAATGACACTTTTTGTGTCTCTAGCTTGAAACACATTGCCCATCAATGGTAAAATATATAAACTGTGGTATAGTCACACAATGGAATACTATGTAACAATGAGAAGCTTCTATAAATACATGGAATACTATGAATGAATGTCCCTAAAATAATGTTAAAAGAAAGAAGTTTGATGCAAAAAAAGGTAAATACTCTAAGATTTTATTTATATAAAATTTTAAACAAAAACTATCATTATAGAAAATGTGAACAGTTATTACCCTTAGGGGAAGATTGAAGGATGTAGGGGAGAAAAAGAGGAGTTTTCAGGTGCTGTTAATGCCTGTTCTTTAATTTGGGTTATAGATATATGAAAATGTTCACTTTGTGAAAATCCATCAGTTTAATGTACTTATTTTATGCTTCAATAAAAAGTTAAAATATAAATTTAAAATGTGACCCAGAAATGTATATTGATTGACAACAGCGAAAATTAAAATATGTGGGAAATTTAAAATATTTTTTTAAATTAAAATTATTTAGAAATTCACTTTTGATAAGTTAATCAAAAATATAAACTAAAGTCCTTTTGAGGTCTTATTTTAAAACTTGAAATATTCTCTCAAGGTCCAAGGGCCTAGCCTAAGTCTAGTACTGTCCCTTAGGGCATTGTCTTCAGACCATGTATATTTAATTTAACAGTTTAATTACACATAGAAAAACATCCCCTCAAAGCTAACACAATGACAATGATTTTCTTTCTAATTATTTTTCTCCATGTCCCTATTGAGACTACAACCTTAATATAGTACTGTTAGTTATAGTCACTTCTAGTTAGATGTCTTGCAGTTTTTAACAAGCCTTTTGTACTACTGCTTAATAGGCACCCTGATGTCATCAGTGCCAGCTGCTCTCTGCTTAGAGAGTAAAAGAATGGGGATGCAAGGCAGCCATAACCCAAGTTTTAAAAATGAACTGAAAGTAAAAGATACGGCCCTTGCCTTTCCTCTTTACCTCTACGAAAGGAAAAGCATCCCACTGTCTGGACACAAGCCTTGATCCATTTACTTGAATTCCTATTTTATTAATATGAGAGCCAAGTACCTAGGCAGGCTGATGATTTTAATAGACGGCCTCATTTTTCAATAGGAACATATATTAATCTGTAGCTTCCTAACTTCCTTCCAGTCATGAATTCCTTTCCACCTTTTTGTTAAACAAAATACATTTTGAGTTGCCTATTGTGTATAAAATGCTGTTTTAGGAAACTGAGGGATGGTAACCCAAAATGAAATAAGATACCATTAGAAAATCAGATACTAATAGGAAAGACAAGTCATGGTTCATTGTCACAATGAATTACTATGATATTTCTCTAACTCATTTTGAGGTTTAAGTTCAAGGGAATATCTAAATATTCAAAATATGAGGACTTGAACTAGGAGTTCAAATACTGAGCATTCTGTACATTCAGAATATATAAGTGAAACAGTTTGTGGTGATGGTTGCACAGTTCTTTCTATATACTAGAAAATTACATTAAGTGGGTGAGTTTTGTGATATGAAGATAACATCTCAATAAAGATGTTTTTTAAAAGCAAAGCGCTAGAAAAGGGTTTAGCTAATTCACATATCTGGGGAGACAGGAGGTGAAGAACAGAAATGAACTATGTTTCATCTTTCTACATCCCACCAGAAGTATTTATGAGTGCCCATAAGTTCCAGTTGTGTACCTATTTGTATATTTGCAAAAGGAGGTGATCCTACTCCCTTAATGTCATATACATGCTTATTATTAAACATCCTAAACTTTAAATAACCTGACTGAGACTGCTTTCCTTAACATTTAAATATGATATTTAACACATTTCTCTGGATAACACATTACCACACTTTCCATTACTGATTCCACTTTTTAAAATCCAAATTGATTCTGCACGAAGTATTTGCTACTTATATTAACATATGAGTCAAGTGGTTTAAAATAAGGACTTTCAGGCTAGATTGCTTGGATTTTAACAAAAAAAAAATCACCACTTAAGAAATGTGAGCTCTTAAGTAAGTTGCTTAACCTCCCTCCCTGTGTCTCAGTTTCTTCATCTGTAAAATGGTAATATAATAACCCCTACCTCATAAAATTGGTGTGAAATACCTGGTATATAATAAGCATTCATCAATGTTAACTGCTATTCTATCATTTAGGGTTAATAATTTCTAAATATATAATTTCCAAAATTAATTGAGTTAGGAAACTTGTCTTGGAAGCTAAAGCAGCCTTTTAAAAATTCCCAAATGGCAAAAGCATTTACACTTCAGCTAAAGACTCCAGTCTTCCCACTCCCTCCAAGGAATTTCTCTTTTTTTGTCTGTTTGATCATTTGTTTGCTTTGTTTCTTTTTTTTTTTTTCAGAGTGACAATACGTGATATTCCAAATGCAAGTCAAACAGAAAGAGTGTGATTAATACATGTTTCTTTCCTCCATCATGAGGAAATAATATACCCTTCAAATACAATCAGCCGGTTTCTCGTCCAAATCCTGTGTAAACCTTCCACACTAATACTTTGGACCTGGCAAATAAAGTTTTTATAATATTTCCCTTTTCAAATAGATATGGTCACAGGATTACAAACACAGAGAGTCAATGGAGAGGAAAAAAACAAGTAAGATCCATTTAGTTCATCCTCTTACATCCAATCACCTAAACCACTCCAAAAAGTAAGTATGCATTTTTTCAAAAATATCTAGAGATAAAAATGTAATTTTTCTTGGCAACCTATTCTAATTTCTTATAGTCTGTATAGTAAAGCAGCTTTTTTCTAATGCAAGTACAGGAGTAAAATATTCAACCACACTTCTATTTCTGGTTCTTTCTCAATACGTGATATTTTTCTTCCATGTAAGTTGTCTTAATTTTATCACCACTTTAAGAAATATTCAGAGCTATTAGTGCAAGAAATGTTGATGTGAGCAAAAAAGTCTAAAGGCAAATTGTTCTTTATGCATGTGTTATTTGAGGTATATTGGGCTTTTCATGATTTCTCTTACCCCTTCAAAAAATTCTTAAATATGTATTCCAATAACTACAAATTGAACATTTTGAAAATATGATTACATGTTCAATTATGTATCATAGATTTAAATGTGACGGAGAGACTATTTTTACATATAATTCTGCTTTTCCACAAGTCATTTAGGTGGTAGGAAGGTAGGCAGAAAATGAATTGTATATTAGTCTTTGAACTCTGAAAAGGCTAAACTTGTCACAAGCAAAATGAGAATTCCAGTAAATTGGGGAAAACTTGAAAAGAAAGAGATTTGGGAGGAAAAAATGAAGTGTTGGATGCATTAACTGTTAAATTCCTATAAGATATCCAGTGAAGATTTCAGTAAGGAGTTGAAAACCCAATTCTTAATTTTAGCAGCAAGTTTGGTTCTGAAAATCAGAATTTAGCCATAATCAGAGTATATATGTTATATAACCTCATGGGGATAGATGTGGTTACATAGAAAGTTAGTGTAAATAGAGAAGAGGTATCAACATCTATTTTCAGAATATTTCAAGTACTACTAATTATAGTCATCATACATTAGATCTCTAGAACTTATTCTTCCTATAATTAAAAGTTTGTACATTTTGTCCAGCATTTTCCTATTTTTCATACCCTCTACCCCTGGCAACCACTGTTCTACTCTCTGCTTCTATGAGTTTGCCTTTTTCAGATTCCATAAATAAGTGAGATTATACAGTATATGGTACTCTGTATCTGGCTTATTTTACTTAATATTCTCTTGGTTCAATCATATCACAAATGACAGGATTTCTTTCTTTTTATAGTTGAATAATATTCCATTGTAAGAAAATAAGAATTGCTTGTGATAGTGAATGTGTTAACTGATTTTATTGTGGTGACCATCTCATAATGCATATGCATATCAACATTGTATATCTTGAATACATACAATTTTAAATTGTCAATTAAAAAATAAAATAAGAGAGAAGAGGTCTCAGAATTGATTCCCAAGCCCTGAGATTTGAAGCACTACAAATCTCAATGTTAGAAAGATGAGGAAGACCCGTAATGAAGACTAAGATGGAGAAATATTGAAGAAATAGAAGAAAAGAGAACTAGAGACCAAGGGAAGAAAGTGCTTGAAGAAAAAGAAAGTGAACAGTTCTGTCAAATGCTTTCTCAAGATTAACATATGAACAATTATCCACTGAGTTTGACAATGACTAGAGTGTAACTAGAGTTTTCAGAGGAGGGATGAGGAATGATGCTTGATTACAGTGGGTTCAAGAGTGAATGTGAGATGAGAAAACAGGTATTTCAAAGTATTTTCACAAGCAAAACAAATGGACCCATTCATTGTGAAAGAGATATAATCCCCACTACCCTCCTCTCTCAATGGTAATGATCCAAGAGAGAAAATTGTTGACATGAGAAAATAACAACATGAGCAAAATCTCTGAAAAGACAATGAAAGGTAGAATTCACATTAAAAATATATAAAGACACATCAATTACTTAAGATAAAATATATTCTTTGTGTAGTAAGTCACCTTACTACACAATGCATTGTATTTATCTAAAACCAAACCAATGGCAAATAGAGAATTTGATATTTGTCTTTAATGAGAAAAATTCTAAATTACACATTAAATTTATTTAAATTACCTTTTTGTTCATGTCTTAAGGTGAATAAAATACCTGCTATAGGTCTAGAAAATTAATTTCCAAAATGGTCGTGTTTCTCTCTCCTTGGGTTTTAAAAAATATTTAATTAAGCGTGATGCCTTGTTACTAAAGATAGCTGTACACAGGTACAATTATGAAACATCGCCCAGAAATTTACTCCCCATTGAAGAATGTAACAGCTTGTTCAAAAATTAATATTCTGTACTCTCAAGGGTATCTTTCAAATTACAAAGTGAGACTTTCTGATGTTATTGTAATTGGTATGAACACTGGAGCAAAGTAGAATCACTAGTATTATGAAATGAGGCATATGTTAAATTACCATAATAAAAGATCAGCTTAGGGCAGGGGGTTGCTTCCTATATGAAATTTTGGTGTAAATGTTTTCACTCTGCCCATGACAAGTTTAAATTTCACTCTCACATATTCTTTCTTCTGCCATTGCAGCAATGGAAAGCATATGGTGTTTTCTTTTTATATTTTGACAATCTTCATTTTGTCAAATTTTAGGCATAACAGCAAGTTTATGTCTAAAAACTTTCTCTCTTCTACTTAACATGGATTTCTGTGTTGAAAATCTATGTAGATGAAGGAACTAATCTGTTTTATTTTTCTAAGAATACTGGTTACACAAACCATGGTCATATCTCTGGATTCTTTCAAAGAGAATAAATGGAACACCAATGTTGTCATGACATTGAATCAATACTTAATGAGGTTGCCTCTGGGAGAAAAGACTGATGTGTTAGGTCTAAAAATAGCTACTTCTTAATTGTTTGCTGTTGCTTTAAGCCTTTTAAACCAAGATAAAAGCACTGCATTTTTATTGTCTGCAGATGGATTGTTATACAATTTATTATTTTGCTTTGATGTTAGAACAGAATAGTAAAAGTAGAAGGGAAATAAAGGAAAGAAGAGGAGGGCTAGAGGTGGCAGAAAAATACTCATTTTGGAAAAATAAATGGTTTTAAAATATGTAAAGCTGTTATTAGAATTAGCAATGGCTTAAAATGCATTCCTAGTCAATAGCCTTCAAGTGGCACATGAAGTTGAACTTGTCACTGAGATAGGAAGTAGAAACATTTATTTATAAACATGCTTCCAACATCCAACTGATTCCAATATCCAAAGTTAGCTGTACTAATTCCTTAGTAGGACCCTAAGGAATTCCAAAGAAAGCTCTTTGTCGTTCCTGCAGGTATTATATCAATTAAAAGTTATTTACTTTGCCAATCTCCCACTGTTCCCTAGTGACTGGGATATGCAGTCACATTTGACTGCCTCAACAACTTAATAATTCAAAGTAAGTTATCTTTTTTTGCCAAAATTTTCACATCTGTAAGATTCACATAATATCAGCTTCTATCTCAAGGAATAATTACACAGATTAGATTAATTAACAAGGAAAGGGTGCTTTAAATTGTATCAAGCACAGGTAAATAACTCAACAATAATTATTAGTCCTAAATAATAAAGAGGAACAACTCCTTCCTATAATCTTTAAGTTCAAACTTGAAACTTTGAATATTAACCTTCCCTTATAGAATTTAAAGAAAATTATTAGCTTACCCTAATATTTGGGTCAGAATTTAATACTTTTCCCTTTCATATCTTAACCATTGTAGCATTTAAAACATTTAATAGGGCAACTAGAGTCCGAATTGTATTTTCTTATTTGTTTCACATTAGGACAGTTGACTAGGCTCATCCAAGTGTTTGCATTACATTATAAAATCCCAGGCTGGGGTGCAATGGTGCGATCTTGGCTCACCGCAACCTCCGCCTCCTGGGTTCAGGCAATTCTCCTGCCTCAGACTCCTGAGTAGTTGGGATTACAGGCACGCACCACCATGCCCAGCTAATCTTTTGTATTTTTAGTAGAGACAGGGTTTCACCATGTTGACCAGGATGGTCTCGATCTCTTGACCTCATGATCCACCCACCACAGCCTCCCAAAGTGCTGGGATTACAGGCTTGAGCCACCGCACCCAGCCAACAAATCTTCTTAACGTCTACATGTTGACTATAGGAATTATTCAATGAATTTTTAGAAAGAAAACTGAAGGTATATATACACTGTATGCTTTTACCACATATCACATAGAGGGATAAATTTAGGAGCCAATTTGAGGGTAAAATCCATGAAGAAAGGATAACTATTAACAAATAAATTAATGTCATGTTTACACATTAAAATCCTAATTTGTTATAATGTTATTGCCTGTCAGAAGAGATAATGCACTTTAAACTCCTTTTATTTAGGGTTCATCCTCAATCAATATTTACATAGAATACAAATCCACTAGAAGGAATATTCACCCTAATGAATAGTAATTAATCATGATAGAGATATATTGAGTATGCCAGATAATTAATTTGGTAATAATTTATTATGAGAGACAGAATAGCATAGTACTAAGAGCCTCCAGGCTCTGGACTCAGACTTCTAATGTTCAAATCCCAATGCCACAGTTTACTGAGTGTGTGACCCTGTTAATTCTTCTATCAAATGAAAATAATAAAGTACCTATACCTCACGGAGTTGAGGTCATCATAAAATGAGAAGACATACATTGAATGACAGCACATAGCAAAGATCTATCAATAAATAACCATGATATTATTAACATAGATATATATAAATGCTGAGCTATTAGTAACTGCTGTTTTGTCAATATCCATCAAGTATTGTCAACTGAGTAATTTTCAATTCAATCAAAACATACACAGAGAATCTAGAGGGACTTCAAAAGAAAACACACAAAAATTGGCAACAGGAACACTTTTTTCCACTGACCATTTTTTGGAAAGATAAATGATGAACAAATAAGCAAAACTAAAAAAAAAAATTAAAGTACTTCTAGTATATATATTATGGAATCAGCACAGATTTGTCCCATCTGTCATATTCAGTTCAAAAGTAATACACAAAACAATTCCTTATGAGGCACTTTATGAACTTGATGAACTATAAATGATCAGATGTTTAAAATATGTGTACAACGAAGTATTTTCCCTTGTACTTAAGTTTTTTGAAAATAATAATAATCTGTACAGAAAAATATTTTAGATAATAGCATATGAAATTAATTTAACAGTTTAAGCATTTTTAAAGAATTTGTGGTAACTCTCACACATTTGTAGATTATATGCATATTGATTGTGTTAATGGTAACAGAGGTTATTGAATTGTGCATTTTGATTAATAGATTGATTTAACAGATCTATTTTTATGTCAGTCATGAATCAGGCATGATGTCAGGCCCTAGGGAGACAATGATCAGTGAGACAGGGAAGGTCTCTGCTCTTAAATACACATATCGCTGGAACTACTAGAATCTACTTATTACTGCAATGCCACCAACACAGAGAATTAAAAATTCTTCAAATACAAAAACACAATTTTTTTCTCATTCAAATGAGCATTTAATAGGGCCAGGGTTGTTGATATTTTCAAAAAAAGACTAAAATATTTCTTATGTGAAAGAGTACCCTTCTTCATGTATGAGTCACATCACATATTAGCAACCAAAGTTTTTCTCATTTGGCTTGAAGAGATAGATAACTAACAAGATTGGAAAATGAAAGAATAATAGATGAATCACAAATCTACTTAAAGAATTCTGTAATATCACAGATATTTTTAGCAACTTATTTCATAAGAAAGTTTCCAAATTAAAAAAATCAAACATTCATAAAAATTCAAAAGATGATATTCATTCCTTGTGACATATATAATTCATCATTTTCTCTATGTGACCATAATACAGGTAAAGAGCAAGGATATTGAAAGGGGGTTGACTATCCATTTAAATTTTAAAAGTTGCTCTCCCAGTAGCAAATTTACTGCCAAAAATGCATGTGTGTACATTTGTCATATGTACATCAACAAAGGTGTACATAAATATGTTCTAGGAGAAAACAACTACGACATTTTCAATGTTAGCCTCATAAAACATTAATGAATTTTTTGTGACTGAAAAACTGAAGAGGTTTGGAATACAAATTAGAAGTCTTATAAAAGGTTGAAAATATCTCTTAATCCAATCATTGAACCAGTGGGGAAAAAAGATGAAGATATTAGGGTAACCTTTCCTAAATTCAAAAGAAAAATTTCCCTAAATTAAATGGCCAGAATCCTTTATAAATGGTCATTTCCTAATTTCACCCACTGACAAGGAGAGAATTCTGTAGATCAATATGTATTTTACAAAAAAAATATTGTTAAACACAAAAAACATATGTGACAGGGCAAACCCAACATGTCAGTTAAGCCAAATAATCTGGATGTTTGTAAAATAATAAAAATGACTGATAATCCCCAAACACTATTATGATAATGTACATTATAATTATCTTGTCAATATAAGCAGATATTAAGTTGAATTGTCATAGTTATGTTTGTTAAAAGCTACACTAAAGTCTGAGGACAAAAACATAGATTGTTGTTATCTAAAACTTCTATTTCTTTTATCATTCTGTTGTTTGAAATCATGTAAATACTCAAAAGAAGAAAAAAAAAGGACTAGTAAGTTTACTTTTCTAAATTTAAAAAAAAGATTATAACCCCTCCCTGTATTCTTTGACTCCACAGATTGTTTTAATAAAATTGAACATTTGGCCAAAATTTAGAGAAAGTAAAAAAGATTTTATAAAATGGTTTAGACAGAGCTATCTCATGGGCTTAATAAATAATTTAAAATCCTTCCTTCCTTGGAATAATTTAGGGAGACTTAATTTCTAGCTTTAGTGAAGACAAAGAGTTGAATGAGTCTACTGAATGAAGTCATATGTTTTTCAGTGAAACTACTCATTCATTTCTCTTCTGTTTAAAGGTAATCAATGTAACATTATATTTGTGCAAAGTAATTGCAGTTTTTGTCATTACTTTTAATGCAACACCCTAATATTTCCCCTTTTATACTCCAAATCACTACCTAAAAACTTTCAGTTTTTCCTTGAATGGATAAAGTCTGATGCTCTTCCATGTCAGACATAAAGTTATACATCACATTATAGTGCGGTTTTATCTCAGTTCTTATGAGTCACTCTTCTGATATCTGTACTATTTCTACTATATTAAATTATCAAATTGTATTAGCTTTGAGTACGACCTACACCTAATTATATTGATATTTATATAGTCTTTTCTTGGCCTATGTCAAAAATTTGGTTGAAAATTACTACTTTCATTTGTAGTGAGAGTTTAAAGTCTGACTGGGAAGTATATACATAATACATTTTTTTCTTCTTTATAAAATATCCTCAAACCCAGATTAAATTGGCCAGGCAACTTGCTATAAAGCAAAAAATATCCACTATTTTGCCTTCTGAATGAAGTTCAATTAATTTAGAGATTAGAATGTGGTCCACTGCAATCTATTAATGCTTCTTTATTATTCATGCTGATTAAAATGTTCTACATGTATATGAAGTTGTAAAGTCATTTTTACTACCCAGAATGGCTTTTAGAAGGGAAGAGAGTGTCTAAGAATATATGTCTTGATGAGAACTTAGAATGAAAGACAATAAAATTTCCCCATATGAGACAGGATAAAGGGTATCAGTCTATTAATGCTTCTTTATTATTCATGCTGATTAAATGTTCTACATATATATGAAGTTGTAAAGCGATCTTTACTATCCAGAATGGATTTTAGAAAGTGAAGTGACTTCCTAAGAATATATGTCTTGATGAGAAGTTAGAATAAAAGATGAAACTTCAACATATAAGGCAGGATAAAGATTATACTGCTTCTTAAAGCGTATGGAAAGTTGGAGAAGGTATCCTAATAATATAGTATAGGAATGAGACAGGGATCATATGGAAGATGTAAGTGCTCCTGTGACTAGAGATAATAGGAACGTAAAAGATTGGTTCTTAATGCTACACACAGTTGGGTGTCAATATAAGCCTTTCCTGTGCTTGTTCCTAACATTTGGGTAAATAATCTCTATGAGAAAATACTTTTTAATTTATCTCTTTCTGTCTTCTCCCTCCCTCCTTTCCTTCCTTCTTTTATTCCTCCCGCCAGTTTATTTTTTATGTGAGAATTAAAAAAGATATAGTGTAATCTACCAATAGCAGGCATAAAAGCATGAAAACAGAAGTGATCAAAAGTCTTTAAGAATTTCTAAAGCTTTAGGAGGAGAAAGTTTTTAGTCATCTATAAACTGTACAAATGAGGACATAAGCTGACTTCAGGCTTATATGTCTAAACTGAAAGAAGCTGAAGTAAGGCTTAAAGCTAAAAATCTACTAAAATACAAAGTATAATCTTGAAATGGAAATGCAACAGCTTCTTTATGATGTCTTTTATCAGCTTATTATTTCTTGTACATCGTGGTGGGACAAACTGGTTCTAAGAAGTGGGAGCTTCTCCCCTTTGCATGCCCATGTGAGAGACAATACTCAGGCAGGTCCGAATACCAGCCTAGGGAGAGTGCTCTCAGCAAAAGGCATGGTAGTATAAAGACAGTGATGGGAAGAAAATAGGAACAATGCTGCCACATAAAGCTTCCAACAGAAAAGCAGAACAACTTTTCATAAGACATTAATTAACAATTGGTATCAGTTTAGAAAAAAAATTATTAATGGTTTCTATTAAAATATCATTGAGGTTGGGCACAGTGGCTCACACCTGTAATCACAACATTGTGGGAGGCCAAGGAGGGCAGATCATGATGTCAGGAGTTCGACACCAGTCTGGTCAACATAGTGAAAATACATCTCCATTAAAAATACAAAAAGTTAGCTGGATGTTGTGATGTGTGTCTGTAATCCCAGCTACTCAGGAGGCTGAGGCAGGAGAATCGGGTGAACCCGGGAGGCAGAGGTTGCAATAAGCCAAGATCATGCCATTGCACGCCAGCATGGCAGCCCAGGCAATAGTGTGAGACTCCAACTCAAAAAAAAAAAAAAAATTATATATACGTATTTCCATGGTCCCAAAAGAGTGGCATCCCAAGGGTGGTGTGGTAGAAGCCATCTGATCTGGTGCAGGCAGTAAGGCAGATACATTGTTTGTAGATCATTTAAAACAATAAAAAACCATATAAAACCATTGCCCTTTTTATTACTGTATTCCCATGTATGGATAATTCTAAACAAATTCCATAATAAGATACTCCTGCCTGAAAACACTTTTCATTCAACTAAGTTCTAAACAACTGCTACAGTTTGCATCAAGATTTATTAATTATGTGTATGTTTCAAATTAATATATTTATGTTATGTATCCTTTAATAAAGTATTCTACATAGAAATTAATAGAGAATTCTAAGTTGTACAGTTGGTCTCTGACCCATCTGAATGCCACTATATGTATTGCTTTTTTAAATAAATATCTAAGGATTTGGAATTGTTCACATTTGCTTAGGATATGATTTTGGGCTTTATCCCTTATGGTAATACATATTCTTTAAACAGTAGACTCCAAATAAATAATAATGGCACAATAATTATAAAAATAAAGTAATCTTGATTCACTTGAACTCAATCATTCTATATAAACAGTTAGTATTTTGTGTGTGTATGTTTTAAATTTTTTTGAACAGTAAAACCAAGTGAGAACTGCAAGATGTTATACTTTTGTTTCCTAAGTGCAAATTTTATTTCACACATTAGCTATTTTACTCAATTAAATAAAGTTCAAATTCAATATTCTCTCAAAAATTTGTTTTAAAATTAAAGAATAAATTGAGAAAGTATTATTACTGATTATTTCATGAGACTTTCAAAAATGATTTTGTCAAACAGAGAATGGGAATGTTTAAAAAAATTATCTTCCTCAATGTTTTAAATACTCTAGGTACACCAAGAATACTTTGGTCCAAATCCCATCCTAGCTACTTAACTCTGTGACATTGGGTAAGAGATGAAGTTTCTCTATCTGTAATTTGGAAATAAAAACATTCCTATTTTAATTAGATTATTCTGAATATTAAATGAGTTAGGACAAGTAGTTAGAACAGTACCTGGAAAATATTAAGTAACTGATAAACATCCAAATTATTAATATTCATGCTAGAAGACATGACAGATCATCACCTCCTTAAATGAGTACTTCCAATTAATAAGCTTATGAAATAATCAAAAAGATTATAGTAAAATCCCAAATAAGACAAAACAAAAAAAAACATATCTTTATAGGAAAATCCCAAGCTTTGGTAATTATTATCTATATTAGCATATAAAGAACTCCATGGTAAGGTAATCATTTAATTTTGTTTAATCTTATTTCTCACTTATCTAGGCCATATGATTCTTTTTCAAAAAATACCTGTTAGGACATGGCAAAAAACAGATCCACAGAGTGAATCATTCATTCAATAAAATCTTACTAAGCAACAACCAAAGAACCAATTATGTCAGGCTATAAACAATCCATAGGAAAACTAGACACCTGTTTTTCTCACTAATTAATAATTAATTAGTAATGAACATTATTGAGCACTTACTAACATGAACTGTCCTAAATATTTTACATGCATCATTATTTTTAAACTCTTACTTTAATCCTATGTAAAAATAGTAAATACCATTTTTAAAGATAAAGAATCTGAGGTTTGTAATCATTCAACTTGTAAGTTGTAGAATTGAAACCTGGATCAAGATACTCCTGACACCAAAATATGGATTCTTACTACATTATATTAAGTAAATTTTGGTCCATTCCCAAAGAAGCTTACTGTCTGGAAATAACAATAAGTTTATACAGAAAGCTACAGGATTGTATTAAATTTTCTCTTGTTGACTTGCCTTCTGGAAAGCTCAGGGCTAAGGAAGTGATTAGTTAATCGATTATTTTTGTCTGGGGTTCCTAACATAGTTTCCTACTCTCTGTTTTCATCACTTTGGGTTTCCTCTTCTATCTCTGTTTAAATGTTTGATTTATCAGAGTCTTTTACACAGACACATAAATTAGGCCAAGTCCATTTAGGAGGCAATAGCAGAAAATCTTGGGAAACAAATCCAAATATAGAGTAACTATATGTATCAACACAAATCTTTCACTCATAATACTGCATTACATAACCAAATTATTCTCCACACAATATGTTCCCAATAGATGTCAGGGTTTCTTGCTTTTTTCCATTTATCCTTTCCTAACCCCACTTTCTGTCTATTCCTGTGGCAGGAAAAGAAAAACAGCTATCAAGTGTTCTTAATAGGAGAGCAATGCTTATTAAAAGTCGGAATCTTAATATAGTAGAATGGTAATTACTTTCATATTCCTTAAAAGGGCAATGAAGAAAAATGAAGGGAGAGTCAAATTTGTAGAAGTAATGAGGAAATAGTTTAGAAACTATAGAAAAAAAGAGGCAATAGTCATTCACTCTCTGGTCTTATCCTGGCAAGTCATACAGACGTACTTTAAAATTTTGTACACTTGGAAAACACATCACACTCACATTGATCAACAGCATTCAAGTTGTAATGAATGGTATCTAAAATCAGAAATGTTGAGAGTATCAGTGACTTGTTTCACAGCCAAACCAAGACCTCATCTCTGTTCTCATTCTTTCTGACATTTCAACCATGACTCAAAGAGTTGACTTCCCAGTCTCCATTATTCCTCAGCTACGGAAAGGACAGACTCCACTGGCAACCAAAACCTACATGCTTTTCCCAACATTTTCTTTATTAATATGCTGTGATTGCCAGGCTATCTCCTATCTTTTATTTCTTACACTGTTATACCAGGGAAGCCTTTTCTCTTAAGGTCTGTCAGGAAAGGCCCTTAGTGGAAAGAGCACAGCTTTGGAATCAAATAATTCCGGATCTTAGTTCCCATTATATGTCAGCTTTGTGGCTTGGGATAAATTGACAGTACCTTTACACCTCATTTTTATGCATAAAATGGAGATAGTCATATTTGCATCAAGTTGTGTGCATTATCTATAGTTGCTATAATAATCGCCATAAACTTAGCAACTTCAACCAAATTCATTTATTATCTCACAGTTTAAGTGAGTCAGAAGGTCACACACAGTGTGGCTCAACAAGGTTAACTGTGAAAAGTCTCATAAGGAGGAAACAAAGGTATTGTCAATCCTGTATTCTGTATTGGAGGTTGGAGAAGACCTACTTCCAAGTTCATTCAGGAGGCTGACAGAATTCAGTTCCTTTCCATGCTTTCTACTTGGTCCCTTCTATCTTCAAGCCAGTCATGGTGCCTGGAATCCCCATGATTTCTTCTTCTGCCCTCAGCAGAGAGAAAGATCTGCTCTTAAGTGCTTGTATGACTACACTGAATCCATCAGGATAATATTTGTATTATATAGTCAATTCATTAGTAACTTTAAATCTAGAAAGTTCCTTTTTTTGCCACATACATAACATAATCATGGGTATGATCCCAGGAAACAAAGGTCATGGAGAACAAAATCCTGTCTACTACAAAGGATCAGTGTGAGGACCAAATAAGTGAACACATGCACAGAGTGCAGGGTCTTTATAGTGCCAGCCAGATTTTGAACACATACTAAATTAATACTTATTCATCTTTCCTTTGCTCAAACCACAACATATATACACATAGTTTTCCTAACTTTGATATGCTGGCTTGTGTATCATCTTTAAAGATTAGATAGATTCACTAAGATGAAATGCAACTTTTCCATTTTGATCTCATTCACACAGGTATCAGTGAATTAAAAACCAACCAAAAGTGTTTACTTTCGTATTTTTCCTTTCTCTTCTATGATCAAGTTGTAGCCTAAACCCTTAGCTCCTCATTTAACCAAGGAGTGATAGAGATCTTGGAAATTTTCAGTCACCTTGGAGAAGACACTAGGAAATTTATATAATTCCTAATCTAGGTAATTTACGGTGGAGAGAAAATGCTGGGGAAAAGCTTTCTCTTACCTTTTGAGGACTAAGAAATTACAAAGAGTAAGCCAAGGCCAAAGCATACCAGTATTAGGTCCGAATTAAACAGAGAGAATAATTTAATTTTTTCCAATCAAATGACAAAAATAAAAGCCCTAGAAGCTTCTTGAAACAGGTAGGAGCCACTGGATAATATACAACTCATACTGCTACCCTCTGGATATCTTTTCAATCAGCAGATTCAAGTTTTAAAGCAATTCGTGTTATTTTTTCCTTTCCCAAAACACTCAGCTTTTTTATCACTGTCAAGAGCTGCATCATTTTTTCAGATTTAAGATCATTCAGGTACTCAAACTTCAGGGATGGCAGTTATTAATTTCACTACTAAAGTTTGAGGAGACAAATGAGCTGCTCCTGAGTGAAGAAGGACTTTATGCCTCCATGTATGCTCTCCCTCAAAACTATCCTAGGCAAAGAACACTATCACAGGGAATCAAATTGTGGAAGGGGACAGATGCATTTATATGCAGTTCTCCTCCTAGCCAACCAGTATGTTGTGCATATATAATTATTATATAAATATAATATTTTATATATAAATAATAGTGATAGTTCTCTTTTTGCACTCTAAAAGTTTCTCTGTACTAAGCGCGTTCCTTTCATTCTGATCCTATAGCCCTTGCCAAATCTGGATAAAATTCTTGTGACTCACTATTGAGATGGTGTTCTTGGTTGTCTGCTTGGGTTCCTACACTTTATGTGTATCATTTAAGAATGAGTTTAAATTGAGACAAGATGGAAGTACGGAGGTAATATTTCATTAGGCGTGACATGAAATGTGAGCTGGTATATCTAGAGGTAACTTAGAGGAGAGACACATACTCTTTGATCTCTAGAAGAAAAGTGCCATTTTTACCTTCAAAATGCTGCTGACACGTCCCATCTATTCACCTCCTTGTTGTGAGTTTGAATCTTTTTTCTTTTATTGTCATTTTAATGGTGCTTCAGGAGAAACAGTGGTAAACAATAAATATTTAGTGATTATCAAAAAAGAGAACTGCCATTTTTAGAAAGACGATAGAGTTTCAGAGCTAGAAGAATCAAAATTCCCTAATCCAGCTATCTGATTTTAAAAATGGATAAGTTGAGGACAAGAGAAGTTAAGAAATTTGCTGAAAGTGGTATGACTTAATCAAAGCTAGTGAGGATTAGCACAATGAGAGCCAGTCTGAAGTTACTATATTACATGCCCCCAACTCCTTCAAAACTATGAAAAACTCTGTCACCTTACAAAATAATCTCCATTTATCTGCACCCAACTTAAATAATGCTGATCACATTCACATTCCTGCTTATTGAGTCTCATTTACTGATTGCAATAGAGTAAAATTTATGGATAATTTTTTAAATGTGTAGTATACCTCAATGGCTTCCATTTCATAAAATGTACGTATTTTTCTACATAGATTTAGAAGAAATACATGTCCTGCTTTCTCCTTTGCACATATTAAGCTATACATGACTCAAGTATCAAGAGATACTTGCTTCCAGCAAATTCTTTTGGACACTACTCTGATAGTTGGAACCAACTGATGTGTACACTCATTAAATACTGGGGTTTGACAGACACAAGTTTTCTGTGAGCCTTTTGCCTAATGATATTAAGACACAGTTCCCAATTTGTACTTGTGGTGATTTACTGTTCCTGTTCCAACCATAATGATGGAAAATGTTTTTCCACTATCATTTAATTAGCCCAGCAATCCTAGTAGAAATTAGTCTTGAAAATGTACCAGCAGAGAAAAGATTGAGAGCAGCTATAAAGAACTTCTCACCAAAACGAGACAACTTTAATAGTATGGCATTGGTATTAAACACTATCAATAATATGAGTAATCCTTTCCCATAAAAGGATTACAGCCAGAGGTCCTTAGCATTTTAGGGCTTGTATTCCCTAGCCGTATAATGAAGAGGCAGGTGTAGCATATTTGAAATATTATTTCTAGTTCTAGGACTCAATTTAATTCCCAAATGGATGACCTAAATGAAAGTGGCCCTGAGGACAAATAGCCTGCTAATAAATATTCTAAAATAAATTAAATGTTATCCTAAAACAATACAAAAATCTAGCTTGATTTACTACATATGCCAGTAACAGTCCCATGCATTTGGCAATGTATAGGCATAGCATGTTTATTGTGCTTTATTGTACTTCATAGGTGTTGTGATTTTTTACACATTGAAGGTTTGTGGCATCCTTGCAACAAGCAGGACTATCAGTGCCATTTTCCCAATAGCAGTTCCTCACTTTGAGTCTCTGTGTCAAAGTTTTTTCATTTTCACATTTCAAACATTCTCATTAATATTATTCCTGTTATAACAATCTGTGCTCAGTGACCTTTGATGTTACTATTGTAATTGTTTTGAGGCATCACCAGCCACACCCATAAAAGATGATAAACTTAGTTGGTAGATCATGGGTGTTCTCCATCTCTGTCTCTCCTCATGAGCCTCTTTATTCCTTGTTGTACCTCAGGAATAGGGAGGCTCAAAGGGAGGGAGAGAGATGGAGAATACCCATGACATCTACCAACTAAGTTTATCATCTTTTATGATGATAAAGATGATATCATGTCTACCCTACAATGTCTTCTAAGTGTTACAAGTGAAAGGAGTCATGTGTCTCTCACATCAAATCAAAAGGTAGAAATGATTAAGTTTAAACATGTTAAAAGGTAAGGCAGGCCAAAAGCTCTACCTCCTGCACCAAACAGCCCAAGCTATGAATGCAAAGGAAAAGTTCTTGAAAGAAAGTAAAAGTGCTAATCCAGTGAATACATGAGTGAAAAGAAACAAAAAAGAGCCTTATTTTTGATATGAAGGTAGTTTTAGTGTTCTAGATAGAAGATGAAACCAGCCACAACATTCCCTTTAGACAAAATCTAATTCACAGAAAGGCCCTAAATCTTTTCAATTCTATGAAGTCCAAGAGAGGTGAGAAAGCTGCAGAAGAAATTTGAAGCTAGCAGAGTCTGGTGTATGAGATTTAAGGAAGGAAACTATTTCTATAACAGAAAAAGGCTAAGTAAGGCAGCGAGTGCTAATGTAAAAGCTATAGCAAGTCAGTCAGAAGATCCAGCTATGATAATTGAGGAAGGTGGCCATATTAAACACCACATATGTATTTTTAATTTTTTTTGAGACAGAGTCTTGCTTTGTCACCCAGGCTGGAGTGTAGTGGCACAATCTCACCTCACCGCAACCTCCACCTCACAGGTTCAAGAGATTCTCCTGCTTCAGTCTCCCAAGTAGCTGAGATTATGGGCACATGCCACCACACCTGGCAAATTTTTGTACTTTTAGTAAAGATGAGTTTTTTTGCCATGTTGGCCAGGCTGGTCTCAAACTCTTGACCTCAGACGATCTGCCCACTGAGGCCTCCCAAAGTGCTGGGATTACAAGTGAGCCACCGTGCCTGGCCCAGATTTTCACTGTGAATAAAACAGTGAAAGAAGATGCCATCTTGGACTTTCATAGCTAGAGAGGAGAAGTCAATAACTGGCTTCCAATCATTAAAGAACAGGTTAACTCTCTTGTTAGGGTCTAATGCAGCTAATGACTTTAAGTTAAAACTAATGGTCACTTGCTATTCCAAAAATCTTAGGGCCCTTCTAGGACCTTAAGAATTATTCTAAGTCTACTTTGCCTGTGGTTTATAAATAAAACAATAAATTCTAGATGACAGCACATCTTTTTATAGAATGGTTCAGTATTTTAATCCCACTATTGAGAACTACTGCTTAGAAAAAAGATTCCTTTCAAAGTATTACTGCTTATTGACAATGAACTTAGTTACTCAAGAGCTCTAGTGGAGGTATATAAGATGAGTGTTGTTTTCCTGCCTGATAACATAACATCCATTCTGCAGCCCATTGATCTAGCAGTAATTTTGATTTTCAAGTTTTCTTATTTAAGAAATACTTTTTGACTGGGCTCGGTGGCTCAAGCCTGTAATCCCAGCACTTTGGGAGGCTGAAGCGGGTGGATCACGAGGTCAAGAGATGGAGACCATTCTGGTCAACACGGTGAAACCCCGTCTCTACTAAAAATACAAAAAATTAGCTGGGCACGGTGGTGCATGCCTGTAATCCCAGTTACTCAGGAGGCTGAGGCAGGAGAATTGCCTGAACCCAGGAGGCGGAGGTTGCAGTGAGCCAAGATCACGCCATTGCACTCCAGTCTGGGTAAAAAGAGTGAAACTCTGTCTCAAAAAAAAAAAAAATACTTTTTGTAAGATTACTGCTGCTATAGACAGTGATTCCTCTGATGGATCTAGGCAAAGTAAACTGAAAACCGGGAAAAGATTCACCATTCTATATGCCATTAGGAATATTTGTTATTCATAAGAGATCAAAATATTAAAGAAGTTAATATTAAAAGATTAAATAAATTTAAATTGATTAAATAAATTAACAGGAATTAAAAGTTTAACAGGAGTTTGGAAGAAGCTGATTGCAATCCTTATCTCAGTGGTCACATCTCAGTCTCTTTTGCAGATTCTTTCTCTTTCTCCAAAAGTTTCTCTATATTCTAGTGGTTTCTCTCAGTTCTTGGGCATTCACATTTTTATCCATATTCACTTCATTGGTAACTGTAGGAAGTTTCATGACTTTAAATACCAAGTATATTACAACAACTCACAAAATTTTACCTAAGCTCAGACTTCTGAACTCCAGGCTCATATATCTAAGGCTTAGATATCTTAAATTCAGTATATCTGGAAGTACATTCCTAATCTTCTGTTCTAAATCAACCCCAAATTTAGTTTCTCTCATTTTAAATTATGGGGACATCTTCTAATCACTCAGTACAAAAACCTCGGAGTACTCTTTAAACCCTTTATATCACAATATGTTTGCCAGGAATTGCTATTGCCTCTACCTTCAGAATGGATCCACAATTGACTACTTTTCCCCACCTCCTGCACTACCAGCCCAGTGTAGCTGGGTATATGGATGAAGGGAAAGAGATAATGTGGAAGAAAATGGCCAGTACGAGATTATTTTCAAGCTTTTCAGATAAAGGTAAGAAGCTTGGTTCTATGCCACTGGAATAAAGAACCTACTGGAGTGTTTTATATAGGAAAGTGACATGATCTCATCCGTGTTTTAAGAAAAATAACTTTGCTCCTGGAATGAGAATGGATGACTTAGAGGTAAGGGTAAAAAAAGAGAGGGACTGAATAGGAGGTATTGCAAAAGACCAGAGAAAGATGATGGTGACAGTGGATATGAAGGGCAGATTCAGGACTGAAGTAGAGAACACAGGCCTTGTTGATTGAGTGACTGAGGGAAAGTGAAAGACAGAGAAATGAATGTAACTATTGGGTTTTTAACTTAAGCAGTCTAGCAGATGGTGTCATTATTTACTAAATTAAGGAGATTCGTTAACTATCATTTCATCGCATTTTCAAATACAGAGCAGAAAGACTATTTGAATTTTAGTATCCTATAATATAAACCATATAAACTTACATGAGCTCATTAAAATTGAGAATTTAGAAGATGGGTGTGGTGACTCATGATCCTAACACTTTGAGAGACTGAATTAGGAGGAATTAGCCCACAAGTTCGAGACTAGCCTGGATAAAATAGCAAAACCTCATCTCAAAAAAGTAATGAACATTAAATTGATAATTTAGGAATTATTTTCACACATGTAATACTGTTTCTGTGTTATAAAATGAATTATGTAAGCATATCTTGATTGTGTTTAAAGAAAATTATTTATGCATATGTTGATTATGTTTAAAGGTCATGTTTACAGACTTAAAGTAGTAGAATTAAAAGTGCCTATAATGTCAAATATTTAGCTAATTTCTGTGGTAACAATTTCAGGACAAGGAAATTCACTTGCCCCAAAAACTCTAGCACCAAACACAATTTTTAAACCTATCTAATAATTAAAACATTCTTCCTTAAATTAGGCCAAAATCGACCTCCTGGGGTATTTATCTAACAGTCCTGATTCTGCCATCTACGGCAAATAAAGAGCACCTAATCTAAGATAAACAACACTTGTCACCTTTGGCGTCACTTTTAATTCTCTGGCTCACAGCAGGAGTTACTAATTTACCACTGTAACCATTCTTGCTGATCTAGCAGGCTTCCTTATCAGACTTAACACCGTATTCTTGGAAGCCACAACAAATCAATAGAAAATAAAACTAATCCCTTCAAATAAAAAAAATTACTGAGTGCTTATTATGTGTCTGCATTCATTCAAGGAATCCATAGTTGACCTCTATGTAGATGGTTATACAATAATGTCATAAATATTATGATAAAAGGCATAGACTACTATGAAAGCTCAGAAAAATGGGTATCTAGACCAGATTAAACAGAATAAGGAAGAGTTGGCTTCTTGCTAACAGGCCTTTAGTTGAACAGACATTAAATATATCTCAAATTTTCTTTTCTCCATTCTAAATGCCCTTAGTATTTTCAAGCTCATATGATAGAGAAAAAATGTTAAGACATATTAGGGAAGGGATTTCGCATCTTTTACTGTACAAAAGGCACTGAAGATTTGAACATAATTAACATTAGAAGAAGTTGATAAATGACTGTAGAGTTCTAATGTAAAAGCATGATCAAGAATATTATACTAATCCAAATGTTTCTTCTATAATGAATACAAAGTCACTGAAAACTATGCAAGAGATTGGGTGATTAGCTCATAAAAACTTTCCTTAAAAATATGCATACACAAAACCAACAATAAAATCTAGCCAACCAAGAGATTAATTAGAATAGTTCAATAATAGAAAAATGATGATACATGAAAAACTTATAATGTTGAGTAGTGAATCTATTTAAATACCGAAATTAAACAACTTTGAGCTTGACATGGTTATAATTTCTCATCTTTCATAGCAAGAAAGTAGTAGATAGTTTGCATAGTTCAAACAATCAAAAACACTGGATGCCTACTCTGTATGACAGTCGTTTTCTTAAATTTGCAGGTAACTTTTTCTTTTCAAGGTCAACTATGTCTTCAGTTTTACTTCTGTTCTTCTATCTCAGTTACATATAAATAAAAATTAAATCAAAGTTTCTATTTTTGTATGACAAAATATTTTATTTTCAAAATTTATTTCTTTCTGACTAGCTATCTCACCTATCTTCTTACTTTCTGCATATACACTGAGAAGTATATATAGGGAACATGGTCAGAGAAGGTAAGCAACAGTCCTTGTTAAAAGGTCAGATTTTGATTCTCATTTGAATTTTTCAAATCAGTATATATAATTTTTTCTATAAAACAATAATCATATTTTTAAAAGGATACAGGTTAAAGATCTATATATAATTTAGTGTTATTTATTGACTTTAGTCTTATTTATTTAGTTTTATTTATCTGAATATTTTGAGAATTCTCATCTTTTAAAACAGAGATACTATCTACCTGACAGGATGATTATGAGCTTTAAAAAAACTGATAGATGTAAAATTCTAACTAAACTATCAAGTATTTGATTAACATTACTCATGTAATGTTAATATTATATATTATATAATCGCATATTACATATTACTAATATGCTATACTATTAATATTATATAGAATACTATATCACGTTACCATTAAACTCTCACAGTATATTTTTTAAAAGCATAAGAAATTTAAATACAAAGACAAAATATAATGTGGTATAAATACAAAGTGATATATTTAAGGATAGAGCAAATAGATCTTACTTGCCTGTTATCAAAGTACAATAAGGGAACATACTTTGAATAGATCTTTGGAGAGAAAACACCAAGAGTTGATACAGGGGAGATGAGAAAGGAAGCAGGAAACCTTGTGCAGGGTTGCCAAATGCCAGTGCTAGTTCCATCCTACACTGGCTCCCAGGGAAGGGGTGAGTGAAGAGATAATGAGGCAAACCACACTTGCTGTGAAATTTTGAAATCCTAGCTACATGAGATCCCACAATCCGCATAGACATTTTAACTGGTTGGGGTGAGGAAGGGGTCCTGACCAGAGAGTAGACAGAGACAGAGCTCCAGCCTGCATGGAGACTGGTAGTTTTTGCACACAGGACAACTGCAGTGGAACATGGCCACAGGTGCTCATATCCCAAGGCTCCCAATCTTCCCCAAATTGCTCTATTTCCAGTTTACTATAGGGTCAAGGGACAACAGGGCCAAATTTCACAAACAATTATACATTCAAGCCTACAAAACAAAAGCTAACAATATGATAACGGTTTCAAAATCTCACATATCAGTACTAACCCTGAAAGTAAATGGTCCAAATGCTGCAATAAAAAGGCATAGAGTGGAAAGCTGGATGAGAAGACCCAACTGTCTTTTGTCTGCAAAAGACTCACTTCAAATGTAATGACATATACCAGCTCAAAGTAAAGAGATAGAGAGAGACCTACCAAGCAAACAAAAAAGTGCAGGAATCACCATTCTCATGTTACATAAAACAGACTTTAAAGCAACAACAATCAAGAAGGACAAAAACAGGCATTACATAATAAGAAAAGATACAATGCAACAAAAAGACTTAACTGTCCTAATTATGTATGCACCCAACATTAGTGCACCCAGATTCATAAATATTGTGAGTCAAGTTTTTCTTCAAGATGTCTACAGAATGCACCACTCAATATTCTTCTCATCTGTACCCTGAACATGTCCAAAGATTGTCTACATGCTGGGTCATAAAGAAAGTCTCAAGAAACTTAAAAACTGAAACCATGGCAAACACTGTCTTAGACCACAGTGCTATAAAAATGGAAATCTATACCAAAGTCCTGGTGTGGTGGCTCATGCCTGTAATCCCAGCACTTTCGGAGGTCAAAGCGGGCAGATAATGAGGTCAGGAGATCAAGACCATCCTGGCAAACACGGTGAAATCCTGTCTCTACTAAAAATACAAAAAAAAAAAATTAGCCTGGTGTGCTAGCACATGCCTGTTTTAGTCCCAGCTACTTGGGAGGTTGAGGTAGGAGAATTACTTAAACCCAGGAGGCAGAGGTTGCAGTGAGCCAGGATTGCTTGTGCCACCACACTCTAGCCTAGGGGATAGAGCAAGACTTTGTCTCAAAAACAAACAAACAAAATAACCCAGAAATATATACCAAGAAAATCTCTCAAAACTACACAAATACTAGAAATTTAACAACTTGCCCCTGAGTAGCTCTTGGGTGAACATCAAAATTAAGGCAGAGATCAAAAATTATTTGAAATACAAAAAATTAGAGAAACATCTTACCAAAACCTTTGGGATGCAGCTAAAGCCATAGTAAGAGGAAACTTTATAGCACCAAACACCTTCATCAATAACTTAAGAAGATATCAAATTAAAAAACTAATATCACACCTGGAAGAAGTAGGGAAAAAAAGAACAAACCAACCACAGAGTTAGAAGAACAGAAACAACTAAAATCAGAGAAGTACTAAATGAAGTTAAGAAGCAAATGTTTATACAAAAAATCAGCAAAACCTGGAGTTGGTTTTTCAAAAGAATAAACAAAATTATTAGGCCATTAGCAAGATTAATAAAGAAAGAGAAGATCCAAATAAGCGCAATCAGAAATGACAGAGATAACATTACAATTGATTCTACGTGTTCAGAGACTATTATGAACCTCTCTATGAATACAAATTAGGAAGTCTAGATGAAATGGATAAATACCTGGAAACACAAAACCTTCTAAGACTGAACCAAGAAGAAAGCGAAAATATGAGCACACCAAACACATATACCACTGGAACAGAAGATAGGACACAGAAATAAAGCCAGAAACCTAACATCACCTGATTTTCAACAAAATTGACAAAAATAAGCAATGGAGAAAGGACTTCCTATTCAATAAATGGTGCTGAAATAACTGATTAGCCATATGGAGAAGAATAAAACTAGATCCCTTCCTGTCATCTTACATATAAATTAATTCAAAATGAATAAAAGATTTTAAATATAAAACCTCAAACTATAAAAATTCTAGAAAAAAAGCTAGAAAATACTCTTCCTGACATTGAGCTTGGCTAAGAATGTACAGCCAAGTCCCCAAAAACAATTAAAATGAAAACAAAAACTGACAAATAGTAGCTAATTAAAAGAAAAGAGCTTATGTTTTGCAAGAGAAACGATCAACAGTGTGAACAGACAACCTACAGAATTGGGGAAATGATTCACAAACTATGCATCTGAGAAATGTCTAAAATTTAGAATCTATAAGGAAGCTAAAGAAATCAACAAACAAAAAAACCACAAATAATTTCATTAAAAAATGTACAAAGAACATGAGCAGACATTTCTCAAAATAAGACATGCAAGTAGCCAACAAATGTATGAAATAAAAAGGCTTAACATCACTAATCAGCAGAGAAATGCAAATGAAAACCATAATGAAATACCATCTCACATCAGTCAGATTGATTATTAAAGTAAAAAATAAAAAAATTTTTTTAAAAAACAAGTGTCAGTGAGGCTGTGGAGAAAAGAGAACACTTATACATTCTTGGTGGGAATGTAAGTTAGTTCATCCACTATGGAAACAGTATAGAGATTTCATGAAGAATTTAAAACAAACTCCAATGCAACCCAGCAATCCCATTAATGTGTACATACCCAAAGGAAAATGAATCATTTTACCAGAAAAGATATGTTCATCACTGCACTATAGACAATTGCCAAGACATGGAATTGACCTATGTGCCCATTGACAGTGGACTGAATAAAAAAAACGTGGTACATATACACTATAGAATACTATGCAGCCATAAAAAGAATGAAATCATGCCCTCAGTAGCATCATGGGTACAGCTAGAAGTTATCTTCTGAAGAGAATTAATGCAGGATCAGAAAACTAAATACCACATGTTCTCACTTATAAGTGGGAGTTAAACCCTGACTACACACGGGCATAAAGATGAAAACAATAGACACTCGGGATTACTAGAAGTAGGAAGGGAGGAGGGTGTGGGCTGAAAAACTGCCTATGAGGTACTATGCTTGCTACCTGAGTGATGGGATCATCTGAACCTCAAATCTCAGCATCACACAATACACCCATATACCAAACCTGCACTTTTTTACCCCCTGAATCTAAAATAAAAGTTGAAAATATCTTTGTAAAAGATATAATTCGGTGGCAGTGCAATTATTTTTTCTTGAATGACTAGTTATTAGAAGTAACTACGTTGAGGGAAAAAAGGTCAGGAAGTATCAAGCAAGATTTAGTCTTCATTAATAATTTCTCAGCTTAAAAGGGCCTATATTTTCCTAATCATTATAGGATTTCCTATAAGATTAAATTTTATCTCAAAGTACCAGTAATTTCCCCTAAAATTTGTTTTAATTATGAGTTTGAATTCTAAATTGGTTTAACTAATTCCTATTTTTTTTACATAGGGACGGTAGGAGATATTTTTCTACAGCTCCTATTGTTGTTTGAAGCCCTTTTCAAGCCTCCTTGTAAATAAATCTCTACAAAATTTTTTGTAAATAAGGACTTGTAGATAATTATTTCAGATCATTAAGAGGTGTTGATAAAATATTCAAATAAAATATAAATAAATATTAGGCTACTTAAAAAAAATCCAGAATCTGAACAGATGGAAGTCTTATCTATGCACATAATTATTATGAAAAGTAACACCTCAATTTTTTTAAATCTGATAATTTTCCATGCACATAACATGCAGTTTTCTATTGAAAACTATTTTAAGAGCTTTTTTCTTCTTATGTTGATGACCTTTTCCCTTACAGTTAGAATTATCAAATATAGTCAACCAAATTACTGAATTCAAATGCTTTCCAAAAGGAAATGTTCAACTCGCCCAAATTTAAAACCAGAATAATTTATCTGCCATATTCTCTGGAGAGTATTAACCTTATCTGCTGCCAAGTCTCTGACCCCGGTTCTGTGTCTTGATTCATGCTTGAGCCTGGCAAGCAATCATAAATAGCCATATATTCAAACCTAGAGGTACCGAAGGCATAATTGGTAGAAACAGCACACAGAGGACATAAAGAAATTGAATTTATATAAGAAAGGTCAGGGAAAAGCAAATTATATTTATTATTTTAAATGCTAGATTTCTAGTCTTTTAGGTTTTTTTCTAGGAATCTGGTGAGTTAAGTTGGTTAGTATTTTAATCAATTGTTTGACGACAAGAGGGAACTTTTTTAAAACACAAGAAGCTTATAAAAATTGGCCAAAAATGGAAGTTGTTAAAAATATTGAAGCATAGCTAATTGAAAATCATTTAGGCATTTTGAAGTTACAGAAGATGGAGCATGAAGACATTGCCAAAGAACCTGTGGAAAGCCAATCAAAAGAAGAATGATTTATCAGACAATTTAAAAAGCATGATTACATGGAGATTGAGATAATTCCATTTATCATGGTGTTCAACAATTCTCTTGAGCATTTTATTACCACAAAGATTTAACAATCACAAATAACAAAAATGTAAACTAATGCAATGCATGTTCTTTTGCTTAAAAATTGAAAAGGATATGAAAAGCATAATCTTTGTTGGCTAACGTTCAACAAAATTGACAATAACAAAAGTATAAGTGATTATTATTGTAAATAAATCATAGGAATGATTTGACACATGCAGGTTCTATATAAATATCTAAAAGGGAAAATGAACAATTATATTACTACCTTAAATATAATCTTCCTCTCAGTATATGTGGGTCACTGTAGTCCTGTGGTAAAGCAGAAAAAATGGATGCCCGTCTGACACTTAAAAACTTAGAAGATTTTATAAGACTCCTTTGCCCATTTGTGCCTATAAGCCACCAAAGCACCCTTAAGATAGGTACATAAAAGCACATTCTGCCCAAAGATTTTATAAATTGAAACAGATTTTCTCATTGTAATGGAAAAACATATTTTTGAAAGAATATCTATTCATTTCTCATGCCATCAAGTTCAAAACCATTTCCTCATTACCCTCCAGCACCATAGCAACCAGTAAGATTATCTGGTTTAACTTTTAAAAGCATTGGCTCACTTTGACATAGAGTGTCTATTCATGAATACTGAAAAAAAATTTCCTGATGATACCTGATTTTCATGATAGCTTGGCCCCTAAGGCTTCACTTGAATTTTCATCAAAAACCATCTTCATCAGTATAACAGAAGAATGTTAACTCTCTATAGCATTCTATATATCCATTTTGTGCATGGGTTTTTAAGCTCACATTTTTATTTATTTTTTTAAAATTTATTTATTATACTTTAAGTTCTGGGGTACATGTGCAGATCATGCAGGTTTGTGACTTTCTTAAGTAAATATTATGCATAGCCCAGTATACAGAACAGATTAAGATAGAGTTGATTTGCTAAAAGCAAAATGAGAAATGAGCACCCTTCATGTATAAGATCCTACTTTTATCTAGTAAAATCCTGAGGCAAATCTACTGAATCTTAAGGACAAGGTGAATTCAGTTAAAACACTAAAGAAGTAGAAAAAGGTAACAAAATGTTCTAAGGCAAAAGAAAATAAAAGTTTCTCTGTCAAAAAGAGAGAAACTAGGTCCAGCAGGGTGGCTAATGCCTGTAATCCCAGCATTTTGGGACACTGAGGCAGGAGGATCCCTCGAGCCCAGGAGTTTGAGACCAGCCTGGGCAATATGGGGAGACCCTCTCTTCATATTTAAAAAAAAAATAATTAGCCAGACACGCTGGCTCATGATTGTAGTTCCAGTTACTCTGGGGGCTAAGGTGGGAGGATTGCTTGAGTACAGGAATTAGAAGCTGCAGTGAGCTATGATTGTTGCCACAGGACTCCAGCCTGGGTGACAGAATGAGCCCCTGTAAAAACCTCAAAAAACAAATATAAAAAGACAGAGAAACTAGAAAGTTATTAGTACATCTTCTGATGGGGCCGTTTAGAACGAATATGCTGTCAATGTTTTGTTTGGCCCTAGGCTTAATAGCTATTAAATGTAAGACCCAAGAGAGCCCTTTTTTCAGGCTCTTTTATGTTGTCTTTATCATTTCAGTTTCTGGAAAAGAGGAAAAGCAAAGAAAAAAATGTAAAACTTTTAAATATTTAATATAAATATATATTTCATTTGTACCTGAGGATATTTTAATTTCTTTAAATTTTGATATCAGTATTACCTGTCATTTATTTTTATATGTGTCAGGCTATTTTGTGTTGCTATAACAGAATAGCAGAGACTGGGTAATTTGTAAAGAAATTTCTCATAGTTCTGGAGGCTGAGAAGTCCAAGATCAAGGTTTCAGCATCTTCTGAGGGCTTTCTTGCTGTGTCCTCACATAGAAGAGGGCAGGAGGAATACACCCACCCCCAAGCCCTTTTTATAGTTGCATAAATCCATGCATGAGAACTGAGCCTTCATGAACAAAACACCTCCCAAAGGCTCCATCTCCCAACACTGCAGCACTGGGGATCAAGTTTCCAACAAATGAACTTTAGGGAATACATTCCCACTGTATCAATATGCAATTATTAATATTGGTAATTTATTACATATTAATTCACTTTTAATAGCTTCTCCCTTTGTAAAAATAGTTAACCGGGTCATTTGGTAGATAAGACCCAAGACACTTGAAATTACCCCATTTGCCTTAATTGCCTAGGCATTAATAATAGTTTTCCTTGGTTTAAATATTTCCAATTCTTATACTATCATATTTGTTGTTAAAGTAATTTTGCAGCAGAAAAGGAATGCTAAGATTTGTTACTGCAGAATTGGCAGCATAATGCAAATAGAGATTATGAATGTATTTTGTTTTGCAATGTAGAGACATACAACATAAAGTAATTTAGTTTCCTCATCTTCAAGCAAGAGATAAGTCTTCCCTCTTTTTTCTGATCCTCAGTAAACCCTATTTCTGTGCCTTTCTTTCCATCCTAACCACACTGAATTCCCTACTAGCCACACAGACAACATAAGAAGAGGCTATGGAAATTCAGTCCTTCTACTACAAGACCTATGATTGACCATGGAAATGACCTTCCCACACAATTAATGCTACAAATGGTATCATAAGTGTCACATGTGTGAATTAGGCATTTGTGAGTAGAACTGGGGGTCCAACAATAATTTTTAATGTTATTCTAATATGTTTTAAATTGATATATTAATGGCTTATGAAACATTACAATTTACATATCTGCTTTTTTAATATCTCAGACACTGAGACACCAATATAATCAAAAGACTATTTTCTGCTCTTTAAAAAGTTCATAAAATTACTCTATTCCTCTAATAACACAGTCATGAATGGCAACATGGGCTTCACTAATATTTGTTTCTGAATTCTAGTAATGATTCTTCTAATTATATGTTTTATTTTAAAATCTTTAGTTTCTGGGATTATCTAAAAATTTTTTTTTATTATGTCCCAGAGTGACAATCTAAAATGCAAACTGCTTGTGAAAAACCTCAAGAATGACATCCCAAAGATTATTCTATCCTCAGGGTAACAGATTCCATGTTATGTGAGGTCTAATCTGAAACACTCCATTAGATAATAGAAAATGGCCCTTTTCATTTTCTTTTACATTAGTAAGATACATTATAATAAATTTCCAATATTAACACTCTATATTTTAAAAAGCATATGTAATGCTACAGAAGCAGAGTATTTTCACATCTATTCTTCGCATATCTATGTGTCAAGCACTGGGTTCACGATAAAAAAACTAACATTTTCAATAATTAAGATACTAACATAAAATATGCCTCCACTGCAAAGTACTAAGTTAAAATATATTCAAAATAAGATAGGAAAAAAGTATTCCATAAATAGGTAAACCCAATAATTGGAACAAATTAAATCAAAATGGATTCGAATACCATTGCCAACAAACTTGTAAAAATAAAACATCATCTAAAAATTTAATTGCTTTGGAAATTAAATCACATTTTGGAGTGTTTCTCATGCAAAAAGCTCACTTTTTTGACATAACATCGTCCTCTACTACTAAGATGTATATTTTTTCACATATAAATGGATATCTACATTTAACATAGTCTTATTAGATCTTCTTTCTCTGGTAATCTATTAATAAAATAATATCTTACAATCAATGAAATATAGTACATATGCATATTTTCTATTTTTTAAGGCAAACAGTTCCATTAACTTGCACTTTAATACATCTTAGAAAAATAATGTCCCTGCTATTTAGGCTATCACAGAGGCATCTTGAGTAGAGACTGTGATTATTAATAATGAATAAATAAAATACCATATCTGCTTCTCTCAAGGCAAAACATTTCAAAATCCCAAATGGAGATATGGTAGGTCTTAGATTCTTTATGTCTAAGGGAGTAAGTTTCTTATATATGTAAAACATTAGAAATGTCTACTTCTCCACATGAATTTGCAACTTCCATAAACACAGCACTTGTGTGATACCTTTCTAACACCTTCAGAGTAATTCTATGTGGCCAAAATCTATGGTTCTCTATGGAATATTTTAACTCTTGTAATTAGCGATCAGTCCTTGATTTTAAAGCATGCAATTGATTCAACACTCTTTTGATTGTACTTGGAATAATTGCTGCAACCATTTTTGAGCCTGTCATTAGGCTATGAACTCATTTGAGTCAAAAATTACTTTAGTTATCTCTCTGTTGTTAACAAGAAGCACAGTATCTGATGCAGAGTTTGTCAGAACTCAAGAAAAGGTGTATAGAATAAGAATTTTAATGAAAAATGTACACCACAAGAAGATGAAGAATAACAAGACAATAGGACTAAAGTTTATCTTTTTCTCTCTGTGCTCGAATAAGGATTTACAGCAAACTTTCCAGATATACTGAGGCTCAAGACCTGTTCCTTTCCCATAAATAGTTTGTCAGATTTCTGTTTTTGGAATTAGGTGATGATATGTTTTATTTACATATACTACTTGAAATGGATACATATTTCTACAGAGAACTGGCAAAGTCTGATTTTTCCTCACAAAAGTCCTTCACACTAATAATCTGCCTCTCACCCCTTTATTTTTTTGTATAATAAAATTAACTAAGATGAATTAGGGGGAAAAGGAGAAAAAAGCATCATCACCATCACAGTTTCCTACATTTTTTATAGTAGTAGGAATAAGATATATACATATATTTTTAAATCACCTCAGGGGAAGAGCTGACAGCTCCCCAGAAACAGTAAGAAATAGCTCCCTGGAGAAGGTCCCTAAAACTTGCTTCATTACAGTCTCACTATGAAACATAGTCCCCTGACTCACTGAACTTTTTTAAAAAAAGTACTGGGAATAGCTACTAGTTTAGAGTTCAAACCCACTAGCTCCGTACTAAACTGACAAAATTGTACCATCTTAAAGATAGGTGGTAACATTTCTGGTCTCAATAACCCACACTAGATCCAAAAGAACAGAAAACAGCACAGAAGTTAGATATAAAATATTTATTAAAAGATAGTAAATAAAGTAACAAATGAGATCAGATCTTTTGAAAAAAGCCATTCATCTCATACAAATGGACAATCTACGAAGACTAAAGCACAATAACATGCATACAGTTGTAAAAACATGTTCCATGTTTTCAATGGCAATAAAATATAAATACTTTACTTATTATTCCAAGCTTCTTGGAAAATCATAATGTAGCTAGGTTAGAAACAGAAATATGCTAAAACTTACTTTCAAGTACATTACTTGTGTATCATGTATCCCAATTATAGAAGTGAATATATGCTTGTGGAAATCTATTAAAAACTTAAAAGTAAGAAATTTAGTATTATATAGATAATATAACTCCATCACCCAAAGACAAGCACTGCTAAAATACACATAAATTCTCATTTGTTTGTAAGGGTCCTCTCTGCCTCATTTTTCAAAGAAACACTTTTCCTCATTTCTTTTTTAAAAACAGATATGCCACCTATCAAGCCTTCTTCCATGTAGCAACATTCTCAAATGATAAAAACCCAAGATATTTTTAATAAAAGTTTAAGGTGAGATGGGAAACTGTTGTGTGTTTCTTTCTTGTTGCATAAAAATGTGATTCTCCAGGTAATTTTCTTTTTTGAGACAGAATCTTGCTCTGTTGCCCAGGCTGGAGTGCAGTGGCGAGATCTCTTGGCTCACTGCAACCTCCGCCTCCTTGGGTTTAAGTTATTCTCCTGCCTCAGCCTCCCAAGGAGTAGCTGGGACTGCAGGCACGTGTCAGCACACCGGCTAATTTTTTGTATTTTTAGTAGAGATGGAGTTTCACCATGTTAGCCAGGATGGTCTCAATGTCCTGACTTCATGATCATCCTGCCTCAGCCTCCCAAAGTTCTGGATTACAGGTGTGAGCCACCCCACCCAGCTGCCTTAGGTGATTTTAAAAAAATAACCCGACTTTGTGAATTTTTCAAAATAACTTTTCAAATGTAATGGAAATTCAGAGTTGTCCAAAATTAGTTATAAGGCAAAACATGTTGTTTTGCTTTATAACTAAGTCTACACACTTATGAGTAAATTAGAACAGATTAAAGCCCTACAAATGTCAGACATTTTTCAGAGGCACAGCTTCTATTTCAGTTTCCTAATCATGATTTTTATTGCCAATAATATAATAATACATGTAAAGCACTGTCCACAGTGGATCTCATTACAATCATGCAATTAAAAAAAAAAGTTATATTCATGTATTTCACGAGAACTTTTTTTTCTGTATTGCCATCTTTTTTATTATACTTTAAGTTCTGGGGTACATGTGCAGAACATGTAGGTTTGTTACATAGGTATACATGTGCCATGGTGACTTGCTACATCCATCACCCTGTCATCTACATAAGGTATTTCTCCTAATGCTATCCCTCCCCTAGTCCCCCACCCCCTGATGGGCAGGGTGTGTAATACTCCCCTCCCTGTGTCCGTGTGCTCTCATTGTACAACTCCCAGTTATGAGTGAGAACATGCAGTGTTTGGTTTTCTGTTCTTGTGTTAGTTTGTTGAGAATGATGGTTTCCAGCTTCATCCATGTCCCTGCAAAGGACATAAACTCATCCTGTTTTATGGCTGTTTAGTATTCCATGGTATATATGTGCCACATTTTCTTTATCTAGTCTATCACTGATGGGCATTTGGATTGGTTCCAAGTGTTTGCTATTGGGAACAGTTCCACAATAAACACACATGTGTGTGTGTGCATGTGTCTTTATAATAGGATAATTTATACTCCTTTGGGTATATACCCAGTAATGGGATTGCTGGGTCAAATATATTTCTAGTTCTAGATCCTTGAGGAATCGCCATACTGTCTTCCACAATGGTTGAACTAATTGCATCTCTTTTTAAATGAAAGCTTCTTTGAAATATTCTGTTAAAATTTTACAGAAAAGAATAATCCGCTTTGCAATCAGATTGCAACAAGAGAATGTATTATTCTTTGCAATAACTGGAAATACAATTAAACTTTTATGGTATGTTTTTTAAATGCTAATTCAAACTAATCCTACACTAGCAGGATTATCAATAAGAACTCTTACATAAGACCGGGCACAGTGGCTCACTCCTGTAATTCCAGCACCTTGGGCAGCTGAGGCAGTTGGATTGCTTGAATTCAGGAATTCAAGAGCAGCATGGGCAACACAGCAAAACCCCATCTCTAAATAAAATATAAAAATTAGCCGTGTGTGGTGATGTGCCCCTTTAGTCCCAGTTACTTGGGAGGCTAAGGGCAGAACTGCTTGAGCCCAGGAGGCAGGGGTGGCAATGAGCTGAGATTTCACCATTGCACTGCAGGCTGAGGGACAGAGTGAGACCCTGTCTGAGAAAAAAAAAAGAAAGAAAAAGAAAGAAGTGGAGGGGAGGGAAGAAAGAAAGAAAGAAAGAAAAGATCATTAGCAGAAATAGTATTGCACTCCAAAATCTCAGCTGTAAGATAAATATAAATTCAGGTTACAAATGAACAATGTCTCAATATGTATGAAGTTACATGGATAAAAATTTCACATAACTCTAAATGGTGGGATGGCTCATGCAGTCATTCAGACTCTAACATCACCTTATGTACTGAGGTGCCATTATGCAACTTGATACCCCAGAATTTTGACTCAGTTTTGTCATACCCCATTTTTCTGTATTAAAGCTTTTGTTTTTATTAAGCCCAAAAAGAATATGAGAAATGAAATAAAAATGGGTAGGTGGTATACAAATCCCTCTAGGTGACACGAGAATTGACATATCTGAGTCAGAGAACATATTCAATAAATATCTGTTTATTAAATTAAAAAAAAGTGCAATAAGGACAATAGTCAGAATTGAGGTGAAGTAGATGGGCTGTATTTAAAAAACAGTTTTTGTAATCTTTCTACCACTTTGAGCATCACTTCGGTCAACACATTTTTTTGTTTGCAAACTCCTGATGAAAAGTCATTGATTATTCCCAGCTTGCTGATAGTAAGAAACAAGAAAGTAGTATTAAATTTGGTGAAAACAACAACTAGTTAAAAAGAACTTCAGTGAATAGATCTGACTTGAAGAAAAAATAAGTTTATGTGTTGGGCCCAAACTTGACCTCAACCCATAAATCTATGCTCTTTATTTCATTTATCCTTTAAAATGGCTGCTTATGCTTAATGGTTTATCATGACAGAAATAGTTAACAATTTCTACACTTACAAAAATGTCTAGACTCTACTCCCCTAAATGTCTTCAGCCTCTTAATTAGAAGTTTCACATAAAATCTAGTCAATATAAAGGGAATAATAAGCTGCTATTAAAAGTAATACAATGTCATTGATAACCTTTTGTTGTATTGTATTAAGTAATCATAGATTAAACTCTTACACCTTCCCACAATTATGTTGATAGCTGAAGTAATTATGTTATAGGATACAATATATAATGGTTAGGGAAGATGAAACAAGAAATGAATCTCTATATTTAAGAACAATTATCAAACACTTGTTTTTACTAAGCCCAAGGTGACAAAGATAATTCAGTGCAAGGGGAGGGGCGGTGGATGGAACTGTTCTATATCTTGATTATGATGGTGACCACAAAATAGATGCATTTGTTAGCAGGGCATGGTGGTGCCTGCTTATAGTCCTAGCAAGTACCTAGCAGGCTGAGGTGGGAGGATCACTTGAGCCCAGGAGTTAGAGAGGCTGCAGTGAACCTAGGTGAAAAAGCTAGACCCTGTGTAGAATAAAAAAAAGTCCAGAACCAAAATCCTGGAATCAATATCAAATAGACCTGATGGGGGAAGGTTTTACATTAAAACATTATAAGAATATTTTATGGTTTCAGAGTAGAATAACAGATTTGATTTATCACATGCTTTATTGAAGTATACTAAAATAACTAAAATGAAAAATAAAAGAACAGAATTTAGCTTGCATATTGCAATCTAAAAAAAAGAATTAGAAAACCAAAGTTTAGATAATTGAAAGTAAATACAATTATGTGATAGAAATAATTATAAGTATATAAAAATCAAAGTAATTATAAATTGATTAATCTCTCCCCTTAAAAGATTATAATTTTGAATACTAAAGTTGAGTTGCTTCCTGATTACAAAAAAATCTTACAATTTAACAGGACAGAAATATTGAAAATAAAAGAATATTTTGAAAGTTTACTAGACATATAATAACTAAGAAGATGTAGCTATATTTATATTTATATTAAATTTTAAAATCAAATATAAAGAGAATCACTTCTCTTGATTATTAAACAATTACACTGACCAGGATGGAATAAAACTTCTAAACTCATATATACCTAATAATATAGTATGAAAATGCATAAAAAATTGAGACAGCTATGAGAAAAACTAGACAAACCTATTGTCATACTAAGAGATTTTATGTTTCCCTAAGTTATTAACAGATCAAGCAGATGAAAAAATCAATGACCAATAAGCTTACAGAAAATCTTAGAAATACAACGAACATGATTAATATAGCATATGCATACATGTTTATAATTTCTTACCCTAAAATAAAAAATATAAATGTTTGTAAGTATAAATTAGACATTTATAAAAAACAACCATTTACTGGACCATAAATCAAGTTTCAAATATTTCACAGATTTGCTATCATAATAATCCTGTCACATTTTGTATACAATAAGGATTCATACTGGTAATAATAATTTTATAACTAAGAACAAAAATATTTCTAAATAAATCATTTGCTAGATAGTATTAATAAAAATTAAATAATACTTAAAGTTCAATAGTAATATTGCATATAAAAAATCACTTAGAGGGAAATCTGTTCTCCAAAATGTTTGTATTAGAAAGACTAAAAATTAATGTGCTAAGTATTCAACTTAGGTAGACAATGAACTCAAAATCAAAACAAAAGGAAGTGGAAGAAATAAAATAATAAATGTAAAAACAGAAGATTATAAATAGAAAATGAAGACAAAACACAAATATAATCTGTCAGTTAAAAATAGAAATAAATTAATGATTGCTATTTTTTTTTTTAAAGATGGGGTTTCACCATGATGGCCAGGCTGGTCTTGAACTCCTGACCTCAGGTGATCCACCCACCTCGGCCTCCCAAAGTGCTAGGATTACAGGGGTGAGCCACCGTGCCCAGCCAATGATTGCTATATCTCTAATATGCAACAAGCATTAAACGATCTTTTTAGTATGATACTATCAATATGTTTCTAGATCGGTCAAGTATAATTATATCCTCACTTCACTATTAAATGACTTAACAAAGTTTACACAGTTAGTAAGGTAGATATTAAAATATACGTCTCTCAGATCCAAAGCCTATGGGGCTTTTTCTAATATAATTTAAACATCTTCAGATTTCTTTATTAAAAAAAATATAGCTTGATTTCTAGTCTCCTTAGTTCATGCATTACCAGCTGCATGTGATAAATAAGTCAAAATAATTTAAAAAGCAAACAATCAATTTTCACAAATTGAAATTTGGATGACCAAATCATAAAGCTATATATAACCCTATTACTCAAAGTGTAATTAATGGACTAGTATGACCTGGTAGATTATTAAAAATGCATAATCTCAGTCCTGAACATGTTCTGCCTAAAGTATTGGACCAGAACTTAGCCCACTGCCATCTGAGAGAACTAAGAAATGTACAATTTTATTGGATTGTGGGCAAAATATTGGCCCTTCTATTAGTAAAGAAGAACACAGGTTTTAAGGCAACTAGTTGTCTTTGCCACTGATTGTTTAAAAAGGAGAAAAAGAAGAAACTTCAACTAAACAAATTAAACTATGTTCAGTTGAAGTCAAGTGTCAGAATGACAGGGCGTCTGAAAAACCAAAAGATGTGAAGCGTAGCTAAAGGTACCAGGGACATTTCGACTTGAGAAAGTGACCTGACACCTGCCATCAAATATGTAATTAATTGCTTAAAGTGGACATAAACAAGATCAATAATTAAAAATTATAAAGGAATTAAGCTTAATACAAATAAAGATATTTTATTAGGAGGTATCCAGTCAAAAAACTAGTAAACTAGTGAAAATGCACCATATCCTAAAGAATTTCACAATAAGCTGAGTGAATGTTTCCTAAGGATATTGTAGAAGGGCAATTTTTCAGATTAGGAAAAACTGAAGAGGTCTTCCAAGTCTATGCTCAAGTTCTTGTAATGACAATCACATTCTTTACTTACCATGACCATATTTAACCAAATTTACATAGTTAAAATGTAGCTAGTTCATCTACATCTGCTGTTTAAAACTGGTCTGTAATGAAAAATGCTCAAATATTCTTACACTGTGATATCATCGTACACTTGCTCACGCATGAGCATTTCAAAAGAAATGTCATTTCTAGAATATTGTCCAGCAATAGATTCACATGTTTTCAATAAGTTTTATCCATTAGAAATATATTTACTAAAGTCCAATATATTGTCATTATGTCAGATTAAAAATAAAATGTGAACCTTTATTTCTTTTTTTAAATAGATTTTGTCATAAAACAAGATTGCTTCCACTATAATTTATTTTCCAAAAATTGAATAATTAAATCTAAAGCCACAAGAGAAAATACTATGTTTCAAGCTTCATATTAGCCTATGATTTTCGTTATATCAACTGACATAATGAGCAAAGCAGTAATTATCATGAAATAGGCCAGTACTGTATGAATAACTTTTTTCCCCAAAATGCGTAATCTTATAGCTAACATGACAAAGTATCTAAATAAAATTTCTGGTCAAAAATTCATAAAATTAATATAGTGTCCATATTCAATGTATAGTATTTTTTAAAAGTCTACCGAGAAGATAGATGGATTACAAAAAAATTGACATCACTTCTAGAAGTCGCTTACAAACACAGGAATAAAGCCCATATTACAGTCACTATTATTTATTTCAATAAAATAAAGCATATCCCTTGTCTATTTTTCACAACTTATGTTACTACTATATATAGGTACAACATTGTCCCATAATATACAGTTTTTCCTTTATATATAATTCAGTGATCTTTGTTTAAAAATTAAGTTAAACTTTGTATGGCTCAAGATGAGAAAAGAAAACATTTAGGTATATGTGATGTCTCATAGATACATATGAAAACAGAACTTTCTAACTGATATATTAGTATAGTATAGTCAATCAGTCATTCAATCAATCAACAAAGGCTCATTAAGATTTGTATCTATGTCTACAGTAGAGATTAAATTACTATAAACTCTTTTCTTTACCTTTAAAAAAGTAGAACCTGTTTCATATTTGGATATTAATGAAATTATCTAAATCTCATTTTCCAAGTATAATAGATTGTAGACTAATAATAAACTAACCAAAAGAGTCACATGTAAATAGGAAAGGAAGAAGTAAGAAAAAAACTATGTATAATTTAACCCATTCTATTTGAAGACCTATATGATTTTGTATTTCAATATTTTATTGTCTGCATTTTAGTTGGTTATACATATATCTTTTTTATATGCTGTAATATTTACAAGGACAGATATACTATTAAATGAGAATGAATATGTGTACATAAAATCTTATGTTCTGAAATATTTCAAAGTTACCAGTCAAGGTAACGTTAATTCACTATGAGAAACAATGATCAGATTCGTGAGTAAACCAGAGGAATAAAACATAATTACCACCAATGTGCAGAGATATTGTAAATGTGATTAAAAGTTTGTGTTTTAATTATAAATCCTATTAGCCTATTTCAATGTTTGAAAATCTTTCAACTTCATTAGTCTAAGGTATAAGAAATCTGTTTTTACTTGTGTGAGTAGGTATGTGGACATTACATATAAATCAACTATTTTCTGGATTCAGTAAAATACATTAACCCTGATAATGCCATTTATTTCACACAAGCTGGAATGCCAAGTATATAGACCACAAGACCAGAATAAAGCAGAATTGTTCCACGCTTCTGCAACCTCTATTTCTCTTTTCTTTGTGTGTTTTTTTTCATTTAGTTCTGAATTTAGGCTTGATGATTCCTCTTAAGGTAAATAATTTTCTAAGATCCCCCCTTCAAAAAAGAGGCCTTCAAATTTTTCATAAATGATATTCCAATCAATCTCTTAGAATCAAAAATACAAACAGCTTTTAGACTATTATTCTTTCTTTTGTCATTTTCCTCTTCCAAAATTTTCAAAAATATTTTATACCCATAATTTAAAAAACAAAAACACAACATCTGCAATGAATGCTCATTCTCTCTCCTCCTTTATTTTTCTATCTTCCATGGGGTTGCCTTCCTTCTCCAAATCACTTTCTCTGATAATAAGAGGAGTTTCTTTCACCACAAACTGTTTGCCCATTACATCCAAATCAATCAGCTGAAAATAAAAATTGTTCATTCAACTTAAAACTATAGGTATATACAGTAAAAAATATTGTCCACTTTATTTTTAAGGAAGCTATATTTTTAAATTCTAGAGTCATTAGTAGATGCCATCGTATGTTTACTGCAATGTAAAAATGCTCATCCTCCTTGCCATTCAGTGAGGCTGTCATTACAATGTTGAAAACCAAGTGAAGATATACATATTTAACATTCAACAGAAGATGAAATAACAAAACCAGTCCAAAGCAAATTAATAACAAATGGTCGTTACAGTATGGAGCTGAGATACAAATGATTCAGGTTCTGCAAAATAAAAAGGCAAATTAATTTATTTGTACCTCTCAACTCCTTGATTGGATTGAAAAAGCAGAGTACTGCCTTTTTATTCTGCTTGGTTCCTTCATTGTCAGCATTCTAGAAGACAAATGGACTAAACTAATAAATAACTTAAATAATTGAAACTAATGAAGACCTGTGGTCATAACTAGACTGCCCACACATTTTTTGTAGACACCCATCAGAAATAAAAAATCATAATTATTTTAGAATGCTACTTTCCACTTTCAGTTATAAAACTCATATTCTTCTTTGAGTTTGGTATATTTAGTTATGATTTTTTAAAAGTTGGATAATACATGTGTATGGGGAAGGTATATGTCTTCAGATGCCTAAGTAAAAAATATTGGAAAATGTTTCCCAAAGGTTTTTGAAATGATAGACATAGCTCTTTGGGACCTCCTTCAAAGTGGTGAGAGTGTTTTACTTCTTTTTATTTCTCAAAGCACATTTAGGTGCTCAACAAATGTTGGGTGTTTTAAGTCAGGTAACTCACTTGAAAGACTATTAAATTGAACGGAATAGACTTCCTAATTGCATCTGCAATAGAAAGGGCATTCAAGCCAGGACTTGAATCACTGGGAATCAATAATCTGTTATCTTTTCAGGATAAAATAAAGACACGATTAATACTGATGTTTGTCTTTTTGTTTTGTCCTTTCCATCATTTACTTTACTTGTTTTCTGATGGAAGAGTAAATAAAATTATCCAAGCATTAAAATCTGAAAGAATATCAGTAGAAAAAGAACAGCTACCATATGAAATCACTTTCATATTCATCCCTCATAAAATAAGAACACCAAAGCAGTACGTAGCTTTCCTGGAACAAATTTCCTTGGTGTGCCCTGCTGTGGTCAGCAGAGGAAGCATGTATTCTGAAGAACTCCATGAATACTGGGGACTTGCCTGTATCTGTGGTCTGCCCGTTAGCTCCAATTAGAGCAAGGTGATGCTTCTAGTGTTTTATCCAAAACTTCTGCTCATCAGTGGCATCAAGTGCAGGTTGAGCACCATTAATTAGTTAAAGCATTTAACTGAACACTAACAAAGCAAGAGAGATATTTCTCTAGGGTTACAGCAGGTCATACTGAAGTTAATGGCCATATGGTCTTGTGGTCTGTCAGGCAGAGATGCCCTAAAGAAGGTGAATCACTTGGCCATGGTAGAGTACCTATAATCTTTAGTGAAACTGCTTTCGAATTTTCTATTTTATTTATTTTGAGGCAACAAGAGTTTCTGGATCACAATAAGCTCCACAATGAAAAGAAATGTTCTCCTACCTTTAATGATTAGCAAGAGATTTGTTAAGTGCTTCAAAAATTAATAATTGCCATTTATTTGGCCCAGCTAATAAGCCAGGTACTGTGTAGAAAAATGACACATATCATTCACCAATCACTTAATACAAAATTACTGAGTGTCTACAGTTTACCAGGCACTAGCATAGGTAATGGACATATGATACCCTAGTAAAAGAGCTAGTTTAATAAATAAATGCTTATAAGAGACTGAGATAGGATAGGCACACTATGATTCAGGAATATCTAATTGCTAACTAGAAGAGTAAGGCAAGAGTTGGCCAAGAAGGTATTTCTAGAAAGACATTCCAACAGAAAACAACATTTGCAAAAGCAAAGTTATGGAAATGGAACAGGCTATGCAAAGGACAGAGTCATGAGAGATAAAGCTGAAGAGGTAAATCAGTGGCCAGACAATGAATTGTCATGTAAAATATGCTAAACACTTTGGATAAGGGGAGCTGTACAAGAAAGAAAAATTAATAAAGTTAAAAGATACAGAAGGTCAAACGGAAAGGATTTAGTAATTGGATATTCTCAGTCATGAAGATGAAGGGTTAATGATCTCATCCCAGGTCTAGGTTTGGTAACTGGTGGGATGGAGATCTCATTTATAAGTAAAAGGAGGGGAAGCTAAACAAAGGTACTGGTTGCTTTGGTTAGTGAGAAAAAAAACACAGAGATAGAGGATTCTATTTTGGAAAAGAAAGTTTCAGACAATGTGGGACATAAAAGTAGATGCAGCTAGTGGTAATTACATACATTGAGCTAAAGTGTAGATATTTGAGTTGATGATTTAGATTTGTAGCTGAAAAAAAATAAAGCCTACTAAGAAATAATGAACAGAAAAGTAGGAGGGGAAAATGCAGTATCATGGAAGCCAATTAATAAGATATTTTATTTCCTTAATTATACAAGTTGTATATGCTCCTTATAATATGATCCAAGTAATAAAATATGCAGTAAGAATGAATCATGTTTCCTCTACCTGACACAGTCTAAATCACAAAAAGTCACTAGTATTATTTTTGTGGATATCACACTGGACATTTTCTATGCATATATATCTATATGCATATATGCACATATATCTATATGCATAAACATTCATATTTATGTAGTAGGGATCATATCATATATTCAGCAACTTGTTTTATTGAAAAGACTGGATATATTTCACTATCAGTACATAGAGATGTATATTATTTTTAATGATTGGATGATATTCCATTATATGAATATATCATAGTTAAGTATTTTAAATTTATATTTAAATGTTTATTATAGAAATAATTCAAAGACATTGTGATAAAAAGTAATATAAAAAATAAAAACTTATAATCCTCCATCTCTACTTCAGAGTCAACCAGTGTTAATCTTTTCACTCTTTAGAACATCTGGAGGTTCAATTTTCAAATATGACACTTAAAATTTTATTATATCATTGTCAACTAGAGATCTCCATTATTTGCCACCTTTAAAGATGGAAAAATTAGGGATTTTATGCAATTCCTCATCTCCCTTTCCCTCCAGATCCAAATCTTTGTGAGTTGCTCATTTTAATTTCTTCTTGGGTTTTCACTTTTCAAGAATTTCTTTCTTTTCTTTTTCTAAAATTAGCACTTAATATTATCTATTTTCCCCAGATTAAAAAAAAAAGAAAATTAGCTACTTAACCTCTATCTTTTCTTCCATTTGTTAAAAAATTTTAAGAGAAATTATTAAAGGCATATAACTTTTACATTCTCTTCTGTAAATATGCATTCTAAAGAGAATTTTCTTTGTTTCTATAGCTTCATATTAGAAAGTTTAAACCACAGTGCATAATTTAGCATACAATTATGGAAACATTATGTACCATAGAATTAAAATGTGGGATGGAACCCATACAGATGCAAGAACAAACTATTGAAAAGTCTTGTTTCTAGCTGCCTTCCCACCTTCTGGATAAGCTTCAGTTGTTACTCTATTTTCGTATTATATATCGTCTCATTTTTTGGAGTAGGGGAGTGTCTTTTTATTTTCGGGAAAACAATACTAAAATGATTGTTTCCACAGAGTAAATATATATAGCAATGTTTCTTAGTTATTCTATCCCTGAAAAAGTGTGTAATTTACCCTTATAGGTTGATTACACATCTGGATATAGAACTCCAGGTTTAAAACATTTTGTTTTTCTTTCAGAATTAGGAAGTCATTGTTCTAAGGTCCCATGTTGCTGATGAGAAGTTTGATGTCTTTCTGAGTTCCAATCCTTTGAAATCAACATTATGCAATATAGTCATTTTATTTCTTTCTAAGTAGTTTTAAGATTGCTGTCTTTAATCTTGATATTATAAAACTTTTACCATTTGAGTCATTTTGACTAATGTTGTTCAGCAGTTGAAGATCTGGGTTTTCTACCCATGTAAACAGTACATCAGGTAAGACAAATTAGTGTTTCTCTTCTCTCCATCTAGAACTCCTTTTGAATTGGGCTCTTTTTCCCATTTTCTTATTTAACTTGCCTCATAATCATTTTCATCTGTTTCCTTTCTGTCCAAATTCTGTCAAATTTCCTTGATGCTTTATCTTTCAGATTATTTATTGCTATTTTTTTGATATAACTTGTTCTGCTATATACCTTAACTATGTTGACTTTTACCTTTTGGACTTTGGCTATCTTTCATATTTCTACACTAATTTCTTAAATTTATAAATAATTTTTCTAATAGATTCAATTTATACCTAAATATTTATAAGGGTAATTAGAATTATTGTTAAGGTTCTTTGTTTTGTTTTGTGTCTTGTTCTCTGCATTATCTCTATTTTCTCCAGGGTTGATTTGTTTTGGCTTGTTTTGTTTTTTTTTTTTGTTTTTAGTTCATCTTGGATCTTCTCTTTGATGACACTGATTGTCTTCAGATGTCATTTTGTTGTCATTCATAAACATAAATGTACTATGTTAACAAGCGTGCCTAGCAAAATGTGTTTCCTCACCAGTTGTATGTGTGTCTTCTAGACGATTACTCCTTTGAGTTGGAATATCAATTGCAATTTCTACAATCTTCTTACAGTTTGAATAGATGAAAAACAGGAAATCAGACTCCTGTATTTGTTAGAGTAAAGAGGCTGTAACTGGGCATAGGAGAAATCATTTTATTGCTTTATGAAGCTATGTATCCTTTCTTTTTTTTTTTTTTTTTTTGTTGTTGTTGTTGTTGTTTTATGAGTCTCCAGCAGGAGCTGATATACATAACAAAGTTTTAATGGAACAGAGCCATGTACATTTGTTATGCTTTAGCAAGAAAGCCTATGGGTGCTTTCTTGCTGTAATGACCGAGTTGAGTAGTTGTAACTACAAAGCCTAAATACTTTCT